>NC_135536.1:195812872-196165783 GCF_045843805.1 Urocitellus parryii | reverse complement strand
AAGTTTAGATAGTGCAGAAGATTTATGTTGAAAGATAATAGGATATATTGGTGAAGAACCCTTGTAGAGGGAACAAAATGGTAAGACAAGGTTACTAGGAAGTAATTGAAGTGTTCTGAGGAAGGGTATTTATATATATATGAGAAAAGGAAATTTTGGTAATTTGGAAGAATACAGATAGGAAATAATTGCATTAAATGGAAAGAAAATGACATTACTTTGAATTGAATTTTAGGAATTTGCCAGAAAACAAGGTATTTCAGTTGCCAAAACATCTGTGCATATACTTTTTGATGCAAGTGGATCACAGGTATATCTCTGACTTAATTTATTTTTATCACTGGGCAAAGTTGAAGAGTAAACAATAATAGCAATAAAGTTGACAATGGGTGAATATCTAAAAAAACACATATTATCTCAATATAAACGGAACACTAATAAAATGTATATGATTTGTATAAAGTTACTAATGATAATTTCATTACAAAGATTACAGCATTATTGATAAACACCACTTTTAGTAACTTTGTAAATTAGAAGTATATGTTCTTCCACTAAAGGCAAAACTTGTTTACAAATGAATATTTAATTGAGTCACTTTGTAAAAATTGGTATATGGATAAAAGAGGGAAAGAGCTGACATTTGTAAATGTGAGGTGAGTAGATTTATTAAAATTTTATTACTTTATGGGTTACAGTTTTAAAATAGTTTTTTCTACATTCTCTACCAAGATTCTAGTGCCAGAAAGTCAGTTCTCACCAGTAGAAGAAGAACTTAGTAGTTTAAAAGAAAAATCTAATCCTCAAAAGGAATTTGCTGAGCCTCCAAAATACATCAAAAATAGTAACCAAGGAAATGGGAAAAATAGTCAGCTCGAGGTAAATATGGTGTCAAAATAGTTGTTTATAGAACTGCATAAGTCAAATCATTGTTAAGTACAAAAAAAACCCTAGCTTGCATTTATATATTATTGGCCTTGATAAATGACAATTCAGTTTCCTCCCACGTTTTGCAAATGCAAACACAAGAAGATAATATTTTGGCTGATTATGTATATGTGAAGGGTTAGGAGTTAGAACAGGTTTACTATGGAATTAGCACCCTAATTCTTTTCCTACTTCTGCTCCATCAAAGAAACTTTCTCTCCCATCCACCTTTTTATAGATTTTTCTCTAAAAGCTTACTACCTACCCAGTGTTCTAAACATTTTACGGCTTCCTTGCAGAGCTTCTTTCATACACATAATTTAAGCTTTTAAATTATGTCCAGACTTGTCCTCAAAGTTCTATCAGTGCATCTATATTCTTTGTTCTAAGATTTCCTCTTGTCTCTATCTTCAAGTCATTTCTAAAGTCTAATGTTAATTTTTGCTCAAATCATATCTGCCTCCACACCTCAATAACACTACTGTTAATTCTTCTGTTGATAGCCTTGATGCTGGCATCTTTTCCCCGTATATCTAGAGCCAAGATGGTGATGACTGTCCTTTCATAGTGTCTCTCACATCCTTCCTTCCTTCTGTTACTCACCTCAGTACACCTAGGTTAACGTTGTAGCCTCCTAATTGGTTGTTGACACTATTGCTTCATCCTCTAAGCTATCCCTGCTATGCTAGTAAATTTGTTGTTAAATAACCGTGTTCTGACAGCACTCTTTTGCTCAAAAAACTTTTATCTCACTGACTCGATAGATTTTGATTTAGTTCTGTAGACCTGCAATCACATCGTTTGTTCCTTTTTTTAAAAAAAAATTTACTCATCTAAAACATACTTATATTTGCAAGTCTTAGTTCATTTTTCTTTCTTGAAACTTTTTTTCTATTTCAGATTTTAATTATCTTATCTTTAATCGACTATGACTCTCCACAGGCTTTTGCATACATTTTTGCATGTTTGTTACTCAGTACTTTCTTCTGTGGTGTTATGTCTTCAACTGAATGAAAAATGACATCTTTTATTTCTTCAGTATATAAGTTCACTATATCAATATTTCAGTTCTCATTCAATATATCACAAAAACAGTAATTTCTTTAAGAAGAATCTACTGGTTCCAAAGCTGCTTTTCTGGTTAATATTAAAATTCCTTTTCCTCCTGTATTTTCTACACTTACCCCACATCCCACATATTTACCTATTCACTGCTCCATGGTTTATTTTCCCCTCTGATTTAAGGGACTGTTCCTTGAAAAAAAGAAAGAAAAAAACAGCTGTCCTATGCTTCTGTATGGTATGTTACTTTATGTGGTGCCCTCAGAAACTCTGAATCCCTGTAGTCCCCACTTTTGCTTATCTACTTCTGGTACTCTTATAAATCATTCACTTTGGGATGATGTAGAAAAATACAAATCCTTGTTGAAGCCTCTCCTATGTGCCAACAAATCTCTAAATTCCTATAGTGGCTTATTTCAAAGACATTTTGGTTTCCACAGATTATTAATTCCAGTTTCAAAATTGTGTGAAAGTTTTAAAGAATGCTTAACATTATGAAAGCATTTAAAAATAATTTTACATAAGTACGTACATAAGTACAAACATAATCCTCATAAAATAGAAGAGGAAATTGCAAATCAATGGTTAGCTAGATAAACTTAAAATCAGTAAAATATTTTCAGTTTGTACATGAAGGCACTATATTGTATACATCTAGATATTTAATAAATATTAAACAGTATTTCTGATTTGTTTTGATTACTTATGCAATACCAAATATGGATAAAACCTTGTGGTCAGCCTGAAACACAGAAATTTCTGAATATTGTCTTATTTTTAAAAAGCATCGTATGCATGTTATGAGTAAAATTGTAGGATATTTAATTTCAGAGAGAGTGTGTGTTTAATGTGGTTGTTTCTCATGGTTTAAGATAACTACTCCTAGCAAAAGAAAAATGTCTGAAGCATCAATGATTGTTCCTGGTGCAGATAGATACACTGTGAGAAGTCCAGTACTTTTAATCAACACATGTAAGTTTTATAATCTGAAAAGATTTTTTAACAAGTATTATATTTCAAAGGAGAAAATATTTAATTCCGGGAAATTTTGACATCATTTTCCTGAAGAGACATAAAATTGATAAAAATATGAATCACAAATGTCTTCTAGTGGGAAGAAAGATATAATGAGCATTGAGATATAAACATTTTTCAAAATATTAATATCCAGCATTAATAATTTATCATAATCTAAACAGGAGGCAGCATAACATAATGGTTAATACATTGAATTAATCATACTGTTTGGCTCTTCCTGTACCCCAGTGTGTATTTTGTAAGATTATTTTCTAGCTAAATTTAGAATCACTGTCTTTTTTGTGATATAGAATCAAAGTGTCTGTCTCATCAAGATTAGAAGATTAAATAAAGATCATCATTCAAAAAGGAATATTTATTAAATATTTAGACAATGCTTGGCATATACTAAGAGTTATAAATTTAGAAAAAACTGATACTTTGTGCTAATGGTTTTAAACAAAGTCTGTCTTCCTGACAATTTAATATTGACTTTCCATTCCCCAAATCTGCTGGGCAATTGCCTAATGTATGACAAATTTCTCAAACTTAATAAGCCCAAAATTAAGTCTATCTTACTTTACACTCTGACATTTTTTTCTCCGCTTCTTGATAAGTGGCATCCATGTCCACTTATTCTTCTAAACTGGAAACTTGAAAACTGGTTTCCAAGAACCTCCCTTATCTTTCTCACCTAAAAAGTACCTCAGTACAAAATTAAAAAAAAAAAAACTCTCACCATCCTTTGTCCTCCTTTAGCAACACCACGAAGAAGAAGAATTAAACCACCACTGCAAATGATAAGTTCAGCAGAAAAAGCTGCTCTTTCTAAAGCACCAGAAAATGGAGTGGATAATGCTATATCCCTTAAACCTAGACCATCAGAAGGAATAAATAGGAGAGAGAATGCAGACAAAGTAAGTACTCTTTGGGTATTTTTTAAATTGTTTTCAGATTATCATAGAAATATATATTGAGCTGACTTCTTTTATAACCAGTATATTTTTCTAGATATCATTTATTATCCTTTAAAATAGGTTTCTTCTAGAGTATGACTCATTTACTATGCTTGCTATAAGACTTATTAACATCTGTTCACTATAATTGCAGCTTTTACACTGTTAGGAGAAAAGGTCTTTCTATACAAGTTAACGTCTGCTATGGAGAAGGCTTTAGTGGGTACAGAAATGTGAGATCCAAATGGACTCTGTATTTATGTATTTCAAAGTCTCTCATGGTTAATAAGATAATCACAACACAGTGTAAGCATCATCAGATGTACATAGAAGTTTCCATAACAGCCATTGAAAAGGGTAACCAATATAGCTGGAAAAGAGGGTGAAAATCAGCAGAGACCTTTTAAGGAAATATTGAGGGAGGGTGAATTAATTTTTGAAGTACCAGTAAAAGTTAGTCCCATGAATATTGAAAACAAGGGCATTCATTCCAGGTTATTGAAGGGACAGGAATAGGGAATGGATAAGGAAAAAAATGGTTTCTTGGAGAAAGAAAAGTTTGTAGATGAGGAACACTTAATGGGTTTTTATTTTCTTTTGGAGTATGAAAATGGTAAATTTCTCCTGGGATCTGTTGAAGCAGGGGTCAGGAACAAGTAAAGATTTTAAAATAGCTCCTAAGAGTTAAGGGGGGAAACTTGAGAATAAGTCCAAGTGTTAGGCAAGATTCAGTTTAAATTTAAGACTGAATTTGATCATTGTTACTGAATATAATACATTTATGAACATACATTAGTTCATAAAATGTGAGCAATATTCTCAAAGCATAGTAGTCTTCATGCTAAAATTTTAAAAAAGAGCACTTGGTGGATTTTTTAAAACTTTAAATGGGTGTTTGTGGGAAATAAAGAGTGTAAGTGTTGAAGAAAGAAAAAATAGTAAAAACTAATGGCTTAAATTATTGAGCTAAGTATTTTTTAATAAAGGTATTATTTTTTAATTGTTTGCCATGGTCCTGAATATTGTAAATGATAGGTATTGTAGCTAGAATTGCACTTACATATTTCAGGAGAACCCTCTTCACTGTGACACCAAAAAATGTACCTGCATATTTCTACAGCTGTTTCCAAGTATAGAAAATCATTGGCTAAATTAGGTAGAAAAGATTGCTAAGGCAAGGTAAAATATCTTGGGATATCTTAGGTATATTTTCTGAAAGTGATAGCAAATTTTAATTTTATCTTCATAAAGTGTGATTCTGTGGCTATGGAAAGAGGAAAGCTTAATGTAGACAAGAACTTACCTGGGCAGAGGCCAAAAATTTTAAAATAATTTAATACTTCATAATTTCCAAGTTCTCTACATACTTTAGTGAAAAGACAGAAGAGGTATAGCCTGTGAAATCAGTAACAACAGGAGATTTGCCGTGGAGGTTCTAGAGATTGTCAATAATAGATGAGAATTATTACTCTAGCTATGGATGGGATTAGAAAATTTGTAGGATCTTCTGCCTCCTTGTCTGCAATGAAAGGTAGTTTCTTGTGTTTCAGAATAGGTAATATTCTAGAATGAGCATAACATTTATGAAATATATGCACTGTCCAACTTTCATAGCAAGACAGATTTGCTTTTTCAAATCTTAATACTCTTGACGTTTTTAAAGTTTTCATATGTCTTAATTAAAGTTTACAGTAATATGTGTCCTGTGTTTGTAGCATATTAAAACTGCTAAAGTTGCGGAAAAGACAGAAAAGAAGGACATTGAATTCCCAAACCAAAATTTCAGTAAGTTCTTTTTGGTTTAATTTAAGTTGCTTTAAAATACAGAGAGAGCTGGGTACAGTGGAGCATTTCTGTCATCTCAGTGACTGGGAGGTTGACACTGGTAGTTCACAAGTTCAAAGCCAGCCTCAACAACTTATGAGACCTTGTCTCAAAATGAAAAAAAAAAAAAAAGAACTTGGGGTATTGCTTAATGGTTAAGTACCCCTGGGTTCAATTCCTGGTACCTAAATGAATAAACATCAGAGATGAAATCCAGGACATTGTTCCTGAATCACAGGCAGTGGCAACAATAGATAAACCTGTGTAAATGAGAAAATCCATCAAATCATGTAGTATATATTGTTATTTTTAGATGAATATAACAGATTTGAGAAATGTAATATTTGTTATAGCATTGATCTTGTTCAGTTATTTAGCCCCACTGACTTTCATTGAGTTGAAAAAGAAAAAAATTATAATGAGTGTGTTTGGTATATGCCAGGAACTTTTGAGGTTGCACAGAAATAGAAGAAGATTTCTGTTTCCATTAAATTGGGGCCTGAGGGCTGGGGTTTTGGCTCATAGGTAGAGCACTTGCCTAGCATGTGTGAAGCACTGGATTTGATCCTCGGCACCACACAAAGTAAAATAAAGACATTGTATCCACCTATAACTAAAAAATAAATAAAAATTGGGGTTTGAGATGGAGGAAGCAAGAGATCAGTATCCAAATTTGTGGATCTTTATGGAATTCTACACTAACCCCCATTTGACTCTTCCCAACTATATGAAAAATGAAAATATCATTTTTGTTTTATTTAGATGAACTCCAGGACATTGTTTCTGAATCACAGGCAGTGGGAAAAATAGATAAACCTGTGTAAGTATGAGAAAATCCATCAAATCATTTAGTATATAATGTTATTTTTAGATGAATATAACAGATTTGAGAAATGTAATATGTAATATTAGTCATAGCATTAATCTTACTCAGTTATTATAATAGCACAATGGGAAATGGTCTATACTTATTTCCATATTAACTAACATAACTCTTTTCAAGTTGAGAGATTTTAAAAGGATGAGATTTTTTAAATGTAATGTATGAATGTGAAAAAATTTAACTTGGTTTAAATACACAGTAAAATGTATGAAAAGTGAGATATATTTAGGTGGATATTCAAGTAGTTGGAGTAGTAGTACTTTTCTAATTTTTTAATCAGACAGTTATAAATTTTAATTTTTGTCATGTCTTATGAAATTGTTTTCATGTTTAAACAGACTGTTTTCAATAAACATTGACTAAATAAAAGTCAAGGTCTTAAGAGTCATATGCTGATTTTTAGTAATATATTAAGCAAATGAATTTATTTTCTAGGCTGCCTGGTGTTTTAGACAACATCTGTGAAAATAAAATGAACTCCAAATGGGCATGTTGGACACCTGTAACAACTATTAAACTATGTGATAACCAAAGAGTCGATACTTTTTCAGGAGAAACATTCAATCAAGGTGAAACATAGCTTTGTATGCATGTGGTGGTAGTACAAAGAAATAATAACTTCCTTGGATGTCTAACAAGTATTTTGGGTTTTAACAAATTTTAATTATTTCCAGGCACAATGGCACACACCTATAATCCCAGCTACTCAATAGACTAAGGCAGGAAGATTGCAAGTTTGAGGCCAGCCTTGGAAATTTAGTGAGACCCTGTCTCAAAATAAAAAAGGAACTGGGATGTATCTCAACAGTAGAGCATACCTGAGTTCAATTCCCATTACTGCAAAAAATAAAAAAAATTATAAATTTATGCGTTTTATTTAAGAATTAATTTCTCGTCTTTCCATTAGATATTGATATCAACAAGCAATATACTAAACAAAAATCATCTTCTATATCTGATGATGATTCTGAAGAAACAGAAAATGCAAAATATATGAAAGAAACAGTGGAGCCTAACAAAGTATACAAAGCAGAAGAATTGTGCAAAAGAAACAATCAACAACAAAATCATCCACAGTATTCAGAGCAGAATACTGAAAATACCAAGCAGAGTGACTGGCACATTGAATCTGAAACAACTTTTAAGTCAGTTCTTCTAAATAAGACAATTGAAGAATCTCTGATATATAGGAAGAAATACATATTGTCAAAAGATGTGAATACTGCTATTTGTGATAAAAGCCCTTCTCCTAGAAAAAATGTGAAAAGTCAGAGAAAATCAGGGAAAGCAGTGACTTCGGAACTTAATTCCTGGGAATTGAAAGAAAAACAAATGGTGAGCTTTCAGTGAGTTTTGATGTCTTCATACCAATAAGATGCCTACTTAATTACATAAAGTGAAAGTTGATTGCTGCATATTTAATGTGTTCAATGCCTTATTCTTTGATTGAATGTATAAATCCTGAGAGTAGGTTTCCCCTTATCCTCCTTACTCATTTCTCCCTAATCCCAGCCCTGATAGAACAGTATTTGATCCATATTTCTCCCTAATCCCAACTCTGATAGATCAGTATTTGACCCATGCAGACATGTGTAGAAAAGTGAACCCTGAAGTTTCTATCTCTTCTCTTTGGGTTCCTCCCATTCTCTCCTTTTGAATACACATACCAAGCAATTCTTTCTTCGTTTTTATAAATGGTTATTTTTGTTTTTCCTCTATAACTAACCTACCAAAGAGTAGGGCTTGTGTTTATTCAGCCTTTGTTTTCCTGCATGTCCTATATTACTCATAGTAGCATCTTAAACACTTCTTGGATGAACACATTAAATCTTTACAAGGGTTTGCAGGAAATAATGTAAATAACTTAGAAGAGACTGTCTTCTGCAATTGTTGCTCATTCTTATTGGAGCCCTAGCTTTATTTTTCAGACTAAATCATCTAAGTATTACATCTCCAACACAGTTTAAACTACTCTGCATCACACTTACACAGAAGAAAATTTTACTTTTTGTAAAAATTGTCATGACTTTTTGTAATTGCTATCAAGATACGGATTAAGGAAAATTTTTAATCAGTATACATTTTATTGCCAATTACGCAATTTGTTTTTGCCATCCTATGATAAGTTTTTTTTAGGTTTAGATTTTCATTTATCCTCTGAAAATACTACTAATACCTGAGTTGTCAGATTTCTGGAGTCAATGTAAAATGTTTATACCTTGTGATCTAGACATTATTTAATTTGTTGACAGCCTCCCTTAAAATTTTTTTTTTAACCTACAATCTACTTTTCATGTTTAATTTGTGTGCTTTCTTCCATATATTCCTTTGGGATTTTTTGGTTGTTGTTGTTTTTTTTTTTTGTTTTTTGTTTTTTGATTCCTAGAATGGTGTTCTTTTCTCTTTAGACTCTTAGCTGCTATTTAGTTCCCTCAATCTTAGAGGAAGTAAGATTCCAACTGTCCAAACACAGTTATGTCATTCAATTTTTAATTTGAAACTTTTTTGGTGGGGTAAGAGTATTAGAAACATTTCACAAAATTTTCCTGATCTAGTTATTTCTTTTTTCTAGAAGTGCAGAAACTTAATCCTCTATTCTAAGCTGTGGTATGATATTTTAAAAATCTGTTTGCTGTTTTCAGAGGTTCTCGTCGTTTCTTCGTACTTTCTGTATCACTACACAATATTTCCTGCCAGTTTAATGGATCACTCTAAAGTAATCATCGGTCTGACTTTGCCTTCCTACTTAGTATATCACAGAGTAAATCTCTGTAGTTCAGATTTCTCACCCTGGCTCTAATGATATTGAAAGTACTGAAATCACACTATTTTTTTTTTTTTGAGGTTACAGACAGATTTATTTAGGAAAGCAAGAATACATTCAAGGGAGAATGGGGGCTACTCTGATCTTCCAGTTCCTCTTTAATTATTTCTACAGCTTATCTAGGCCAGGGTATCACCACACGTAGGCTCTGCTTGCCATCTCCTTAACAGAAGGGCTGAAGGGGAGGTGACCTTGACACATACACCCATTAGAGCTACTCTGTGACAAGAGCAGGATCTGCTGGTGGAAAGGGAGCGTCAGCTAGCTACCCCTTGGTCTGGGGACCGTAGCTAGGGACTGGACAGGAGGACTGAAGTCAGGGTGGAGTTGCACAGTTTTGTACCAGTTTTTCTAGCCTTTGTTTTGAACTTGGTGTTGCTTTTTTTCAAGTAAGGGCGAGTGTGGACCACCCAGGACAAGGGCTGAGAGCATGGCTGGGTTGCTGGGGAGTTCATGTTTGCACTTCCAACGTTCATGGGCATTCCCTGTGTTCCCACAGCTCCTGGGCCCTCCTCTTTAGGGACTTGGACTTTTTAATTTTGCTTTCTGCACCTCCAAATTCCTATCTCACTACTATGTGGGAGGGACTAGGTTACCATGGAACAAAAGACAAGACCTTAAAGAGAGAAGCAAGTCCTAACAGCGTGGCCAGCAGAGCAGACACCACCCAGCAAAGCCCCTAAGGCCTGAATAGACCTAAACTCCAGCCCCTGGAAATCCCCTCATTGAACTCTGCAGCAGCCCTGTCTTGGGAGTGCATTGATCTGGTCTGTGTGGACAACTCCAATTAACAGTACTTCCAACTGCATCCTATCTTATATGGTAAGAAGGGAAGCTGAGCTATTTCCATGAGCCTCAGACTTAGGCCACTCCAATGGCTAGCTCAGTGAAAGCAACACAAAAAAGAGGAAGAGGTTAAGAATCTTCAGCCCTTGATTGTGTGGAGATTCAAGATGGTATATTAGACGAATGCTGCAATTCATTTGCTTGAGTGCGGTCTCTCATTCTCTGTCTCTTGCCCACCATTTTGACCACATCAGTGGAAACACTTCCTTTATTTTTCATTAAGAATCATTTTTTTCCGCACACGCGTGTGTGTGTGTGTGCTCGCGCGCGCGCGTGCTGTGCTGATTGTGTATATTTGTATTTCTCAATTTTTAGTATTTTTTATTGAAACATGATAATTATCCCATATTTATACCCCTTTCCCTCTTTCTTCCCTCTATCTCATTCTCTTCCTTCCACTACACTGATCTGCCATGTATCTTTATGATGTTCAATCTCCTTTCTTGCCACCTTCTTCCCCCTTATTTTGCTCTAGTTTCCACAAATGAGAGAGAATTTTTGGCTTTTGATTTTCTAAGTCTGGCTTATTTCACTTAGCATGATTTTCTCCATTTCCATCCATGTACCAGAAAAAGCCATTATTTTACTCTTTATGGCTGAGTAGAACTCCATTGTGTATATATACCACATTTTCTTGATACATTCATTTGCTGATGGACATCTGGGTTGATTCCATAATTTGGTCATTGTGAACAGTTATTTTTTCTCATCTTGTGTTTTGAGAGTTAGGGGTTTTGATTTATTTATTTAGGTTTTGTTTTTATTGGTTTCTTTCCTTTTTTTCCTCTGCTAACAGCAAAATTTTCTTCTTTTTCTCCCCTTTTTTCGTATTTTTCTCCTCCCTCCTTTATAACCATCACCCACTACATCTCTTCTGCATTCTGTGTTCCCTTTTAAACGTTGTAAACTCACTTCTACTTTATTATATTTTCTTTTCTCTCAATAAACTGTATTTCCACCATCTTTTAGAACTGGTTTATATAACTCCTGCACCCACCATCCATGCTCTTGTAATTACTGCTGTGGATAACATAGTTGACACCTGCTCTTTGTTTTAATGCTCACTCTAGTTCATGGTTATTTATTGTTTTTCTGTTGGCATGTGCTGATTCCTCCATTCCTCTTTGTTATGGTAATTAATATTATAGATGTCATACTAGAAACTGGGTACTTATTGTAATGCTGTATTTTGTTTGTTGGTTATTGCTATTGTTTGTTTCCCCTATATTGTGAGATGCTAAGGACTTACAAGGACATGAGGAGTTGACAGGGTAGAGACTCTGGTGCTGAACTAAACTAAACTCAGCCAAAGGGTTGCACATACCTTGCTTCATATACATATTAATATTCAAACTTCAGCTATACTTTAATATTAAGAACAGAAGAAACAAAAACCCAAACTAATGACCAATTCCCAAGTAGAAAGGGATGAGAGTAAGCCCTTAGGTTCTACTCATAGACATCCACTGCTACAATAAAAACGGAGAAGTAACACAAAGGCTGTGGATGCCACACTTATGAAGGGGGTCTCAATCTAGATCATTCTAGGATGCTTTAGCAAGGCTGTGCTTAAGAAGGCTCACACGTAAGAGTGGAAGAGAAATCCATTCAAACATATGCCTAAAACCTAACACAGGAATATAAGAAATACGGGAAAACAGGGTAATACAATACCTGCTAAGGTTCACCAGCAATTGACCTCAAAGATATTGAAGTGGATGAAATTCTAGATAAAGAATTCAAAAGAATAATTATAAAAATGATCAATGAATTCCAAGAGAACACAGAAAAACAACTGAATGAATTAAGGAGCCAGTACAGGATATGAATAAGAAATTGATTAAGAACATAGAGATATTAAAAAAGATCCAAATGTGCAGGTGAAAGTCTTAATAGAGTAGACCGTGCTGAAGACAGAATCTGTGTTGGAAAATAAAAGTGGCCAGGCTTGAACATTCAGGCAATATTAAAGAACATAAGTAACTATGACCAGAATATACAAGACATCTGGGACAACATTAGTAGACGAAGTTTAATTCATTGGAATTGAGGCAAGTTGTGAGATGCTGGCTAATGGAAAGGACAACTTCTTCAGGTAAATAATTACAGAAAAATCTTCTAAACCTTGACAATTAGGTGAACATCTAGATATAGGCTACATTCAGAATCCCAACTAGACAAGGAAGAAAAAAAAAACTTCTCTCAAACACATTATAATTAAAATGCCTAACATACAGAGCAAGGATAGGATTTTAAAAGCTCCAAGAGAAAAACGTCAGATCTCATATAGAGGCAAGCCAACTAGAATTACTCTGGATTTCAGAGCACAGTCTCTAAAAGCCAGGAAGACTTGGAATGCTGGTGTTCCAAGTCCTGAAAAAGTAACTGTCAACCAAGATTGCTATATCTAGCAAAGCTATTCTTCATAATCAAAGGAAAAATAAAATTCTTCTGTGATAAGATTGGAATGCTGGTATACTGAGCCAGCATACAGAATTAAAGATTCTCCATACAGAAAAATAAAAAGCAACCCCAGAGCTCACAAATGAACAAATCTCATTTGAACAATAGCTAAGCAAATGAGAAACAGGACCAAATAAAACAATACAAATAAATCAAAATGGCAGGAATTAATAAACCTCTCTATAACAACTTTTAATATAAATGGTCTCAACTCTCCAATTGAAAGACATAAGCTGGCAGAATGGACCAAAAAATAAGATCCAACTATATGTTGTTTCTAAGGGACTCACCTTATAGGCAAAGACAGTCACAGGCTGAAAGTGAAAGGGATAGAAATTGATGTACTATGTGAATGAAGTCCAAAAGCAAGCAGGGGTAGCTACTGTCATATCTGACAAAGCAGACTTTAAATTAAAATCAGAAGAGTCAGAAGATCACTTCAAACTGGTAAAGGAACAATCATAAATATTTATGCCTCAAACATTGGTGCAACTAATTATATAAAAAAGAAACTACTTGACTTAAAGCCTCAGACCCCAGTACAATAATCCTAGGTGATTTTAACATACCTCTGTCACCGTTAGAAAGGTCATCCAGATATAAACTCAGGAAAGACTCCTGAAAAATATTATAAATCAAGTGGACTTAAGAGACATCTATAGAATATTTCATCCAACAACAGCTGAATACACAGTCTTCTCAGTAGCTCATGGAACCTTCTCCAAGATAGACCATATTCCAGGCCACAAAGAAACTCTCAGCAAATACAAAAAAAATTGATATAATTTCTTCCATCTTTTTCTAAAACATTTATTTTTTAGTTTTAGGTGCCCCATACATGCTAGGCAAGTACTCTACCAGTGAGCCACTACCCCAGCCCCAATTTCTTCCATCTTATCAGATCATAATAGAATTAGAGATCAACATCAGAAAACCATCAGACTATATAACATATGGCATAAACGTATAAAAATATGGAGATTAAACAATATAGTTTTAAATGATGAATGGGTAGTAGAAGAAATCAGGGGAAAAGGTAAAAAAAAATTCTGAAATGAAACAGTGATACAACATTCCAGAACCTCTGGGACACCATTGAAGACAGTTCTAAGAGGAAAGTATAGTTATGAGTGCCTATGTAAGAAAATTAGATCCCCAATAAACAACCTAATGTTGCATCTCAAGACCCTTGAAAAATAAGAACAAACCAATTCCCAAACCAGTAGAAGGAAACAGTTAAGATAATAGCTGAAATCAATGAAATTGAGAATAAAAAACACAAAGGATCAATGAAATGATTTTTGAAGAGATAAACAAGAATAATAAGCCTTTAATCAATCTAACCAAAAGAAAAAGAAGACTTAGTAAAGTTAGAGTTGAAAAAGGAGAATCATCACAGATATCACAGAAATCCAGTGGATCATTAGGGAATTTTTAAAAAATTCAACAAATTGGAAGACCTAGAAGATATGGATACATTTATAGACACACATGACCTGCCTAAATTGAACCAGGAAGACAGAGAATCTAAGCAGCATTACTAGTAATGAGAGAGAAGCAGTAATTTAAAAAACTATCAAAAGCCCAGGATCAGATGTATTCTCAGCTGAATTCTGCCACATCTATAGAAAAACTAATGTCATTGTCCCTAAACTTCTATGAAGTAGATAGCAATGGAACACTTCCAAATTCTATGAAGCCAGTATCACTCACAGATGAAAGCCAGATAAGGACACATCAAGGAAAGCAAACTACACACTAATATCCCTGATGAACTTACATGTAAAAATCCTTAATTAAATATTAGCAAACCATATTCAACATATTAAGGAGATTGTACATCATGACCACGTTGGTTTTATCACAGATAGGTAAGATGGTTTAACATATTCAAATCAGTAATGTAATTCATCACATTAATGTAATTAAGCACAAAATCACTCCTCTCAACAGATGAAGAGAAGGCCTTTGATAAAATTTAGCACCCATTCATAATAAAAATACTGAAGAAAGTAGGGATTGAAGGAACCTACCCCAACAACATAAAGACTGTATATGAAAAATCTAAAGTTAATCTCATAGTAAATAGGGCAAAATTGAAGTAATTTCCTTTAAATTCTGCAATAAGACAAAGATGTCCAGTCTCATCACTCCTATTTAATGTGGTGCTAGAAATTCTATCCAGAGAGATTAGACTAGAGAAGAAAATAAAAGGAATAAAAATAGAAAAGGAAGAAATCAATTTATCACTATTTGCAAATGATGTGATTCTATACTCAGAAGATCAAAAAAACTCTACTGTTATAACTAATACCTTCAGCAAAGTGGCATATTATAATATCAACATACTAAAATCAGTAGCTTTCCAATATCAATAATGTATCTGCTGAGAAAGAAGTCAGTAAAGGAATTTTTCACCATAGTCATTTTTAAAACCTAGGAATAAATCTCTACCAAGGAGGTAAAAGACCTACACAATGAAAACTATACATCATGGAAGAAAGAAATTGTTCATAGAGAAGCAGAATTAATATTGTGCAAATAAATGGCTATATCTCCAAAAGTAATATACAGATTCACTGCAATTCCCATCAAAATAACAATAACATCCTTCATTAAACTAGAAAATAATAGTCCTAAAATTCATCTGGAAGAAAACAAGACCCAGAATATCCAAAGAAATTCTAAGCCAAAAAGCATAATACCTGACCTCAAATTATATCACAGAACTATAGTAAAAAGAACTGCATGGTACTGGCATAAAAAACAGACACATGGACTAGACACATGGTGCATAATAGATAATGCAGAGACAAACCCACACATGTATAGTCATCTGCTACTTGACAGAGGTGCCAGAAACACATTGGAAAAGCAGCCTTTTAAGAAATGGTGCTGAGGGGCTGGGGATGTGGCTCAAGCGGTAGCACGCTCTCCTGGCATACGTGCGGCACGGGTTCGATCCTCAGCACCACATACCAACAAAGATGTTGTGTCCACCGAGAACTAAAAAATAAATATTAAAAAAAATTCAAAAAAAAAAAGAAATGGTGCTGGGAACCCAAACTGGTTATCCATATGTACAAAAATGAAACTAGACTCTTATCTCTTACTGTGCACAGAAATTAACTCAGTGGATCAAAGACCAAGGAATTAGGCCAGAAACAATGCAACTCCTAGAAGAAAACTTATAGTAGACATTCCAGCTTATAGGCACAGGCAGTGAATTTCTAAATATGACCTATAAAGCTGAGGAAATTATGCCAAGAGTTAATAAAATTGGCATCAAATTGTAAAGCTTCTGCACAGCAAAGGAAACAAGAATGTGAAGAAAGGACCTAGAGAATGGGGGCAAATTTTTGTGAACCCCTTTTCTTAGAGGATTAATATCCAGAATATATAAAGAACTCAAAAACACTTAAACCAAAACAGCAACAACAACAACAACAAATAATCCAGTAATAAATGGGCAAATGAATTAAAACACTTCTCAAAAGAAGAAATACAAATGGCCAACAAATATATGAAAAAGTTTTCAACATAGTTAGCATTTAGGAAAATACAAATCAAAACCACATTTAGATTTCATCTCACAGCAGTCAGAATGGCAGTCATCAAGAATACAAACAAAGGATTTAGAGGAGATTGTAAAGTAGCACAACAACTATAAAAATTGGTATGGAGCTTTCCTCCAAAGATTGGCATAGTACTACCATATGACCCAGATATACCACTCCTTGGTATTTATCCTAAAGAATTAAAATCATCATACAACAGTGATACATGCATACCCATGTTTATAGCAGCACGGATCACAGTAGTCAAACTATGGAATGAGCTGAGGTATTCACCAGTAAATTATTGGGTAAATAAAACGTGGTATATGTACACATGAAGTTTTATTTAGCTGCATGAGTGGATGTTGGATTTTGTCAAATGCTTTTTGTGTTATCTGTTGATATTTCTTGCATACCAGAATACCATTTGGTAGTGGTGCATAGTTTTTTTTTAGTACATTATTGGACTTGATTTGCAAATAATTTGTTGAGAATTTTTGCATCTGTGTTTATGAAAGACACTGGTCTGTAGATTTCTCTTTTTAATGTCTTGGGTTTTGGCATTAGTGTCATACTTGCCTCATAGAAAGACTTAGAATGTATTCCGCTTCTCTCTCTTGGAAGATTGTGGAGATTTAGTATCATTTCTTCCTTAAGTATTTGGTAGAATTTACCATTAACCCATCTAAGTCAGGCGCTTTTTGTTTAGGAGATTAATTATAGATTCACTTTCTTTCATACATACAGGAATATTCAAATGATCCATTTATCCTTGCACAAGTTTTGATACCTTGTATCTTATAAGAAATTTGTCCATTTTATATAGTTATAAAATTTGTAGACATGGAGTTCATAATATTCTTTTTACCACTTTAATGTCCAGGTGGTCTAAAATGATGGCCCCTCTTCCTTTATCAATATTAGTAACTTGTGCTGGGATTGTGGCTCAGTGGTAGAGCGCTTGTCTACTGTGCGTGAGGCAATGGGTTCGATCCTCAGCACTACGTGTAAAAAGAAAGTTATAAAAAAATAGTATTTTTCTCTCTCCCTCCCTTAACTTGGCTAGAAGCTTATCAATTTTATTGACCTTTTCAAAGAACTGGCTTCTTTTTCCTAAAGTTCATTTTTATTCTCATGTATAGAATAAAGAAACTACTCTATAGAGCATTCTGCATAGCTTTTATGTTAAAGACTTGTCCTGGTTGGTTCTAATGCTTTACAAAACCCAAACTTATTAAATAATTTTGGCCCTTTTTATTTTTTTGTAGATATATATAGAACCAAATTTTTCTTGAATTTTTATATTTAGCCTTTATTCTTCTTTGAAAGTCAACTGGGAGAGTTTTAAAGTAACTTATAAATTGTTTCAGAGAGAAAAGTCAAAAGGAAAAGAATTTACTAATGCAGCAGAAACCTTAATAAGCCAAATTAATAAGAGATACAAACCAAAAGATGACATGAAGTCTACAAGAAAATTAAAGGAGTCTTTGGTGGATGGGTATGTTGATTAAAATTTTAGACATAAATATTTTTCTAACAGCTAACAACTGAATTATTTTTTTAAATGTTAGTTTTAAGTATGCATTCAAATCATGTAACTATCCAGTAGAAAACATATAGTTGTTATGAGCAATAGCTGTTTAGATTAAGCAGGAGGGAAATTAAATTTTAAATGTGCCATTCTAGTGATTGGTTACATTTTATAAAGTATCAAATAATGCCATATTAATACAGTATACCATTTTAGAAGTAAATCTTTAGGATGCAAGTATCTTACAATTTTATTTATGGACTCTAGTACTGAGAGTACTGAGTAAAACTAAATTTAAATGTGTTGCTTAATGAAATATGAAGTTTAAGTGAGCTTATTTAAATGAATTATTTTAACATAGTAACTAATGTATTCCTTATTATCTTAAGGTTAATTCCTTTAATACAAAATGTTCATTTATGAACTCTCAGGTTGTTATTTTGGTACTGGGGATTGAACCCAGGGGTGCCTTACCACTGAGCTATATCCCCAATGCTATTTATTTATTTTTGTCTTGAGACAGTGACTGAGTTGCTTAGGGCCTTAATAATTACTGAGTCTGATCTTGAACTTGTAATCCTCCTGCTTCAGCCTGCCAGTTGCTGGGATCACAAGCATATGCCACTGCATGCAGCTGTCAGGTTGTTAATTCAAATTATAATTAATCCTTGCCCTGTTAATTTAATTAAAATTAATTAATTCTGACATTTAAAAATGACCTTCAGGGTAAAACCATTTTTTAAAAATTGTTTGCTACTTCCTGCTTCACTAATGATTCAACTTATAATTAATTATTTTAGCTGCTATTTTAGGAAAGCTGAAAAAATATAGCTGTGACATTTTGGTTATTTATAACATATTGAATATAGAGTTAGTGACCAAAATATGTTTTGCCTTATATAAAATAACTTTTGAGAAATAATCGATATCTAATTGCTCTTTAAATATTGTCAATGTTTTTTTATAGTGATTTTTTAAACAAATCTGACCTACAACTTAGTAAGGTAGGTGTCCTTTATTTAATTTCACCAAACCTGTAGTCAAACTTGATATTTGACTGTAGATACTAAATTAGTATTAAGAAGGAATTGGATGCTTCTTTTATATAAGATCAATATTTTACTTTTTTGTACATGATTCAGTATGTCCATATCACTGGGTTTTTTTTATTTATTTTATTTTGCGCTAACTTATTCCATCTGTCTTGAGAATTATAGGTCCTTCTTAAGTCATGATTTGGTAAAAAAAATATATATATATTTTATCTTCATTGAGGCAAAAATAGTTTTCTTAAATTTATTATTTAAAATTACTTTCTGTAATTTTATCAAATTCTGAAGTTTACCCTCTGTAAGTTCTTTTGAATCTTTTCTCCTTTATGACAACTCCTATTGTCTTTCAGTTCTAATTTCTGATTCCTGAACTGTTACGATAGTCTTTATGTAATTCTCTTTGTTTATAGTGTAATATGTTTCTGTGCCAATCCATTCATTAGTACATTACTTATTCTCTTTAACCTTTTTTGGAAAGAACTCAAATTCTCATTCCTTCTTTTGTGATTACCAAGATCTTAATATTCATTGGGAGTCTTGCTTTTGAGTCTGTCTTCTTTGTGAAAAGTTTCCAAGGTCCCCTGACCAAAGAAAAAATATATTCAATTGGAAATAAATAATTTTTTGTGCTTTTAAAATTATTTTATTCATTACTACAGGGTTTTCCTTTCTCCTGTCTTACGAGGGTGTAACTGTCTTGAGTCATCTTTATATCTTCTTTTAACATCTTTGTTCACCTTTGTACATCTATAATACATACATGTATTAACATTTGCATATTCTGTTTTATATGATGTTCTGTAATACCTAGCTGGTATTACTGGTACACAAAAGAGAAATGAACATACATACCTGAACACTGGGTAAGTCAGTTAAGTGATCAGAGGAATGATATATAGAGAGAGAAAGTTTTGAGAATAATGCAAATAATTCTATATGATATAGCCAAAATTTTAAATTGAAAATAAATCACAAATTAAAATGAATGTTTTAGATTTTAATATTTATAACTTACCAGATGTGAAATTAGTCTTCTGATTATTTTGATAAGTTATTTAGCAATATTACTTAACCATAGTTAAATATAATAAATCAATACAAATATTAATTCATTAAATTTTGTTTAACTTCTTTACTGCCCTCAGTAATTTGTGATCTGGTTGAATATATTTTGAGCTATAATCTATGTGAATAATTGTACACATATTTTCCCCCAAATAATTAATACATGCATTTAAATCATTTTTCTAGTGTGGATGCTTGATATTTTCCTTTTATATATTTAAGGTGCATGAAATGATGATATTACATAGTGAAATGATTATTGTAGCCAAGAAAATGAACACATCCATTATTTCACATAATTCACCTGTATGTGTGTTTCACAAAACACCTAAAATATGATTTTTATGGGAAAAAAACTGAATACAATATATTATTAACTGTAGTCCTCATTTTCTATATTAGACTCTAGAATTGATTAATCCCTACCTATTATCCTTTAATCACTTTCTCATTTCCTTCTCCTTGCCCCACTCATGACCACCATTTTACTATTTCTATATATTCAAACTTTACATTCCACATGTGAAATCATGCAGGTTTCTTTCTGTCTGCCTTAATTTCATTTGACATAATACCCTCTACGTATATAGATGTTGTGACAAATGGTAGTATCTCTTTGTTTTAAAGCTGAATAACATTGCTGTGTGTTTGTCTGTGTGTGTGTGTTTATTAGTTTCCTTATCCATTCATCTGTCAGTACACACTTTAGGTTGTTTCTCTGTTGTAGATATTAAAATAATGTAACAAGGAACATGGGAGTACAGGTATCTTTACAGGTGGTGATTTAATTTTTTGAGGTATATGTTTATTAACTCACATTAAGGAAAATGTTATAAATGCCAGATTTATAGTAGTGTAAGTGCAGATGGAAATGTTAAATAGATGAATATTTAATTGCATGTGATTTGTTTGCTATGTGGTCAATAGTAGTCTAAGTTTAAATGGTTTATGTAAACCTTTTGTATTTAGGAAAAAGTTCAGAAAAAAAGTTACAGAAAACTGAAGACTACTTTTGTTAATGTTACTTCTGAATGCCCATTGTAAGTAATTTTTTATTAATCTTTTCATTTTTTTCATATTTAAAGAAACTAAACATTTCTTTTATAATGGAACTAACATTTGTATTTAATTTCACAGGAATGATGTTTATAATTTTAATTTGAATGGAGCTGATGATCCTGTTATAAAACTCGGAGTAAGCTAGAAATTAATGTTTATTTTGTACTTATTCAGTAGTTATTTTGCATGTATTATTCAGTTATGAGTGTTTTTGATGTGCATCTTCTTATAGATGTACTTTAAAATTTTTTTAAATATGTGAAAAGATATTTGGATAACCAGCTAGGGTATCTCTGGGGTTTTTCTAAATTTTTGCAGATAAGGAGGAAAGAAATGAGTGGGAAAAGTAGAAGACTTATTCTATCAAGAAAATCTTTTTTTTTTTTTTTTTGCTGGGACAGGTTTAAAACAAATACTTTTATTTGTTTTGCTCTGAGTGTATTTTATTGTATTTATTGTATCATTTTAAATTTTATTTTCAATTTTTATGATTCTAAGAAATGATAGAAACTAGATATTGTGCTTATTCCTTAATTTTTGTTTAGTTTGACACTAAGAATACTCTTTATTTTTAATGTTTATTCACCATATAGATCCAAGAATTTCAAGCTACAGCTACAGAAGCATGTGTGGATAATTCAATAAAATTGTAGGTGTTTTTATTTTAATAACATAGGTCAGATTAAAACAATTTTAACTTTTTCCCCTCTTAAGTAGCTTGTCCTCACTCTGTTTCTCTAAGAGTTTTTAACATAGGAAAGGAATGAAACTAAAATGCTACTGTCATGATTATTTCTTTTTTTTAGTTTTATTGATTTTATTTTTTTAAATACATGACAGTGGAATGCATTACAATTCTTAATTCACATATAGAGAACAGTTTTTCATATCTTCGTATGTAGAGTATGTTAACACCAATTCATGCCTTTATACATGTACTTTGTGGGGGTTTTTTTTGCATTACAATTCTTATTACACATATATACCACAATTTTCATCTCTGTATATAAAGTATGTTGACACCCAATTCGAGTCTTCATACATGTACTTTGGATAATGATATCTATCACATTCCACTGTCCTTGCTAATCCCCTCCCATTCCCTCCCACCCCTCTTCCCTATCTAGAATTCATCTAATCCTCCCAAGCTCCCCTTTCCTATCCCACTATGAGTCAGCCTCCTTATATCAGAGAAAACATTCAGCATTTGTTTATTTGGGATTGGCTACCTTCACTTAGCATTATCTTCTCCTACCCCATCCATTTACCTGCAAATGCCATGATTTTATTCTCTTTTAATGCTGAGTAATATTCCATTGTGTATATATGCCACATTTTTTATCCATTCATCCACTGAAGGGCATCTAGGTTGGCTCCCCAGTTTAGCTATTGTGAATTGTGCTGCTATAAACATTAATGTGGCTGTGTCCCTGTGGTATGCTGTTTTAAGTCCTTTGGATATAGTCTGAGGAGAGGGATATAGCTGGGTCAATTGGAGGTTCCATTCCCAGGTTGTCATGATTATTTCTATCATGATTCTGCTACTTCAACATTTACTTTTTCAGTTAATATGCAAATTATCTATACTTTGAATTGTAGATGTGTATTTCTTCAATCCATACACATTATTTTATAACTTACTAAGTTGAGAGGATAAGTTACCTGTCCAGAATTATATAGCTAATTAGTGAAAGAGTTGAGGCTGAAAACTGAGGTCTAATTGTCCAGTGCATGTTGGCTTAAGAAAACAATCATAACAGATATTTTTACATTAATTATTATTTTTTCTTAAGGGTAGATTCACGGAATCATGATGAACTTCAACCTTCTCTCAAAACAAAAGATGAAAGGGTAAGTTATAATATCCTAATGTATTCTATAAAAATAGCATTTATTTTAATATACTTTAATGCCAAAGATTCTCATCAAAGAAATGGGGAAAAAGATTTTTATTTTTTGCTGGGTGCAGTGGCACACACCTGTAATCCCAGTGGCTGAGACAGGAGGGTCTCAAGTTCAAACCCAGCCTCAGCAAAATAGAGTTGCTAAGCAACTTGGTGGGACCTTGTCTCTAAATAAAATACAAAATAGGGCTGGGGATGTGGCTCAGTAGTTCAATCCCTGGTACCTCATCCCCCCAAAAAACATTATTTTTTTCATTCCCTTATGAAATTATCCATCTTAATATAACAACTTCTGTTGTTTTCTTTAACAGTGTTAGGTTATATCTCTGGAAATATATTGTTTTGAATTTTTCAATTAACACTATCATCAAAATATAAATCTCACTGTCTGATCTGTATTTCTGAGTTACTTTCTTGAATAGATCTTTAATGCCAATCCTTAAATTGGTATGTTAAAAAAAAAAGGAGAAGTTAGATTTCCTGGATTTTGGGGGGAGAAGGTGTTGACTTAAATTCCTTTAATAAGATATTTCTTCATCTCTTTCAAATCTTTTTTTAAAAAATAGATTATCACAAATCATAAAAAGAAAAATCTCTTCAGTGATACTGAAACAGAATATAGGTGTGATGACAGCAAGACAGATATTAGCTGGCTAAAAGAACCAAAATCAAAACCACAGCTAATAGACTATAGCAGAAATAAAAATGTGAAGAAATGTGAAAACAGGAAATCAAGTAAGAAATTATTAGAGAAATAATGCAAATTTATCATTTTGATTGTGTTAAATGTTTTATTGTTTGATAAGTATACTTTTATATGTAGACCATTTACAACAATATATTCCCTACAAATCGGACAAAACACTATAGTAGTTATGTTTTTGTTTTGTCCACTATGGTTATATTTAAATTAATTTTTAATAGGACTGTAAGGACACAAAATTTGATTTAATGTGGTCCTTGGTTCATGACATACTTTCATCACTTTTTTACGCATGGCTCACTTAACCTGCTGCTGAGCTAATTGGTTATTGTAAATAGTACACAAAGTACTCGTGAACTCAGAATCCTTAAACAAAACCAGAATTTGAGCCTTGACACTTTATTTACAATTATTTGCATTTATTATATATATTTTCTTCTCAGCATCCTGGTTCTCTGTTGTAGCCAGCTTACATGCTTTTTAGGAATTCATTTGGATGCAATAAAAATATATCAGAAGGAAAACAATTTTCAAGTCTTACAAAAAATATTTTCCTAGAGTATGGTTTCTGTTTTTGTGAAAATGAATCTATTGAAGTAGTTGAATACAAGTTTGAGTTATAGGTTTTGGCTAAAGATAATTACCATTTTTGTAGCTGAATATCAATGTCAATGTTTGCTAAAAGACAAAGACTTTATATACTTCATTTTTAAAAGAAGACAACTGTTTTTCAATTGAATTTATATTTATTTCAAGGGAATTAGCTTTTATTTAGTTTCAGAATAAAAATAACCAATGACTGCTAATAGGGTGAAATGGCTTAAAGAGAATTAAAATTAGACAAAAATAAATTGGGGAATATACTTTGAAATGAGGCTGAATCTCAAAATGTGAGAGTCTAACCAAATACTTCAGAAAGGAAAGGAGCAAGATTATCATAGGTAAAAGGGACAGGATTATAAAATAGCATAGTATATTCAGGGAATGCAGAATGGGGGTAGTTGTAACATACATAGATTTTATTTGTAACAATAATGAAAGGTGAGGCTAGATCTAGTCATGGAATCTGGAGTTTGAAACTGTGTGTTATAAGCCCAGGAGAAACATGGTAAGGCTCACATGACCTCAGGAGGCTCACAGTTTAATGGGAAGATATACAAATGAATACATTTCTTTAAAAGCAGAAGACTGGAAATTCTCAAGATTTTAGAGATTAAATACTATAATCATTAAATACTTATAAAATTGAACTTCTATGTGAATTACTTTGTTTAAATGATTAAGTGACAAGTTAATATGTATATAAGCTAATTGCCAGGATTAGAAGACCTTTCTTCCAAATAAACTTTACTCCTTTGACTTGGATGATCTCATTTCTTAGGCTTCAGTGGATATTTAAAAAGATATTATCCTTGGAAAGGAAAAAAGGGAAGTGGAACTAAAGCTACTATCAATAATATGGGTAAATCTTAGAAACATAACAATGTATGGAAAACAAAGCAAATCATGGAATAGGACATGACATTAATCTTACAAAGCTTATTATATTTAGAGTTACATATCTGTGAAATGAGTCTTTTTTAAATCAAGTAAATGAGAAACAGATTTCAGGATAGTAATTACCTTTTAGCAGAGAGGATATGGAGGACTATTAAAGAACATATGTAAGTAGATCAATACCATTCATAATCTGTTTCTTAAATTGAGTACTAAACTAATGGCTGTTCACTTTATAATTTATATTACAAATGCTTTTACATGTTTAAGAAGTTTGAGAATATAAAATAAGGAGAGGCAGGAAGATTGGCAATTCATACTATACCAAACACTATATAGTAAGAGTATCAATTCTTGAAATTTAAAATTCTGAATGCGTTTAAAGATGGATTCTTTCCCATCTATGATGTGGTACCACGAATACTATACTAGAGTTCAGGGGAATGGCTACGTGTGGTGGTATGTGCCTGTAATCCCAGTGTCTTGGGAGGCTGAAAGAGAAGGATCATAAATTCAAGGCCAGCCTCAGCAGTTTGGTGAGACCCTGTCTCAAATAAATACAAACAGGGATGTACGTAGCTCAGTGGCAGAGGAACCCACTGGGATCAATCCCCAGTACCAAGGGTTGGGGCAGAAAGCTTGGAGGAAGGGAATGCTCCCCAATCAGCCTGTCAACCTGATGGCCAAATTCTTCAACAGAACAGTAAAGATTTATGTGTGTGTGGGGGGCGGGGCGGGGGTCCTATGTCCTGTGGCTTAAAGCCACATGAAGAAACAAAATTTTAAAAAAGGATATACGCTCCTGTTTTTAATGATTTTTAATTTATACATGCAGCGATGGCTCTAAGAAATTTAATGCCAGTTTTTATATATTTGAAAAATTTAACCTTATTTTCCTAAATTGCAGGACCATCCTTGGATAAGGGTCAACCAAGATCTAAAATGGTAAAGTAAGAAGTTTTGTGTTCAAACATTCCCTTAAAGTTATTTTTTTCTTATCATATAAAAATAATTCATTTGCCATCTCATAATTTTCTTCCTATCAATTGCTTATTTTCCATAATTGTTCTGTCTTTGCACACCTCTCTTGACTTGTGTTTTTTAGAATCATGTTGGCCTTATTTTTAGTCTGTTTCATTCTGTGTGATAACAGGTATATTTGACCTCCTTTTATTTTATATAGTTTATATCAGGTCTCTTACAGATTTAATGATAAGGAAGAAAATTGAAATGTTGATAAGGGAAAATAGTGGTAAAGAAGAAAATTGAAATGGGAAAATAAAACATAATCATTCAAAATCTATTAATCAAGAATCATTTTATTCTGACCAAATATTTTATGTATGTCTAGTGTCAATTTTATAGCAAGTAGCTTGTATTTTTTCTGTCTTAAATATTGATCTAGTAATATTCAGGAATTTTTCTCTTAAAGGCATACAAAAAAAACACCAAGCAGAGGGAGGAGATAGCTCCCGATGGGAGAACCAGACTTCCAAGAAGAGCAGCAGGAACCAAAAAGAATTATAAAGATCTTTCAAATTCAGAATCAGAGAGTGAACAAGAATTGTCACATTCATTTAAAGAGAGCTTTCTAGTAAAGGTAAATAGGTACAGTTCAGTTTAATAATTTATCAAAGCCTCTTGAAGTATTAAATATATACTTTTGTAAAAATATCAAATTTAACTTGTTACTTTTCTTAAATATCAAATTTAACTTGTTACTTCTATATGAGAAAACTGGTTGTTAAATATTTAGTTTTTAGTTTTAGGTGGACAGGACATAGATTTATTTTATGTGGTGCTGAGGATCGAACCCAGTGCCTCGTGCATGCCAGGCGAGCGCTCTACCATTGAGCCACAACCCCAGCAGAGAAAACTTTTTATAATAATTCTAAAAATTGGTCTCTAGGAAATATAGTGCTAAATTTTATAAGTTGGCATTAGTGTTAAAAATTAGATGTCTGTCTCTAGTGAAATTATAACTTTAAAATGATGTTTAGAAATAGAAAAGTACTTAATTCTTTCCAAAATTATGCTTCAGTATAGTACAACCTGTTGGGAAACTGTAGCTCTTTCTTGAATGAAAGCAAAACTATTGGTGTCAGGTTCTTCCTTTATACTGCCCCACCCTTGTCTCATAATGTTACAACATATTGCCAGCACCTGTGTTTGCACACTTTTATAATAAAAAAGTGAAAGATAATATGTCAGCTGCAGTTTTAAGCACTTTACAGATTTATCACACAAGAAAGTGATAGAATTTAAACCCAGAGAGTCTGGTAGGTTTCTGACTACTATGTTATATTGATCTTAAGTAAATAAACCTCAACCTCCCTTATTATCTCCTACCTGGAAGACTTCATTACTTACCTCCATATTTTGTATCACTTCAATTTTAGTTTACCTCACATCTAGGCAAATGAATCCAAGTCACCTCTCATCCTATTGCTCTTCAAAGAATTAACCCTGAAAATCTTCCTCTTGACGTTCAAAGCATCAAAATACCTTTCCATGCTTGCTTCTACTTTTCCCCATTATATACCCAGAACTGTTAACAACCAGATACCATAAGACCTGAGCTTTCCACTGCCTTCACTCTATCAGCCATCTTCATATCCCAGTAAGTCCTCTCCTCACTCCTTTCACCACTCCTCAGTGCTTCAGATACTTCAAAATCTAGGAATTCTTTCTGGTTTCCTTAAATTGGATATAATCTTTGAACTCTTATAGCATTTTATTTGTATCTCTTATTTATTGTATCTAAACATTCCATTTTCCTGCACATTTGTCTTATGCCATCCAGTATAATAGATAGTTTTTCACTAATGCCTAGGCCCTTGTGGTGCCCTATGTAGTACAGCATAAAACATTTAATAAGTATTTCAATGTGATTTTTTATGTGTCTAAGTTTAAGTATTTGTATTGAAGTGTAACTTCAAGGTTATCAATAAATTTAGGAGGAAAACATCCATTCCAGAACCAAAACAACGAAACTGCCAAAGAAACGACAGAAAGTCTTCTCTGCTGATACACAAAAAGAACTATCAAAAGAATGGAAATACTCGTCTCTACTAAAAGATACTATAAAAGATAATAGCCTGGATTCATCTCCTTCATCTTTATCTGAGACTCCATCATCTGTAGAAGTAATGAGATGTCAGTATTATTTCTGTGCATTGTAATTGAATAATTAACTCTAATTATGTGAAAGTATAATTTGTAGATTAATTTTGAGGGATTACGATTATAGGTATTTAAGATTATAGGCAGTTAAAACTTCATTGTTATACTAGTTAATGTTAGTAACTTTATTTTTGCTAACTTGGGAACAATGTCATTTAAATGTTTCATGTTAGGAAATTAAAGATCAAATGCTTTAATATGAAAAACACTTAATATATGTTTGCAAGGTACAGTGAAAGCTCAACTAAGAGCCTATTTTTAATGTGCTTTTAGCTGGAAATATATTTAAAAGCACAAGTATTATAGGAATTTCTATTTTTTCCTTGTTACAATTTATTGACAAGAGTCCAAAGGATATCATGATCATCCGGTAGACTATCAGTAGATTATCTTCATAATAGATGTTTTGCTTTTTAAAAATAAATTGTAAAGAAAATTCACAATCTTTGGAGCTTTGGTATATGTATGTCTTTCAAGTAAAGAAACTCCTTATAGTTTGCACTTTTCGCTTCACTTTCAATTGCTTACAAGGATCTTTCTAAATGTTATTTCTAAATGTTATTCATTTCACTTAAAATTTAGCAAATAGATCAGTTAATTTACTTATGCTCCACCTAAAGTAGCTAGTGATTGTGTTCTTTTACTTTACTAATGCTTAGAACAACTGTCACTTCAGATAAGCACATACTGAAAAGACAGATGTACATGCCCAGATTTCATATGAAAACTGAGAATTCTTTTAAGACTTATTTCAGCAGTGAATTTCCTCATTTTATGAGATATTCAGATGAGATGATTTTCCTAGCCTTTCCAGTCATAAAATTCTGTGACTTTAATATGTAAAAACACTATTTACTATGGTGATAAAATAATCAAGATAATATTTAGATAATTATATTTCAGTTCATACTGTAGATATTTTATTAGAAAATGTTTTGAAAGTTTTTAAATTCAGCTATTTTTCAGAGCCTTACAAAATATTTTAAACATAATGTAGCCTTAATTTATGGAAAGTTGTTCTTTTATGTTTTTTAGTGGTGCTGGGGAATCTTTCAGTTTTAGAGATGGAACCCACATGCTAGGCAAGCACTCTGCCAACTGAGTCAGCCTGCAAAAGTTTATCTTTTTAAATATAGCTAAGATTTTAATGTTCAATAACTGGTCATATTCTTAGAATTTAATCATGCTATTTCTAAAGCAGACATCTTTGATAACACCTGCCATCTGTTTTGTTTGTGTTTTGTGAGGCACTACAGGTATAGAGAAAATAACAGAAAAGGATTTTATTCAGGATTATGACTGTAGAACAAAATCTCTATCACCTTACCTGAAAACCTCATCACCTGAATCCTTAGACAGTAACAAAGAAGTTGGAGGTCCAGTAAACTCATCCAAAAACAATGGAACAAACTTGCTATGTGCAAGTGAAAGTTGCTCACCAATTCCACAACCTCTGTTTTTGGTAAGCGGGGAGAGAGGAAAGGGGCAGAGAATCAGATATATCTGTCTGAAGGTAGTAAATCATTTGTCTATCATCTTAATCAAATACACATAACTTGTCTATTTAAGGTTTTGAAGTTGGTCTGTGGCCTGGGGTAAGAGGACATAATGACAAATAAGATACAGTTCTCAGCCTCAGTGAACCTAACAGACTCATGTATAGCTGCTACACAGGAAAAAAAAAATGTGGTATTGTGACAGAACAGCGTACCGATAGGATTCTGTGATAGGAATGATTGCTTCTGCTTTTTTATCTATACACCAGAACGGCATACATTTTCTAGTTTGGGATAGATTTATTCCTGCAACACAGGTACCTTCTTCACATTTTACCATAATTCAAAGTCCATAACCTTTTAAGAAACTTTAGTTAATTGAAATCACAAGTTGACAACTAAATTGCCAAGAATGTAGTTCTGAACAGTATAGTTTTTGCTTTAAATTTTTATAAGGAAGTTTAAAACTGATTGGTAAATAACATGAATATAAAAGTTAAAATATATATGATGGATTTTTTCTTTCAAATATCAAATTATATATAGTTTTGTAATAAAATATATGCCTAAATGTCCAAAACTTGATAATAAAGATAGGATGTCATTAAGTTTTAAAATGAGGTAGATAACTGAAATGTTGTTTAATGTTCATGAGGAGAAAAAGAAGTTTTGGGATACTTTTGTACCAGTTTATAAAACTTACCAGCGCCTCCTTTTTTGCTTTTATATTATATATGGCTTAATTTAGATAATTTTGAAGTAGTGAAAAAACAATTGAATGCAAAGATATTCGTGTTGTTCATTACTATGGTATATAGCTGAGAGTTATGAGTCAGACAGAATTGGGTTTAAATCCTGACTTCACTATTTGCTAGCCATGTAACATTTTACAAGTTAATGAATCTCTTTGCCCTATTTTATAGATGAAAAAGATGAAGTGCAATGAAAATTTTAGGCTGAACTATGTAAACATAGTACCTGATATGTAGTAAATACTCAAATATTTTCTTGATAAGTGCTAACCTTTGCATATAAAGTAGAGTTAATTATTCAGTGGTAGAGTGCTTACCTAGCATGCATGAGGCCCTGGATTCAATCCCTAGCTCTGCAGGAAAAAAAAAAAAAAAACTGTTAATGACTATTCAGCACACCTATAGCAGAGATCTAAAACTGCTGTTAAAACCAACCTTCTGTCTGAGTACTTTTAAATGAATGTGCTTTTTATTCCTAGAAGATTTTAAGGTCCTTTTATTCTTTTAAACCAGTAGTCTTCACAGAGAATATTTTTCAAATGACCTCTTGCAGAAAATTCCCAATATGTCAAACAGATGAGAGTGGAACTATGTTCTTCAAAGCAGAAGTAGGACATCTAAATCCTAGCCTGTATAGCTTTCCTCCCATATAATCCCCAACACACTTTTCAAGACTGAGTTTCTACAGACAATTTAAAAACTAGTTTCCCACAAGATTATTATCCTGTGGTCATTTATCAGTGTTGCTCTGTCATCCTTAGTTTCCCTGAATCCTTTAGTTCCTCAGTATCCCAACTTGAAAATGCCTAAACCAAGGTAATTCTCAATCTTGATACCACTAGAATTTGTTATGTATTTATCTGTTGCATACTGATACATGAGACATTTCCCCCTCCATTTACTGTTGACTCTTATTAAGATATTGGAAATTTTCTTTACAAAGTAGCTGTACCAGGTCTGGGGATGTAGCTCAGTGGTAGAGGATTTGCCTAGCATGTGCAAGGCCCTGAGTTTGATCCCCAGCACTATATAAGTTTTATTTTTTAAAAAGTAGCTATACAAGTTGACACTCTCAATAGTGCCCCTTCTCCACAGTTTTAACTAGATGTTATCAGATGACTATTTTTGCCAATCTGATAAGTGTGCAAGTTGTGTCAACAAGTATTCATATATGTTTTAGCCATCTTGTGAATTACCTGTTTATTTTCTAATTTTGTAAATGCCTTGTTCAATTTGTCTTATAAATTTATAGTTCTTAATCTATCCTGATATTTTGTATTGGTTATAAGTAATGTAGACTTTTTCCCCTAGTATGCATCTTGTCTTTTGACTTAGTTAAATCCAAAACTTCCATATGGCAAATGATGTAGTATCATCAATCATTTGGGTTATTAAGAAATCCTTCCCTGCCAGGCATGGTGGTGCATGCCTGGAATCCCAGGGATTTGAGAGAGTTAAGGGAAGAGGATTGCAAATTAAAGGCCAGCCTCTGCAACTTAACAGGACCTAAGCAACTTAGTGAGACTCTTAAAATAAAAAGGGATGGGGATGTAGCTCATTGGTAAAGTGCCTCTGGATTCAATCCTAGTACCCCCAACACACACCCAAAAAGAATTCCTTCACTAAGCTATTGTCTCATACAAGCATTTTCCTTTCTTGCAGAAATGTTACTTTTGATTTTAACTTTTAAGGTTTTTTTGTCTTTCTGAGCTTTCTTCTTTCATATAGATAATAAATTTATGCAACATCATGAGCAGAATACCTTGGTGACCACAGATGATCTATTAGGCACTATTCTGTTTTAATGACCTACTTACTGTCTTTGTGCTAATACTACATCATTTTAACAACTGTAATTTTACAGTTACACAGTGTTTCTCATACACAACCCATTCTTTTACTTCAGCATTCTTTTGGCCCTTATCTGTATAAACCTTAGAATTAGTTTGTCTAAGAAAAGAACTGCATTTCTCAGTATTGAACTGATCTTTTTCATCCATATCGTTTTTCTCTCCATTTTTTGGCCCTGTTTCCTACAAATGGTACCAAAGTTTTCACAAAGAAAATTAGGCTTCTTGTTAAAATTAATTCCTCTTACAAGTTTTCTTTTTGTTGTGTCTTAAAAACACACACACTGTTAAAAAAATTTACATTTTCTGCTGTTTTCATTTTATATAGGAACGTTGATTTTTGTATCTTGAATAACTTTGCTGAATGTTACAATTTTCTGCACAGATTCTCTTAGATGTGCTGTATAGACAATTATATACACTATTATTCATGAAAATTTTTGTCATTTCTGTTCCAATCCTTATACTTAATGTTTTCTTGTTAAGGTTGACTTTGACCTCTGTGGTATACTTCTGTGTCCCAGGCTTCTATACTAGGAGGGCTCTTTCTCTATATTTTTTGGTAGATACTTGTCAGCAAGTTAATGTTCTATTTCTCTTAAGATTTTTTAGAATTATTAATTTTTAAAAATTTTTAAAATTATTAATAACTTTAAATGTTTAAAAATTATGAGTAGGTGTTGAATTTTAGCAGCGAATTAATACTTCCTTCAAAGTGTAAGTAGTATTGATTTAATGTTTCCTATTATGTTTAAAGGGTTTTTTTTTTTGGCTTTAAACAGTTGTCTAAATTCATTTGGGTTTCTGAATCTTATTCATTCATAGCCTAGGCATCTTCAAAATCAGAATAATGCAATAGTGAATAGAAAAAGGTATAAATGCTGTGGTAAGCATTTATAATTCAGAAGGTAAGCAGTTATAATTCAGAAAAAAATTCAGTTATAATTCAGAAAAAAAGAGCTTATGGAAATTGAATTTCCAATTATTAATGAAAATCATATACAAAGCAAAAGAGAGGTAATATGCTATAATCTTCAGTTTTTCCTTTGAGATAATTCTTGTAAGAATCAAATTATTGGTCTTTAATGTTAATTATATTTAATACTTTTCAATAACTACTACCTGAAAATCTGATGTTTAAAGTGTATAGAAATACTTAATTATAGAAAGGTGTTTTTTGACATAAAAATTTAAAGTTTTAAAATGAGGGTAGCAAGGTCTTAAATAGTGAAGACTAGGCTGCTGAACCCCCTAACTTACATATTTATAATTAGGAATGGTTTCACAATTATATAAGAATTTGGTTGCCTTGAGCTTCTTGCCATCATAAAAGTATATCAGTCCATTAATAAAAATATTGTAATCTATAAAATACAAACACACTCAAGACTGAATTTTATAGTTTGGAGAAAGAAGTGGGATTTGAGATCGACCTAAGGTATATACAGATGAAGTTGAGCAATAACAGTAACCAAAATAAAGATTACAAAGTTTTAAAAAAGTGTATTCTAATAGTAAAACATAAGGTTAAATGTGAAAGATGCAGTTTGGAAGAAAGAGTTTAAACCTTAAATTTTTTTGTGGCTCCCCACAAAATTTAATGAAAAATTTAACAAGGAAAATTGGAATAGCAGTAATAGTCAAAAAAGCAAGCTCAAAACAATTAATATAGGATTGACAATTAGAATCTAGTTCCATTAATGGTATTGTTAAAGACGAAAAGAGTAAAAATCTGAGAAAGAATTGACATCATTTCAAATTACTGAGATTAGGATTTGAGCAAGATGGTCAAAGGTGAATCCAAGAGTACTTATAGTGTTTTGTTATTCTAACTTCTAATATGTTTTTTAGGGAAGCCATTCACCATCTCCATTATCCATGTCTAGTGAAAAAAGAGAGAAAATATTGTTTGATATGCCTTGTGACACTACTCATGTATCAGGTTTGTAGTCAGCCTTTTTTTTTTAAGTACTAGTTTTTGAAATAGTTCCTTTAGATGAAACTTCACATTATTATGTGTTTTAAGTCATGCCATTATTTAGTTAATGTCAAAAATATAAACTAGTGAAGGGAATCCAGGTGGTTCCACAATTTAGCTGCTATGAATAGTGCTGTTATAAACATGTGGCTGCATCACTGAAATATGCTGTTTTTAAGTCCTTTGGGTATAAACCTAGGAGTGGTATAGCTGGGTCAAAAGGCAGTTCCATTCCCAGTTTTCCAAGGAATCTCCATCTGCTTTCCATGTTGGCTGTACCAGTTTGCAGTTCTACCAACAATGTTTGAATGTGCCATTTCCCCCACATCCTTGCCAACCTTTATTGTTTTAATAATATATTAAATAAAAATGTATTAATAATATTCTTAATAGCTGCCATTCTGACTGGAGTGAGATGAAATCTTAGAGTGGTTTTGATTTTCATTTCTCTAATTGCTAGAGATGTTGAACATTTTTTCATGTATTTGTTGATTGATTGTATATCATCTTCTGAGAAGTGTCTGTTCAGTTCCTTGGCCCATTTATTGATTGGGTGATATATACATATATACATACATACATACATACATACACACACACACACACACACATACACACAATGGAATATTACTCAGAATTAAAAGAGAATAAAATCATGGCATTTGCAGGTAAATGGATGGAGTTGAAGAATGTACAGCTAAGTGAAGTTAGCCAATCCCAAAAAACGAAATGCTAAATGTTTTCTCTGATATAAGGATGCTGCTTCATAATGGGGATGGGGTGGTGCAGCATGGGAGGAATAGATGAACTTTAGATAGGGCAAAGGGGAGGGAAGGAAAGGAAGGGGTCATGGGATAGGAAAGATGGTGGAATGAGACAGATAACATTACCCTAAGTATATATGTGAAAACACAGATGGTGTGGCTGTACTTTGTGTACAACCAGAGACATAAAAATTGTGTTCTATTTGTGTAATATGAATTGAATCACACTCTGCTGTCATACATATCAAATTATAATACATTTTTAAAAATTGTAGATAATATTTGTACCTACCTTACAGGGTTTTTCAGTGGCACAACTAGCATATCTGACACCTAGATTGAATCATTGTGTAAAAATATTAAAATGATTTTATAAAAAAATAACAAATAAAATGAATAATAATTATATATATATAAATATATATATATAAACTAGGTAGAATTTAGAGAGCAATTGCTTAAAACATAATTAACTGAAAGGCTTTTTAAACAAAAGCAAGAAATTATTAGGTATTTTAATCAAAATTATAGCACTATTCATTATTTTTAACTATTTCTAAGGCTCCACTCAGCATCTTAGTTGTAAACGAGTGTACATAGAAGATAATCTTGGTAATGTCAATGAAGTGGAAATGGAAGAAGAAGAACAGAGAGTCCACTTGCTTCCCAAAAGATGGTGTAGAACTGAAGATGCAGACCACCACACCTGCAGAGGTGGGTATATCAAAAGCCTGTGTCGGCATACAATGATTGGAAGGTGGCTTCTTAGATTCTAGATGACTTCATCTTCAAAACAAATTCCTTTGTAAAGACAACTTTGAATAATTCCAAGTTGGACTGTGTTTCATTACAAATAAAGTAGGAAGGGTCACAGATGATACTCAAACTCCCCCTCCTTCTCTGTCACTTATTACTGCATTTAAATTTTAGTAGAGTATGAATTAGTGTTAGTATGTCTCTAAAACTCATGTTAATGATTATCTGGAAGTAGTTGTAAGTTTAAAAAAATCCCAAAATGCTCAGTTTTAATGTTGTCATTTCTTGCTTAATAGCCATACCAAAAGGTTTCTTTTATAAATCAGAATTTTATTTTTAAATTAGAAAAACTTAATGAGGGGTTGGGGTTGTGGCTCAGCGGTAGAGCACTCGCCCCGCACATGCAAGACCCTGGATTTGATCCTCAGCACCACAGAAAAATAAATAAGTGAAATAAAGGTATTGTGTTTTTAAAAAAAGGCATAATGAAGTCTACCTTTGATTTCATAAACTTTAGGTTATACATAGACTATGAAAATAGTAATGTTTATTTTAACTTTAGGTGATTGTTTTTGTTTTTTAGTATCTGAAAACATATCTCCATTATCAACAGATGATTTTTTAATTCCTGAGGAGAACTGGGAAAGTGAATTTTCAGGTGTAGGGTTGATTTGTGAGAAGATCAATTCAGAATTTAAGAGGAAGATTCATGTGAGTTATCATTCTTTATAGTTTATACTCAATAATATGATAACATATATCCCACATTTTATTAGACTGTTGGCTTATTTGGTCCTTGGGCAACAAAACACCCATTCTCAAATTCAACTTCCTGCACATGTGAAAAACTGAAATAATTATCAAGTTAAAAAAAACAAAACAAAACAAAACCTGCTTTCATGAGCTGAGTTTCTCTCACTTTAAAATCTGTCCATTGTCTATATTGTTTATTTTTCTACTAGTCTTATTTTGCTTTTCAGCTTCTCATTTTGTTTCTTCTATAATTTTTATTTTCCTGAACAGTTTCCTTTCGTGCCTCTTCTTTAAACATTTTTATTTCAGAGGTGACCATTAATGAGAGTAGTGTGATACAGTATGTTACCCGGCCTCCTTTGTTCTACCTTGTTTTTTTTTGTACTTGTCTGTCCTTGTTTTTTTTTTTTTTTTATGCTCTAGAAGCCTCAAAATGAAATGATATATGCAAAAATTCTCTCCCAAACAATATTTAATTATCAGAATGTTTTTCTACCCATATCTTTCTCTCATATACCTATATTTGAAATAGTTCTTTTATATTCCTTGCTGAATAAAAGGTATTTTAGCACTATCAGGGTTGTTATCAGCCCTGCCTCATGTTTGCCCTTTTCTTCTGCTCAGGGATAAAATTGAAAATTATTTAAAATTCTATGCATCTCTTTTTAAAATTTATTTTTACCTTTTCATTGTTGTTGTTGTTACTGGGGACTGAACCCAGAGGTGCTCTACCACCTTAGCCTTTTTATTTTCATTTTGAGACAGGGTCTCACTTTTTTACTGATAGAATGACTGAGCTTGTTTATAAAAATCTTCAGTTTAAACAATTTAATTTTTAGTTTTTTAACTTTCTAAACTTTTTCTTGGTCATTTAAATTTCATGGACAGGTTTTTCTCTTAGTATGGTCTTGTTTCAATTGTTGTTTTGTGAAGATATTGTAAGTTAAAAATTAGTATTTTTCGGTTTTTCTCTTAGTATGGTCTTGTTTCAATTGTTGTTTTGTGAAGATATTGTAAGTTAAAAATTAGTATTTTTCAGATCCGACATAAAATGATGGATTATTTTACTAAGCAGTCTTGGAAAACAGCTCGGCAACATCTGAAAACAATGAACCATCAAATTCGGGAGTATAGGTTTGTAATAACTTTCTGTTCTGAAAACTTCTGAATGTTGTATATTCATATATTGAAAATGCATATTATGGATGCTATAGTTTTTGAACTTAATATTGTGTTTCTTTAATAGGATTAAAAAACTTGATAAATTCCAATTTATCATCATAGAAGAACTGGAGAATTTTGAAAAAGATTCACAATCTTTAAAAGATTTGGAGAAAGAATTTGCGGTTTGTGCTTTTAAGAGCTTAAACATAACTTTAAGCATTGGGAATGTAACACTAAAGAAAATGTCAAAAAACAGACACAATTACTTTAAACTCTTGACTTTAAAAAAGCTATAGTTAGGTTGCTCTCTCAAAGCAGAAAATAAATGAGTTATTCTAATGCATTTTGTTTTTTATAACATAATCTAGTTTTACATTTTTAATCAGCTTTATATGAATACTTAAATTGAAAACAAGTTTATATTATCTTTTTATTATTCTATTATCTTTGATAATCCAGGAGAAATCTTCAGAAATGTTACACTCAATTTTTTAACTCTGAAAGTATATAATATCTAGAATATTCTTAGCCAAATTGTTTATTTAAATTTTAAATATTAGAAATATACAAATTTCAACTTTTAAGTTTTAGTTTTCAGTCATATTGAAGTACAACTAATTTTTTATCCTAAAATTTAGGACTTTTGGGAAAAGATATTTCAGAAGTTCAGTGCATATCAGAGAAGTGAACAACAGAGGTTAGTATGTTATTCTTAATGACTTCTAGAATCTATAAAATGAGGTTTTAAAATTAAATATAAATTTGAAAAACATTGCATATATACACAAAGCAATTTAACTTGAATTCCTAATAAATACAAAGGTAACTCATTTTATTTGTTAGGCTTCATCTTTTGAAAACATCATTGGATAAAAATGTCTTCTATAACACTGATTATGAAGAAACTGTATTTACATCTGAGGTAAAAATTTATATTTTTATATATAATCTTTCTTGATTTTGGTTAGTCTGGCTTTTTGCTCTAAAAACTTTATGACAAATTTCATAGGGGAAATATGTTTACTTATTTACAGATGTGCCTGATGAAAGAGAACATGAAAATGCTCCAAGACAGGCTTCTGAAGGAAATGGTGAGTCAGCTGAGCTTGCATTTCCAATGCACTTGTCAAGCTTAATGTCTTGTAATGGGATGTTTTTCCATAGGGTTTTCTTTTTTTCTCTTTGGTCTTAGAGAAGGCAATTTAAGCCCATTAACTTTTAGTTTTTAAAATAACAGTAATGTAGTTACAGCAAAGAATGAAGGTAATATAAATAATGAATTCCTCCAGACGGTGGGTAAAAAGAATATCAATTTGTGGGGCTGGGGATGTGGCTCAAGCGGTAGCACGCTCGCCTGGCATGCGTGCGGCCTGGGTTCGATCCTCAGCACCACATACCAACAAAGATGTTGTGTCCGCCGAGAACTAAAAAATAAATATTAAAAAAATTCTCTCTCTCTCTCTCTCCTCTCTCACTCTCTCTTTAAAAAAAAAAGAAGAATAGCAATTTGTAAGTTGAAAAATTAGCTGGAGGCAATACTTCTTTTCATGTCCTCCCACCACCTCTGAGCTATATCTCTAGGCTTTTTATTTTTTCATTTTGATTCGGCATCATGCTAAGTTGCCCAGGCTGGTCTTGAACTTGTAATCATCCTGTTTCAGCCTCCAGAATTGCTGGGATTACAAGTGTGACTACCATGGTTGTCTTTGCACTGTTCTAAACACTGCACTGCAGCAGGACAAAGCTATCTAGAAAGGCTGTGTAATTTAGTGGAATACTTGTTCAGCAGGACTTTATGACTTACATTTGAGGATAAATATCCTCATCTTCCCAAAGATTGTAGACAACAGCAAGTGCACCTGACAGGTGAATATGTTTGGGTGTCTTTCAAATTGGGAGATATTTTTAAGTGCACTTTAGCACTTAAAGAGTGCTAAACTATGGTGGTCTATGAGATATATTAATATACTTATGAAATTTTAATAGGATTTCAGTATGCTGAAAATAGGAGAGGTCCAGGATGTTGTAGCTAAGCCAGTGTAGCTTGAAACAAACCAGAACTACCTGACTAGGTTGCTCCTTCTTGAAACTTTCTTCTAGATTAACTATATTTTATTCTTATTTTAAAAATTTAAATGTCATTGATATGGGGAGTTAAAAGATTTTTAGGTCTTCTCTCAATTTTATCATCTTGGATATTACTGATAATCACAGAATTCTATGGATGTCTTGATACAGATTCTGGTGAATTAGATCAAATGAACACTGATACACAATATCTTTATGAAAGGGGTTGTTTTATAATGAATACCTAAAAACAGGTTTGTTTGTTTTTTCCTATTTTATGTGATAATGTAAAATCCATGATTTTTTTTCTTGGTCATAGCAAGAAGAGGAACTTCTTAATGTACGGAGAGGACTGATGTCATTATTCATGGCCCATGAAAGAAATATTAATGTGTGAAATCTTAATTGCTATCACATGTTTTATCTAATTATTTTTTTGTATGTAACTAAGGAAACAATAGATTAGTCCTACAAAGAAAAAAACTGCATGTCACCTAGTCAAGTGTTCCTTTGGAGGAACCCCCAAATTCAAAGAAATCCCTCCTTATGGATGAGAAACACTGTAACTGGACTCCAAGCCCTAAAGACTTTTGTCTACACAATAATACTTTTTCTGTTTTAGAGAGGGGAGGTTTTGGGAAACCAAATAGTAAAAGGAATTTACACTAGTTAACTATACTTAAAAGTTAATTTAATAAATTTTATTATGTAAAATGCATTGTAAAATTAATACCATTTGAACTAAAGTACATTATTAAATTTGTTTAATAGTTCAGAATATTCAATTAATAAAAATTTAGGCACACTTAATAGAGAAGGAAGTCCACAATTTAAAATGTTCACCTTAGTAAACCAGTACTTTCAGCTCACTGTTTCATTCAGTTTTGGCTTCAATGTATTAGAAGGCACTAAATGCCTAAAATTCTTACTGTATTATCTAAATATTTTAATTCAGCATAGAAATCAACTCATAAGAAGGCTATTTGGCAGGTCATTTTTAAGCTCCTGATATAGTACTATTTTGCTAGATTATTTTTTCAAAACGAGTACACATTGATTTGCTTTCATATATTACAATGAAATAAATGCCTATTTCAGTTGCATAAATATTATGAGATTATCTTTATTTTCTCTTTTATGATCATTGAATCAAACAAAATATCCTCCTCTAATCAGATGACTGAAATATAATAATATAAGCAGCTTTTATTGTCCCTTGCATATTTAAGGTAGCAGAGTGTTTGAATACCATTATGTAAATATGATGGTAAAAGTGGCTTCTTAGTCGACATAAGCTAAAAACAAAACCCTTTCATCTTCGCTCATTCAAATACTGGCATTAACTAAGATTTATGGATAGGGTAGTGGGATTTCTATTTCAAGAGAGAGTGACATCTCTGTTATAATATTAAATACTACTCAACTTGTTACTCCATATTCCTGTGAGACTTCAGAACTAATCCCTTCATGCATGACTTAACCAGTTTAGCTCACAGTCAAATCAAGACTCCCTAAATCATGTTACACTTATTCCCACTGTATATATGAGCCATTCCAAGCTCGTACTTCTTCCCGACGGACCTCTCTGCATTACCAACAGAATATGACCCTCATTTTCTAATGTTCTTATCGCCCCAAACTTTTTGTCTTTCCAGCTTATTTTCTAGAATGATCCCAGGCCATCTACTCTACCACTTTTTCTCTCTTCTTGTTACCCTTCTTGTTTGTTCTTCCTTCCTTACCCATTTTAGATTCCAAAATAATATTCTCTTGACCTTTCTCCTGTCAATGTTACCTAATAATTCAAAACTTTTATTCTATGAGCTGAACAACGCTGGAAAAAATTGTGCCATCAAGCTTTAAATTTATGTTCACACGTTTCAAATGGCACACAGCACTGCTCAACAGTCTAAACTGCCCTGTTTTATTGGCTTTACTATTCCAGAGTATTTTATATAAAATAACCCACTAAGTCCCAGGTTTTCAATTGTGCAAATAGCTCAACAAAATTGACACAAGTGCATTAAAAATGGTTATAAACACAATATAGAGCTTATTTATTAATATAACTATTATATCATTATGTTATTTTACCTAATATTATATAATTCTCTGATAAGTTTTTACAGGTGTACCACATCTGGGACAATGGGACAAAATGGGTTCATTCTTTATTTTTCAACTGAGGGTCTCACCTCATAATTTCCTCATTTTACCCTAAAATCGAAATGTTACTTGCTTGCATCAATAACGAAATCAGAAAAATTGGTTTCTTCTTTGTTCTAATGGCATATTTGCCTCTTTAAGGACAGTCTGCTCACTGGAGCTCTGAATCGCATTAGCATTGATTTTTCCTCTCCTCTCCTCGTTTATATAGCCCATGTTTATTAAATAAGTAAATAAGGCCCTCCCTTGAACATCAAATTCTCCTCTTGTGCCTTTCCCATTTAATTCTTGACTCACCTTCACTGAATGCATATCAAAATAACTGTAGTTAGTACTGTCTCAATCACTTCCTGTTTGCTCCTTACCTTCCCTCAGTCCAAGCTTCTGCACACTACTTCATTGAATCCACTTTTATCGAAACCACCATTTATATTACCAGACCCAATCTCTGTCTTAGCCTCTCTGTGGTATTTCACACTTAAAATCCTCTAGTCTCTTTCCCAGCTTGTCTTTACTCTTCATGTGGGCCTCAGGTCTAGTCTAGTCATGTCATGTCTAGTCTGTTTCTTTGTTCCTCTATACTTTCTCTTTAGGTAATATCATCCAGTCCCATGTAATAGCCATGTCTTGTGTTGATGTTTCACAGATGTATAACAGTATAAAAGTCCTGACCTTCACATTAAACATCAGAATATTATCTATTGTAGCTAATGGACAGTTCAAATAAGATCTCACCTCTCAAACAATTTCCTTTTGTTCCTCTTTTATTTTTTTTCTCCTCTTTTGTTCAGTATGCTTTAGGCATCCTGGCTTGAACAATCTTATTCCTCTGAATCTTTTGTTCATGTGATTTCACTTTTCTAGGAAGACTTGCTGTCCTTCATGTCTCCATTTAAATGGCAATTCTTCAGAAAGAACTTCTGTCACCATCCTAGTAAAGCTAATATTACTCTATCATATGGCAGTTTTTGGAATCCGAAGTCTTTATTTTTGCCCCTCTTCCCCAAACCTACTCCAGAAACTTCTGTAGGAGCCAAGAACATTAACTGCTTCATTCATCACAATTTTCAGAACCTAAAAGAGTAATGAAGGAACAAATGACATAGCCTTTCCAGTAGGGATTTACTAAGTTAGACAGCCAGTGTGTCTCCTGAAGCATTCACGTCCTGTGTGTCAGTATTTTCATTGCAATTAATGAGACATGACATGCACTGCACTGAATTTACTCTAGACACACAGCTAAGAATGAGCCCCTTCCTCATACTTAAAAATGAGGAGATAAGTGCTTTAAAGTCATGTAGATTCATATGAATTTCCATTTTGTTGAACCCTTGAAGGAATTGTGAAAACAAAAATCGCCTACATGGACTGTTTTGCTAACATGTTGATGTCTTTGTAATGGTTAGTTTTTATTTTCTTAGACCCATGGAAATCGTCTGAAATAACATCAGGAGGAAAAATAAGTCAACATTTTTTTCAGGAATCCAGATATATTGAGTGAGATCAATATATTATATACCACCTCGAACTTTAGATAATATACGTTTAGCTTGTACTGTGATAGCAATAATTTTAAGTAAAAAGGATTTGAGGAGTGGGATGTCAGATTATTGAAACATTTGCCTTTAATATTGATAAGGCTTTCTTTATGTTTTACCTAATTTGACAATGCATTTTATAGAAGTCAGATGACTATTTTTCAGTATGAAATTATAATGAGTATTGAGATTTGGAATAGATTTGATGTTAGAATCTTTTAGGCTTATATAACTTTTAGGTATTTTAATTGTCTTGGGTAATTCATTTCTAAAATTTTCGACTATACATTTTTTTTTTTTAAGTTTAGAGCAGGAGTTGGCAAACGTCTTAAAAGGCCACATAGTGTATGTTTTAGACTTTGTGGGCCAAAAGGCAAATTTATGACACTTCAAATGTAACCACTTAGAAATATAAGAACCATTCTTTGCTTGCAGGTCATTAAAAATTTTTTTTAAAAAAGCTGACCAGATTTGGTCTGTAGGTTGTAGTTTACATATCGCAAGTTTAGAGGAAAAATTTTAAAAATTACATCTCTCTGTTCTTCATTGCAATTTTCCCCAGTTTATCTTATTGTTTAACAGAAGTAGTGATTTAAATCAATTTTTCATGAGCAGAGTAAAGTTGGTATATTAATCAATAAGACTAAAAATTGTTGACTTTTCTATTACATTAAAAATAAATGATCATTGTAGTTAATGACTTGCATATCTTACCTGAATTACAACCTAACACCATGTTAGTGTACGTTTACCACATTCTGAACCAAATAGAGCTGCAGCGTAGTAACTCTCCCGAAATACACATGGAAAGGACATGAAAGAGAAAAAAGATTAGATTAGTATAGCTAGGTAGGAATCTAAATTTCACAGCGATTACAACAGTGATCTAAATACCAAGAAACCCTGAAGCCATAAACACCCGACACCAATTTAAAAGGCCAGCATATCCATCAAACTCATAGTAAAATGTATGCTTTCCACATAGCCTTTAATTCCACATCAGAATTTCATTGTAAAGTCACAAATTCTGCCAACTTTGAGTTCAGTGCTTAGTGTGGAGCTCCAGTTGCTGGAGGTAGTTCTTCAGCCATTTTATCTTCATTACTGGTTAACATTTACCTGGTCACACTTACTGTACATGAATGCATACTTATTTATATAAGTGTTTAACATAGTTAATCAAAAGTTGAAGTAAGCATAGAAAATGCTGTGAATAAACAACTAAAGTAGAATTTTGAGCAAAATAACACACCAATAAATTAATGTTAGCAAACAAATCTAATATGGATTGTAAAAATTAGAGCAAGATAGCAAGCAAGTGGTTCCTGAAATCATGCTTTGTGCCATACCAGACATCCCCACCAAGAGGCAGGCTAGGTGGGAACAGGGAACAAACTGGTGGTGTAGGCCAGTATAGTAGTATGTTCAGTGTGCGCATGTTTAAAGAGGGCTAATAAACCGCATTTAAAAAGCATAATGCACAAAGAATATATACTAGCATGTTGGCAACTTTAAAATCAAATTATTAGCATGTACACCATATCCAGATTTCTCTCCCATTGCTTACCAAGAAAATATAATTTTAGGGATTCTTGTTTATATTTTTAAGGCAGTTTACAGTTGTGTTTAGAATCTTCAAAAATGTTTTTTATTACTCTGAACATAAAAATGTGCTCTGTTTCCATAGAGCTATGGACCTGATATCTGGTAGATTTTTCCATCTCACGTTTTGTCTACACATGAACTAATGATATATTCCTAATGTTACCATTACCAATAGATATACAGAGAAATATGATCATGTATAATTTATAGGAATTAGCTTTTTGAAAACTTTCACATATACAGCTGGATTTTTTATGTTCAGTTATATTGAACATCTTCTAAGATGTTCTCAGATGAAAGAGATTAAACTTCAGATAAGGTCTCTGGAAAAGAACTTGAGTAATGGGTACTAGAAATGTGGGTCTAGTAATTTTAAAAGTTCTTTTGGGATTTCATACTTCTGGACTAGAATTTGCTATTGAAGAACTTTGCCTCTACCACCAATGTGACCTGTAGTCTTAAATTAGACTTGTAGTTACCATTTACTTCCACAAGATGGACCACTTAATGATAGGGTCTTTTTGTTTTTGTTGTTTCTGTATTTTTTTCCCACTTCAGTTATTCAAAAATTATTCAGATGCTAAAATTTCAAAGTCCATTTACATTTTTTAAACTTGCTTTTTACAAAGTCATATGATGTACTATTTATTCCCCCATCACATTAGCTTAAAACTTAGAAAATATTTCTGGAAGTTATTTAATGTCCTTAATAAAATAACTAATAGTTTGTAAAAAATCTTTTAAGCTTCTTAAAAACAGAATTACTTTCATTATTTAAATATTACTTTAAAAATCCTTTGCTATTTTCACAATATTTTAAAGTCAATACATTAAAAACCTCATTGTTGAATACTACTAGTAATCATTGACAATTTGTGTACTGCTTCTATTGTTGCAAAATAAAGTTTTATACTTAAGTATTTAGACTCAAATATAAACTCTTCATATTTATACACCACATGCAAATTTATATTCATTATTTCTCCATTACTTGATTTATGATGAATTGCTTTTAACTTTTTTTTCCAACTAACTTGAGATGTGCTATCACATACTTATTTAGTACAGAATTATATATAATTATCAGGTTCAGAGTAAATATACTTGATTCACGTTTATCTTTTAACTCTTACAATACCTGATACAGCATGAAATATGGAAGTATAATTTAGAGCAGCAGTTTATGACTAACAAAAACCCAAAGGCAGAAGTTAGATACTGTTGCCAAAAATTTGGATTAAAATTAAAATGTCTGCTGGTTTTAGGATATCTTAGAACCTTTGCATCGTAACCCAAATCCTCCTTTGAGTATCCTGAAATTTATATTAATTTTTGTTATCCATTAGATATGTAACTTGGGGGAAAAAAACTAAATATGGGTCCAGTCTACCACATTATTTCTAAGCATATGCTCTATCTGGTTCTTTCCTAAGCAGTAATGATCTTTTAAGCTTTGAGGGCCCTGGGTGGTCTCTAGAACAGTATAACCTTTCTCCCTTTGTTTCATAGTAAGTACGAAGCTATTTCTGTGTGAGGGAGATGATAGTTTTAGTTTATTACAACATTTGGGCTCCAATTAATATTTTAAATTGAGCACAATATAAAATAATGGGAGCTGATAAAACATAGTTGAAAAGGAAAAAAAATTGGTGATTATCTAGCCACAAATAATGTTATGAATAAAACAAGTTATGTACACATCTTAAATGCTTATAAAATTAACTGACTTCAACTGGGCATGGTGGCAGAAGCCCGTAATCCCAGCAACTCAGGATAATGAGACAGGAGGATCACAGGTTCAAAGGCAACCTTAGCAATTTAGTGAGGTCTTTTCTCAAAAAAAGGGGGGTGAGGTTGGCGAATCTAGCTCAGTGGTTAAGTGCCCCTGGGTTCAATTCCCCTACCCAATATAATTGATTTCTAACTAGAAATAATTTAGACATTTCCTTTCATATACAAAGAAATCAAGGCTCAGGAAAAACAAGTGATTGACATGTCATAGAAAAGTAAGAGGTAGAACTGGGATTTTTTTTTTTTTACCATAACAAGATTTTCTTATAAACTGTAACTTGACTAATAGCAAGTACATTTGCTAGTATCTAGGACTGACCACAAGTCTCTTCAAAGTGCTGCCATAGGGGTTGAACAGTTTCCTCAGTAGTCTTAAGTAGAAAAGGGAGGATCATAGGAAGCAATGAGGTAGCATACATGATAGACATTCATAGAGGACACTCAGTTGCTCTAGGCACTCTCTGGCCCCATACCAGTGACTCGCATTTATTGAAGGCCTAGAATGTGCTAGGCACTGTGCCAGCACTTCAGCTACTCTCTCATTCAGACATTACTGCAGTGTTGTGAGACAAGGGTGATCATCCAAGAGAAAATAAGCAATCTTCTGAATAGGAGTTTAGATTTGAGAATAGGTTTTGCAAGTACCTAGTCGTGTTCCAAGCCACTACATCTCCTGCTTCAGCAGCATATCAGTAGGGAGGGAGGGGAGGCTCATCTCTGCCAGGACACTTATGCAAAAACCCAAAAAATATTTGGGTATGTGCCAAGTTTCATTTTTACCTTTGGGCCGGGGTAAATTTCCTCTTATAGTGTCTCGGCTTCATCTAAACCTGTATCTCTTATAACAGGGTTTTTAATATTTGCAAATGTGAACTTAAAAATACTCAAACATGAAATATTTTACCAAAATGAAAATTATGCCCACAAATTATTGCTTATTTCTGGATATATTCAGTACTGATTTGTAAGTTAATTGGGTTTTCCACATATACTAAGATTTTATGAAACAAAAAATGGTGTTCTTATTCATGTATTCAGATTGTGATGGTTCCAAAGTACTAAAAGTTACTTGTTCCACAAATGCCTATTCTAAGGTATCATTCATCCCCACCCCAAGAAAATGTAAAGCCTGAGTTAATTTCCTGCAATAAGTAGTCATTTAATTAAAGAACAAAATTAACAGGAATCAAAATGTCAGAGCTGTATTTTTTTGTTAGACATATAAAAAAAGAAAAAGTATAATACAGTAAATCATTTTATATAACATGAACTTAAAGAGTTTTCAAATTAATCATGATCAGAATAAAAATGTCTCTTCAACAAAATACTGAATGACACTGCGTCACATGTCCCTCACATCAGAGGCCTGGGAGTGGTGAGCCTGCACATGCACTTCACCCGTCCTCCATACACTGCAGAACTGTAAAACGAGATTGAAAGGCAAACAACAGTTTTCTTCTGGCAGAGTTACTTTGGGCCTTAACTGACCCCAACAGTTCACACTCCTCAGACACCAAAGAAGTATGTCCTCTGGTTACTCCTCTTGTAGGTAAGTGTGGCCAAGATTGCACCTGTGTGATTCTGCTCTCCTCACAAACACAGCAGGTAGTCTTGAGCTGATTTTCAGGAAAAGTTCCCTGATGAATGTTCAAAATGTTGGTATCAAAAATTAAACACAAATTCTTCTCAGAAGAAAATCTCTTATGGCCTGTGGAATCTAGAAATTATAAAAACAGTTAAAATTGTCAAAAACCTCCACATAGAAATTTGCTGTTATTCAAAGCTTCTCTGAAGTTCACTATGAAAAAAAAACCGGAGCTTCTCTGGTTGGTAGGATAGAGGGCTCCCAACTCTCATGCCCTTGTTGTACCTCAGAATGTATTATAGGTGTTCCCAAGAGTGCAGCATATAACTTGGTATTAAAGTTGCTAGTTAAACCCTCAAACTACACAGAAAGGTGAGGGCTTTGCTAAATCAGCAAAAGTAATGAGGTGATAAATTATTGGAAATTAGAGCCATGAGTATTTTTAATAGAGTTGATAATATGTTCATAGTAATATTTTAAAAAATCTCATGACCTAAAATATTATTTTTAAAAATTGATATGGAGTGCTAAAATGTGGCATGAAGAACCTTGAATTATTTCCTGATGTTCAGGTTTGGGTTCATTCTTTAAAGATTGAACCCAGGGGTGCTTTACCAGTGAGCTACATCTCTAGACCTTTTTAATTTTTGAGACAAGGTCTTGCTGTGTTGCTGAGGCTAACCTTAGAACATGCAGTTTCCTATCTCAGCTTCCCAGGCTGCTGGAATTACAGGCGTGCACCATACCCAGCTGAGGGTATGAAAATTGAAAATTGTGTCATCTATCAAAAACTTTTAAGCTAAATACCCAGAGTAAACATTTTAATAATGTATATTGGGAAAATGTAATTGAGATTTTATACTTAGGCTGTGTAGTAAATTAAATCCTATTTTTTAAAACAAAGTGAACATTAAAAATAATTGCATGTTTTACTATATTTTAATTCCTAAATGTTCATAAGGAACCCATTTGGAATAAGCAAAACTAAGATGATCTATTCTTCCCCAGAAATATGTCCATTGTGTGAGGAGATCTTAACAAATTTAAAAATTATTTATTTGCATAATTTTCTCCTAACTACCTGCTTTTCCTGCCTTGATACATTTTTACTCAATATAACAGAAACCAGAGGTACAGAGGTCACACAGAGTGTACAGAGCAACTGCTCTTCAATACTTACAGTGGCTACTTTGTGACAAACAGAAAATAAATCATTTTAGTTTAAGGCAGTATGTATGCTCAGGATTTCCTTTGTCTTTGTACTTGGAGCACAAGCATCTTAGAGAAAGCAACTGCTGCAATGAGAGTATTTCATCACAATCATCCCCATAAGATTAAAGGCAGGTGAGAATTTTAAGATAATTATTACTGGTCATGGCTATGGGAAAGAAGGGAAAGCAGAGTACCAAGAGTAATCTTTTTCCCAACTTCATCATCACCAAGAAACCCAGTGTCATCCTTTGCATGTAGTGGCGTGGACAGAGAATATGTGCACCTGGATGGGAATGGTTGTGGATCCCCAGCTGGAGGTGGGCTGAATGGGAGCCTCCTTGATCACATGTGCAGTCACATTCTCAGCATCTTAAATAGTACCTGCCACACCGTAGGTGTGCAGATATTTGCTGGGGAAATGATGCTCTTTTAGCTTTGGGGAACATTAACTGTGTTAAATGTGATTATAAATTTAAGATACAGAAAAGCAAGTGGGAAGGTAGAGAGTAATTTCACAGTACTCTTAGGTATAAATTGATAAATTCTACATATTAGAAAAATGTATAAGAAAATTACTTCCATTGTTTTGAGACTAATTTCCTTAAAATTACACTACTTAAAGTAATGTAATGACCTGTCTAATACTATTTTATATATCATTTTCCACCAGACCCTATTTAAAATCATTGGAGAAGATAGTATTTTTAAATGAGGTGCATTTGGTTTGTTCAATTCAGCTCTCGGTAAGAATGCTAAATTTGTTTACCTGGATATATGGCTTTTGTGTTTTTTTTAAAAATGCTATGCTGTAAATATCATAAAAAACAAATATCACCTTGTCAAATGCTTGCTTGATGCATGTACCTCCATTTCATTACTTTTGTATTCATTTAATTCTTTACGAATTGCTGCCTGAAATTAAAGATAGGATATTGCATTTCAGAACATTCAAAAGTTAACAGAGGAAATCAGTTATGTTTATGGATTAACATTAATACTTGCTGTTTGGTAATACATAGAAAAACTTTTTCATTCAACATTTAGACTGTCTTACTCCTTTTTATAGTCCTACTAAGGTAGTAAGGAGTCAGACCTGTGGAAGTCAGTAGTTTGCTGTGCTGGAGTAGCAGATAGCCCTTCCCGCACTAACAAGTGAACCACCACATGCTTAAGGCACTAATGAAGTAGGGACAGCAAAACAATGTGCAGAGTTCAGCTTTTGGTGAACATGGACTTTTGCATGACAATCTAGATAATCCAGAAAGAAATTATTCTAACTTCAGCATGTGAGTTTTGTGACATTTGAATAATAACATTTTATTATTATCCTGATGGGTGGGGCATGCATCATGATGTTTTCAGTTATCCAGGGCCTGATCTTGCTGCCCCCTCCTTGAGCTTCCCAGGCCCACTTTCCTTTTAAGATGTGTGTCTCAAATAAACCCTCTAGGGCCAAGTAGGACAAGAGCATCAAACATAGCCTCTGCAACAAGGAAAGCCTTTTGAATTTAGAATTTTGGGGGCATATTTTTTTCCCCATACTTGTATCTTTGGAAGCTAATGTGTTCATTTCTTATCACTATGATCCTCTAAGCAAATTAACCCTAACTAACCAAGAGTCAGTCCAAATTCAGCATGACAGCATTCCTCTAAATTGATACAACACCTATGAACATTTATAAATGCACACATTCATAATAAAGAATGAAAAACAATTACAAATTCATTGGCTGAATATTTAATCCTCCTTGTCCTAAAACCTGTAATCATTCTGAAAGTTGCTACAGGCATGCAGGTGTGGTTGAAAGCTGATACAGACACACTCCTGGACCTAAATCCTGCCGGTCATTAGCACTTGACCATGGACAAAAACTTACCCACACTGCTCAGTAAATGTCCACTCCCCTCCTGCACCCCAGACCTACCGTGACAGACTGCCTCCTTGCTCTCTGAAAATTAAGTTCAAACTCCTCAGAGGGTTCCCAGAGACATCTCAAGCTGCACAAGTCCAGGAACAAATCCAGAACCTCTGTATCTACTTCCTGAAATCCTCAGATGGATTCCATTCCTCTTTGTCCAGTTACAACTTATTTTGTTAAAACTCATCTGACTTATGCCAGCCTTGCATATTTCTGATTCATCCTCCAGACCAAGGCTTCTCAATTGACACATTCTTGACATTTGGAACTAGATAATGCTCTGTGTATTATGGGACATTTAGCAGGATCTCTGGCCTCTATTCATTAGATGCCAGTAGCACCCAAATTGTGACAACCAGAATTGTCTCGAGACACAACTGTCCCCAAGTTGAAAACCACTGCTCAACTCTGACCCTGAGCTATCTTTGTGAAGCCAACATGTAGTCAAAGAAAAGCTTTAAAAAAATGGCTGCCATTACATAAGAATAAGCTCCCTGCATGGCAGGTTTATTGTTCTTAGGAGACACCACACCCCAACCAGCACAGGCAATTCTGTACCTTATCTGCAGCCGACAGTCTTGTCCAGGGCTTGTCTGCTCTCCTGTCATAGTCCTGTGCTTTAGCTACTTCCACATAATCGCTGAAACGTATCAGGATTTTTCTGTCTCTTAATTCATCAACAGTGGGTCTCTGATTAAGCTAAAGTAAAAGATTATGATAGGTATCACATGACAAACTAATTTTGAAATATAATATAATCCAAATACAATCTAACATACACAGCTTAAATTATATGTTCTTAAATCACATCTCCCTTCTTCCAACACATTTTTGAGGATTCCCACCCCTGATAGTATGTAGCACAGAATCAAGGACTGGTTGATAAATTGACTCAGAATAAATTTTACAGCACCAGCACCATTAGATAATCTCTTTTTAAATTACTGACAATGTTATGCAGACTCCTTCCTAGTACTATACATCAAGCTCAGGAAGTATATTTTATTAATTTTGAGCAGAAAAAAGTTCATTGTGATCATGGAGCACAGTGGAGAGGCAAAACAGAACTGCTGAGTTTAGAAAAGGTCTGCCTTTCCAGAGGAGACTGCATGCACAAGCCCTGACACTAGTCCAGTCTGCAGGCAGGGAGCTTTCAGACATACTTCCGCATACATTCGGCAACCAGAAAGGGGAAAACAGTCTGGAAAGTACCACGCCGATACCCAGGTGTGTTCCTATTAGACATCATGTAAGTTAAGAAAGCACTCAGTCAGCTTCTGGTCTGCCTGGATCAGGTGGTCATGTCTTGATTCTGCTGCCTTTCCAGCCTGCCCACTGTGCTAGGCAAGGATTCGTCCAGGGTCCCCATCCAGACACTGGTAGTGGCAAAAGACACTGCCCTTTGTGTTGTCTTGGTGAGTTGATTGTTGCTGAGTGAACACCTGATTTAGCTTGTGCCATGCTTGGGTGGTGTCTTAGGTTACCCATACCCATTGCTGCAGGAGAGCTTCTCTCTAGTTCACCTATTTTTGTTGTTAGTTCAGGAAATAAAATACTTCAATCATAATACCTTTCTTGTTAATCTTTGCTTGATTTCTCTTCTTTCTTCCTGCTCTGTCTGATCATTCCTTTCTGTGAAAGATTAAAACAAACAGATGGAGACTTTTTTTTTGGTAGAGAGGTACACTGAAGATCCCCCTGGCCCTGGTCTTGAAGGAGGATGTCAAGGAAACTTTGGGGTTGACACTTCTCCATATCACATTTTCCCACTTTGTCTTTTTCCAGGGGGCCCATCATTGCTCAGGAATCACAGTCTGATTGTTACACAGAACCATCCCAGCCTGGTTCCCCTCTGCCCTACCTCTGTATCAGAAACAGCCACAGATATTGTGCTGTTTTCCTGTTTGCTGGAAGCAGGTCTGTCTCTATCCTACCCAAATCTCTCTGTATATTTATGTCTAGGAACACAGATGGCACACAGAGCAGCTGCTATAGAGTAAGTCGAGGTTTGCGTGCCTTTGACTGTAAACAGCACTCTCACTCCTTGCTTTTTGGTTTTGCCATTTCACAGGTGCCATAACTCAGCAATTCAACATAAGATATGGCATACTTTCCTTCAGCTCTGGGCAGCATATGCTCACCTGGAATGAGTCTTTTCAAGGTATATTTCAAGCCTGAACACACAGACACCTGATTCACTTTTGCTCAAGCATGCAAACAATTCTGTGAACAGTGCCTTTGAGAGGAGCCAGGTTCCTCACTGAAACTAACTGTGCTTGTGAGTTGTGACTATTAACACCCACACTGTGCTTACGCCCACTCTGGAAGCTAAATATAGACCAGAGTGCTAAGATATAGAGTACAATGTATGTTGTGCCCTGGGACACAAGATAATGGTGCCCTATTTCTGGTGCTCTGTGTTGCTAAATAAAGCCACAAGCCCCAGAAGGGCTTCCCTCCTGAGGAGATTCCCAGCCACCAGCGCGCTGAGAAACACTGCCAGTTTGGGGATGGGAATTCCTGCTACTTGCAGTTAACAAGATTTTATGTCATCTTCCTTTATTTAAAAGATCCATTTGAGGGATTGGTATATGGGTCAGAAATTGCACTTCTCAATAATTTTTTTTTAAAAAAGAGTCTTATATTAGAGCATTTTAGAAAAGGAAATAAAACCCTATGATTGCTTGGTTCTTTAGCCAGAGGAAAAAAATTAGCTATGATTAGAAAGTGGATGATATAGTTAAAAAAGAAGTGTGCAAGATTCAGATATAAGACCAGCCATGTTGGATTTAAGTGATATGAATGTAATTTATCAAATTTCAGGCCACAGACAAACCCCAAGAACAGCCTCCACATGGGGTCGGGGGAGCTAGCAAAATCAGAACTTTGTTGTTACCAAGGCCTGTGAGTGAGGCAGGGTCATTGGGAGGTGATCATTGAAAGACCTGTCAGACTGTTCTCTGCTTCAGGTATAAGTGAGTCACCTGCTCCAAGAAGTCCCTCCTGCCAGCCTAAGCGCCCACGCCTCCCCCGCAAGTGACCTTAGCAACATGTATGTGAGCTTTTTCTTTGCAGAACTAGAAGGCCTTATATAAAGTGGGTCCATAGGCAGGATCTCTACACCCAGCCTTGTGGGAAGCCACTCCAGCCGCCTGGACAGTCGTAAGTTGTCTTCCAAGGATGTTTAGGAATGTGCAGCTTCTCCTCACACAGTGGTTAAGAATACCGCTAATAGGGCAAGGCACACCTGGGGCTGGACTCGAGTTCTGTCCTGCAACGGTAATTTGCTAAAGCATCACACTTCCTCTCAGACCTCAGGACAACCTCACATGCTGTAGTAAAGACTGAATGTACGAAAAGCAAGGCTGGTACACCTGGGCCCACTAGAGAATCACTGTGGTCATGAACAAAGGGGCCCGTGCCTCGGGCTCTGCTATCTATGAACACACAGGCAGAGTTCTAAGTGTCCCATAGCTATGACTGCAATTAGTCATGAGTTCCCAACCTGAAGAAGCAAATGTAAAGTTATGATAACTTAGATTTGATTACCAGCAGAAATGCCTTCTGGTGTGAGTGGCATACATGTGTCAAGGGCTCCGTGAGTGTGTTGCTCTGTACTGGGCCTTGTGTGGCTACCCTGTTCTCATTCCCACAGAACAAGCACACAGACCACCCATACAACCCTAGTGGTGAGCTTCTCAGGTCCTTCCCTCAGGACACTTGAGAAGGCTTCTGAGCTACGAACCGACCGGGTTCAGTGATAAAGGTGCGGTTTTACGGCAGCATTGCCATGACCACTGCAGAGAAGTCCATTTCCCTTTGTGCACAGAAGGAAAGTGTGATCAGTTCCAGCTGTGCACTCACTAGCCCTCTATTCACAGCACAGTTCTATTTTTAAGGGTTTAACATTCACAAAACATAACACAACTAGAAGCGCTTGCTGGTGGGAGGACCTGGCTGCCCATGACAGGAGAGAGGCCAGTGTGGACAGGAAGAAGGACTCTGGTAGGCAGCATCTCTAGTGTCTCTTCCTGTTGTGGGCAACAGGCTGCTGGGAGCATGGCACTTCCCGGCTACGACTTACTGAACTAATACTAGCAATGGCATCGGTGGCTTCCACACATTTATAAACAAGTGGCTCTGGTTCTTTAAATCCTGAATATTTGAGAACAAACAGCTTTTCTGTCTACCTACTTGATTATGCCTGGCATCAGTGCAATCCTCAAACATCGCCCACCGTAGTTGCCATTTCTTCATTTAAAAAATAAAACGAGTAATTTTTAATTATTAATCTTTAGGGTTAAATATTTTTCAATGACAGAGAGAGAGTTGCTTTGGGCAGCTAATGAAGGCATTGAGGCCAAGAAAGGGGAGGGATCACCAGAGTGCAGGGCCCCAGCTGGTCTTAGAACTACTAGAACTTTGTAAAGAGATGTTTGCAAACAAAAACCAAACCCAAGGAACCTTTGCAGTGTTCATCACATAACAAGAAAAGAAAAACTTTCTCATGCTATACAATTGGCCCTTAGGAGACACTTCTTTATGAAAAATGTTTGAAAAATTGAAATCTGTTGACCAGGTGAAAAACATACCGAGAAGCACTGAAGGAGTTTTAACACCCAAACACCAGAGACTTTAACGACACAGAACTCTGTGTGGATGGAGATTACCCATGGACACCTGTGTTCAGCACAAGATTTAATTACATGCTTTCCTGGGGAAGCTCCAGGCCCGAGCAACATAGAATCTCAAAGTGCTGACCCTCTAGAGAGTCCTGTGGCTCCCTACTCCTTTCAGTGGCCTGCTTTATTCTCTTGAGTGTGTAAGACTTGGGACCTGGGCTAGTGATCTCCTTGGCCGTGGGGACCCCCATCCACCACACCCATCAGCTTTCCTACTCCCGACTCCTGGGGCCCAGGGGAACCACAGAGCCAGCTGGGTTAGCAGCCTCAGCACGTGAAGGAACCCTCCAGAGGAATCCTCAGCTACTCACGTTTCAGGATATTTCTTCTCTCCAGCTCCTCCACGGCAGGTCTTTGGCTCAGCCGTCTGCGGAAAAACACTAGAATTACATTTTGCACCATGGTGCTGCCTGCAAATTTCACCCCAGGTCCAGGCAGGCGAGGGTGGCTGGCACACCCCTGGAGATGGCCTCTCAAAAAGTGGAAGGAGAGAGAGTGAACCTTTGTTGCCTCTTGGTGGCAAAATCAAGTCAAGCTCCCAGGCGGGAGGGAGGGCTGTCCTTGCTCCAACTCCAGGGGTCCAGGTCTTCCTTTCCCGGCCTCCTCACCCAAAGCTTGCCAGGAGTGTCCATTCAGAAAATCCCTCCTCTGGCCCCCCAGCTGGGGGAGGGCAGGTGGCGCCACCTGTCTCCAGGCTTCTGGCTCTGGAGATGCCCAGAGCTCCACACGGCCCAGCCCAGCCCTGCCATCAGCCCAGGCACCAGCCCGCAGCGGCTCCCCTCCAAGCAGCCAGCACCGGGGAGTGTCTAAGGACGTCTGAGGGCGTCCCCCACTTGTCAGTGACGCGCCCTGCCAGTGCTCAATAGGAACTGGGAATCTCCTCTGAGAGCCAGCCCACCGCCGCCGCTCCCCTCCCCTCCTTCTCCACGCGGAGCCGCTGTGCCGCTTGCTTCTGAAGACAAATCCTTATTTCCTTTTTCAAATGGCCTCTCACATGGGGACTTGGAGAATGCAGCCAAAGAAAGAAAAAATAAAACCCCAGCACACATAAACAAAGGCTTTTGTCAGGAGTGGGAGGCATAATTAGCCAAAATTAATGTTAGTTACAAAAATAATTGGAGTCTCCGATAATGTTGTCCTTGGGTCAGAGCCAGACAATGTCCCACTTCCGGATCCTTTAGCCACCGCAGGGAGGCAACAGGGCCAAGGCTTTGAATACCCAGAATTTGGGGCCATAACATTTTGCCCCAGTGAGGATGTTGCCTCCAAAAATAAGCCTCTGATTTACCGCCTGTCCCAGCACAAAGCCCAGCCGCCCTCCACTCTGCAACCCAACAGTTTGCTCTCGCCCCCAGGGGCTTCATGTGTCTTTGGTCTCTGTGGGTGGTGGCTCCTGCAGCTTGTCTGATGTTCCCCGAGATGTGAACTGCCCCGACAACTGGCTGGAACCCAGGGAAGAGGGCCTTCTCCATCTGTCCCCAGCCAGGCAGGCAGAGCCTAGCTCACTGAACCTTGCTCCCCGCTGTCTGGCCCTAACCCCCCACATGCCCTTTTCTGATCAGTCAGCAAGTAACTGTGGACTATTGCTCATGCCGGGCACTGTTCCAAGCCCCCAGAATACGGCCTGAGCAGAGGAGCCTTCCTGCCCTTGGGAAGCCCCCAGTCCCAGGAACATCAGACAAAGCACCACCATTTCAGAGAGGCCATGCTATGGGGGAGAGAAGACCTGGGTGCCAGGGGGGAAGGCGAGGGGGCCTGAGGAGACACCTTTCCACTGAGACCTGCATGAGGAGCCAGTGGGGGGAAGGTCACTCCTCCCTGTAGACAGTGGTCACCGAGTTAAAGACCAAGAGGGACCGAGGCAGGCTTCAGAAGAGAAAACTTCTGCATTGTGCAGAATCCACATTGGAGGGGGTGGGTGAGTGCGCAGAATGGAAGGCCCTTGGAGATGGAAGGAGATGAGGAAGAGAGGAAGTCAGTTGTTGGGGTGAGCTTGCACATAGTGGGGAGCCAGTGAAGGTTGCTGAGGAGGCAATGAAGTGGTCAGCTCTGCAGCCTCTGGGCTCAGGAAGACCAGGCTCCCTCCTGAAGTGTTCAAGAAACAGGTCGCCCCCAAGGACAGTTAGGTGGTGTGGCAGAGCAGTGGCACATAGGCATTGGAAGCAGGCGGACAAAAGTTTGGGACTCAAGTCTGAGGCATGTAACTTCTCAGCTCTGTGTCCTTGGGCAGGTTACTTCTCTGAGCCTTATCTTCTCCTCCACAATGAGGACTAAACCACAGATCTCCACGGAGTGGTGAGAATCAGATGAGATCATGCACAATGGTGTTTTATAAAACACAGGCTTGGAATTTGGGGATTTCTTTAGAAATTATTTCAAGGATGTCTGAAAATAAAGAGCACAAGGTCTTTATCAATTCCTTCCCAGATGTCACGCCCTCAATTCACACCTTTTCTCTGAGTTTTTGGGTGCGCAATCCCCAGCACCACAAATACATGAAGAGCACTCCCAGCAGGCTCTTCTCTGGCCGGCCCAACTGCTCCTCCTCTGCAGCAGCGGCTGCCCACGCACAGGTCTCCTGTCCATCTCAGGGTTGAGAGGCTGCAGAGGCCACAGGCGACGACACTCACTGCCCTGGTCAGACCCCCATCAGTTACCTGCGCCCCGTCCCCCGGGGCCGGCGGCACTGGTGCAGCCCTGGTGGCCACTCAGCACCTTGGCCAAGGCTTGGTGTTGCCAAGTCTGCATCCCAGCACCAGCACTGACCACTGTGGCCCCGGGTAAGCCACAGACCCTTGAATGATGTGCACAGCGAGGGTGTGGGATTCTTCCTTCCCAGAGGTCCCAAGCACATGAAATGAGGTGACTGATGAGGAAGATTTCTCCTGGGGCCAGAGTTGTGGTGACTAACAAGCGAAGGGCCATGTAGCTTTTGCTGTGATCACCATCACGCTGTGACCACTGTGGTGATTAGGTTATTAATAAGCATTTGGGATTGTATGGAGGCACTTGAAAAATAGCGGCATATCTTCCCCAACTCCACACACAAAACCCTGGGAAGAAAAATGTCCGTTCAATGGCACTTAAAGACCTGGGGCTGGCTCAATGCACCCCACGTCTGAGCCCCTGTAGAATGGGAACGGCGAGAGAGCCTGCTACTTACTGGGTCTGAGTGACAAGGACTAGGGGTTCCCCATCCACCTGCATGGCCCCAAGCTGGCTGCGGATGGGTAGAGGCTCAGGGAGGCAGCTGCAGGGGCTCCTGGGGCTAGAACCAAACCCAAAGCTGGTTCGTTCCAGAAGCCACTGCAGACACTAGCTAGCAGGGACAGGGTGAGAGGCCGGGCTAGTCAAGACAGAGAGAGGGCTGTCGCCTGGGCGGCAAGGTCCAGGCAGGGGCACAGTGAACCCTGGCTGACAAGCAGTGCCAGACAGATGTGGGCATCCTGTGGGTGAAGTCACAGCCCAGGAGGAGGAGGTCAGGCTGAATTGGGACCTCCTCTGAGGTCCTGAAGCTCCATGAAATGAGACCCCATGGCCGCGGGTGAACACCCACTCTGGATGGGGGAACAGGTGAGCTCCTGTCCCTGAACCACTCTGCATATTCAGGACAGCCACACAGCTGAGTGTCCATGGCTTGGGTCTGGGGAGCAAGGAGTGCCCAGAGGACCAGGGAGAAACAGCTGGGAGCAGAAGAGGCCAAGGGCCCGAGCGGAGGGGATAGTAGCACCCAGTGGCCCGAGGGATTCCCCAGCACTCCCCTCTCCTACTTCAGAGATCCACTGCCCATGTGCAGCTGCCGCTGATGCTGGGGAAGCCGCGGGCTATTTCTGACTCTCTCGGCACTGGAAAAGCCCAAGTGTGGCAGCTGATTGCAGTGCCATGCAGGGTGGGCGTGAACCAAGGAAGAAATGCCAAGGACAGAGCAGCATCCACCCACGCGCACACAGGAGAGGGTGGCAGGGAGGCCGCAGGGTGGGCCGGGCAGGGGAACCAGGACTCAAACAGGAGTCAAAGGTGTCCAGTACCACGAGGGCGCCACAGGGCATCCAGGTGCTGCTGTGTGGCAGTCACCATGGGGCCTCAGGGGCTGTGGGGACAGGATGCCAGCCCCACGGGGGCTTTCTGGGTCCATCTGCCTTCCCACTTGCCTCCTGTGGTGGTCACCTACACACCTGACCTGCACTGTTAACCAAATAGGACAGAGAAGGGGGGGCGGGGGGGGCGGGGAGAAGGAGGGGAGGAGGAGGAGGGGAGTAGGGGAGGAGAGGTAGAGAGGAGGTGGAGGGGGGAGGAGGGGGAGGAGAAGGAGGGGAGGGGAGAAGGAGGAGGGGAGTTAGGGGAGGAGAGGTGGAGAGGAGGTGGAGGGGAGGAGGGGGAGGAGAAGGAGGGGAGGGGAGGAGGAAGAGGGGAGTTAGGGGAAGAGAGGAGGAGGAGGGGAGGAGAGGTGGAGAGGAGGTGGAGGGGAGAAGGGAGAGGAGGGGAGGAGGGGGAGGAGGGAGGGGGGGAGGAGGGGGCGGAGGGAGGGAGGGGGAGGGGAGAGGGGTGAAGGAGAGAAGAGAGGAGGGGGAGGAGGGAGGGAGGAAGGGGAGAGAGGGGGGAGGGGAGGAGGGGTGAAGGGGAGAAGGGAGGAGGGAGAAGGGAGGAGGGGGAGGGGAGGAGGGGGGAGGGGAGAAGAGGGGAGGGTGGAAGTGGGGAGGAGGGGCAGACTGCACCCACACAGCAAAGCCCCCAGTCAGGGGCTGGGTGCACAGAGCAGTTCTGCAGGGAGGCGAGGTAGCTGTGCCTCCTCCTTCCTCAGTCCTTAGGAGGCGAGGCGTCAGATTTGCATTCTCTCTGCATCAGCACTGAGGGCCACCACATTGGCACAACCTTTGAACTAAAGTCCCAGCTTTGCCTCTGGTCAGTGGGCTGATCTGGGCCACTGCCCTCCCCACATGCCCCTACAAACCAATAGGGTACTATGGGGGACCAGGACATTAAGCACAGCTGGAGCGGGCACACAAACAGGTGGCACCATGATGTCACTGCTATTGTCTTCCAGTGTGCAGTGCCCAGGCTCCTCTCCTCCGCCTCCAACCTGCCAGCAGCACTGCAGTCCAGGGAAGAAGGGCTCCTCCGTCCGACTCACACCCTCCTCCCCCAGATGCCCACTCCCCCATCAGATGCCGCCCCTGCCAGGCACATGCCAGGGAGAAGCAGCCCACAGAGTCCACACAAATGTGCCCTCTGCACAGGCTTCCTGAGCTGGGCAGCAGCTCCCCTGCTCACACCACCTGCCCTGGAGTCTGGTAGAGGGTCTGCTGAGTGCTGCCTTCTCCTCTGGGCTGCCCCGGGAGCAGCACACATGGGTGACAGGGTCCTTCTCCCTTTCTTGTATAAAGTCCCTTGGGATGTCATTATTAATGCACATTTTAAACAAAAAGCTCATACCACAAATAGGCTGCTGCTGCCCGAGGCCTGTCTGCCTGGTCCACTGGCCACGGGCTCCTTGACCCCTAAAGCCTCAGGTTTTCAATTCTGTACGTATTTCAGTGAAATTGACATTGAAATCATAATCTAGGGCATATATGTTATTATATAGTAATTACTATAATGTTATATAATTACATATTATATACTACATATAAATTTTGAAAGGTGTTTTATTAATACATTATATTACTATTATATAACCATATTATATGCTAAATTTTTATAGGTTTTATGTTAACATTACTACATTATACTATATCACTATTATGATTGTTATGTACAATATTTATTATAATTATACTGCTTTACATGCTATACCTTTATAGTATTCTATTAATAATGCATTATAACTATGCTACCGTTAGGTATTAATATTATATGCTATATTGAAGATTTTGGGGTAGCATATTAACATTACTACATAATAACGATGCCATTATATAATTATATGCTGTGATTTTTACATGTGTCCCACATTTGGGGGATGGGAAGATCAGGTGCCCACAGGAAGGAGAGTCAGATCAAGATCAGGCTGCCCACCGCGGAGTCCAGCATGTCCAGAACGTGCCTCAGGCCCTGGCCTGTGAGTGCAGGGCTGGGTCCAGGCCACCCCCAGCACAGCCTAGGAGTCACAGCCCCTCAGGCTGTCAGCACGGGCCTCCACCAGCCGGGAACTGGAGGCTGCCTCCACTGCCTTTGCAGAGACGCCTCAGTAAGTCCTGGCCTTCCCTGAGCCCAGTTTTGCAGCTTGGAGGTGAGAAGCCCCACTTGCCCCAAGAGGTGGCCATGCCCACCAAGCTGGTCCCTGGACTTAGTGTCTGGTGACGGCTCCCGCTGGGCTGGCCACTGTTGTTTAGGACAGCGAATAAGGGAAAACTGCCTCCCCAGACAACCCTGGGAGAGCAGCTGACACACGGGGCCTCTCCTCCCAAGAGCTTGGTCAGCCGATCTGCCAGGGCTCAGTGAGACCCGGAGACCAGGACCCAGACCAGTGCAAAAGAGGAGGGGCCATGATGTGGGCCAGACTGGCCAATAGCAGGTGGAGCAGCACTGAGGGGGTGACATGGGGCTGTCACTCTTGGGGCCTGCACATCCACCCCCAGGACGAGCTCTGGGGCTCTGCAAGCCAGGCCTCCCTGGCCTGCACTGCTGCAGAGCTCATGCAAGGAGGAAGCTGGGCACAGCCACTGGCTGGCACCTCTCTCCCCAGGTCACACAGGTCACAAGGCTTCCACATGGCCTGCGAACCCCGATTCTGAGAATTGTCACTGACCACTGCTTACCTGCCAGGTAGGAAACTGAGTCAGGGACATGCCAGACTTCAGCCCCCCCTCCCGAGTGCACACCTCACCACGCTGCCTTCACCAACTCCTCAGTGACTCTGGAGGGGACGAGTGGTGGGCACATTGTAGACCAGGGAAACCAAGGCGCAGAGAAACCGGGTACCCTGGGGTCACGTGCACACAGGGAGGAGAGCGGAGCTGAGATCTTCCCATCTCAGGGCCGAGTGCCAGCCTACCAAGAAGCCCAGCTTCTCAGCACCTCTGATGCTGGTGCCCATCGACAAGCGGAGCCTCTTGACTAGAACAACAAGAACCAGGACAACCAGAGTGCCGGAATACAGCTATGGCAGGACACCTTCAATCAATGGTCCTGGGAAACTGGCCACTGGTAGGAGGAGGAGGAGACCCCCGGCTCACCACACGCTCAGGTCAAAACTGACTGAAGCACTAAATGTGAAACCCCAAACCGTAAAACAACTATGAGAAAACATGGAGAAGTTGCGCCACAACACGGATCTGGACAAAGATTTTTGGGGGGCAAGAATGTGAGAGCAGAGGCAGAAGACTGGAGTCCCATCCAGCTACAAAGCTCCACACAGCAAAAGCCATCAGCGCAGAGACTACCTGCAGCAGGCGAATATTTGCACACTTCCTGTCCACAAAAAGGATTAATATCCAGACATAAGGAACCCAAAAGCCTTCACGCTGTATGTGAGCGCAGCCAGTGTGGCAAATAGTACGGAGTTTCCTCCAAAAATTAAAAGCAGAACTACCACAGTACCCAGCAATGCCACTGCGGGTAAGCTGAAGGCAAGTGAAATCAGTGTGTCAGATTGGCCCCTGCACCCCACGTTCACTACGGCACAACTCTCCACCGGCAAGTCAGGGAACCTGCCAGCACACCCAGCAGCGAGCAAACCGATAGAGAATGTGGTGCCCACACGGGAACATCCTTCAGCCAGAAAAACAAAGAAATCCTGTCACTTGGGGATCATCGTGCTAAGTGAAAAGCCAGACTCGGAAAGACAGACACCGCATGATTCCACGCACCTGAAAGCCGACTGTCAGACACCTGAGCTCACGGAGCCGCGTGGAAGGTGGTCACAGGGCAGGCAAGGCTGCTTAATGGGTTCAAAGTCACGGCCAGACAGGAGGAACATCGGTGGGGGTCTGATTCAGATGGGGTCAATGTATGTACTGCACGTTCCTCATCATGGAGAAATGACAAGTGTTTGCAGGGATGGACAAGCCAGGTCTCCCAAGTTGATCGTACACAAAACACCTCACTGGACCCATAACAAAGTACAGTGACTGCTCATCAGTAAGGCAAGTGTCCCAGGGAACACATTCGAATTTGCAAAAGGAAAACATCAGGGATTGTGGGCAAAGAGAACTTGGCGTTCTCTTTGTTCAATATTGTTGGATTATTGATAGCAAGCACACTTTGCTGGTGTAAGTAAGAATAAAAATAATGCTCCTGGACGTGGAAAGGAGCCAGGAGCACTCGTGCTCTGACACTAGGCGTGGCTTCCCGTGCACACCCAAGCCTCTTCCAGACGGCTGCTCTTCCTGCAGAGCACACTTAAGTGGGACGGCTGGCCTGAGATTGGGGCCCTGGCACTCCACCGCTGACCCTGCAGGACCCATGGGCTTCTCTGGACTTCACCCTCCCTCTTCACGGCAGGGTCAGCCCCTCAAGGTATCTGGGGGACCTGGGGAGCCCAGGCGGAGCGCTGCTTTGTGCAAGCACTCAGGGTAGCTCTCTGCAGCACAGCACCATCCCTGCCACATCCCGCTCCTGCCCTGTTCTTCCATCTGGGCCCTGTACCCCCGGCTCACCATGACTTCCCCAGGTCACTGTGTTGGCAACTCTTACCCACCATGCAGCCTGGTTTCCCAGAGCCCCGGCCACCTTCTGCATCTTTAAGATGGCCTGCCTGCACACCCAGGGAACAGCCCACAGCACCTGAGTCTGGGATTTGTTGGGCATTCCCGTCTCCTTCTGGACCGCAGCTTCCTGAGGGTATGCCCCAGGCCTGCCCCAGCCCCCTCATCTAGAAAGGGCTTTGGCAACTAGGTAGTTACAGAGGCCAAGAGTGCATCTTGGCCTCGGCCACTCCTGAACATCAGTCCTGCCCCACCAGGTGGGCCCCGGGGCGTGGACAACTTACTCCTCCCGATCTTCATGTCTCTCAAGGAGTGGGCTGCGTCATAGCCACGTCTCAGGATTGTTACCAGGATCTTAAGGAAACAACTGCAAGCACCCAGCCGGCAGCAGCAGGCCCTTGGTGACAGTTTATGGATTGTCCTGGACACGTGACACTCAGGTGGCTGCTCTTCCCCACAGGAGGGCCACGGCAGCGGTCAGCCACACACGGGCAACTTCAAGAACAGGAGGGACAAAGCTCTCCCAGGGCTGCAGTTCCAGCCCCACGGCCGACTCTGGACACAGCCCAGCAGCCAGCCCAGCAGCCAGCCTGCCCCAGGGACTGCAGGTCCTCCCCACCTCCAGTGCTCCCAGCAGAGGTCCTGCCAAGGTGGACTCCAGGTCCACAGTCAGCTCCATGTCAAGCGGGGAACGAAGAGAAGTTCCTTCCAAACGGGGCAGATGCCTTCCAGAGACAGGCACAGCTGGAAAAGAGACGCTCCCCCGCCCTCGGGTGCCCCTGCTATTGTGGGAGGCTCCTTCCTGGGAGCACCACGCCTGCCCACAGCCAGCCTCAGCCACAAGCAGCCGGGACTGCTCAGCACTGCAGCCTCCACCAACTCCACGGGGCCCCGGGCAGGACCACAGGTGCGCGCTGATCCTGAACCTCCCGGTCAGTGGATCCTGATCATCCCTGTGCTGGCGTGAGAGGAGGCAGACACCGAGCAGCGGACCAGGCATCCCAGAGCCTGGAGAAAAGGGTCAGGAGGAGAACCCCACAGAGGGGACCCGTGAGATGAGGCCCAGATGACAAGAGGAATAGGCCCTGAGAAGACCAGGGCCCAGAAGCCAGGTAGGGGGCCAGCCAGCTTCAGGAACCAAAGGAACGGAGGTCGTCCACATGGGCATCAGCAGCATCCCTGCCCTCACCATCACCTCCAAGTCAGTCTCAGCCCACCAAGGGCTCAGCTGGGAGGCTGGCTGCCAGCCTCACCCCTGGCAGCCCCAGCTCCCCGAGCACCTCCCTCCAAGCCTGCCCCAGCCTCTTAGCTCGCTCAGCGCCGACCCCGTCTCAGGCTGGTTCTGGCTACCATCAGCCTCCTGGGCAACCTCTCAGTTCTACTTGGTCTAACACCCCAGGAATCTGCGAATCCCCTGGGTTCTACCTGTGTCCTTGGGGCCTAGGCCACCAGTATCTCACCTGGAGAGCTGTGGCGCCTGTGAGGTCCCTGGCCTCCACACTGCAGGCAGACCTTCCTAGAACCCCAGGGTGCACTGGAGCTCTGGTTCCCACTGTCCTCAGGACGCTGGCCAAGACCCCCAGGGAGGCTTGCGAGCCCACACCCTGCCCCCCAGCCTCACTTCCTGCTCCGTGCCCCACTGTGTGGACAGTGCCCAGTGCTGGCCCCACACCAGGCCCTCAGCAGAGATGCCTTCCCCAGCTCAGGGTCCCAGCCCCCACACCCTCCCCACAGCACAGGCTCTGCCACAGCCCCTTACCCCAGCCCACCCCACAGGAAATTCTAAAACACCAAGATACGCTCTGTGACACAGTGGAAGCCAAGAAGTCAGCCCCACAGCACGCAGACGTGACCACATAGGGGGACGGGGTGAGCACTCCACAGCTCCCCCTCACATCACCGCCACGCCAGCTGCACACAGGGCCCAGAGGTGTCAAGCCAGCCACACACACGTCCCAGAGGTGCTGTCCCAGAGCAGCTCTTCCTGAACTGGGGACAGTTGTGGTAATGTCCTGGACAAACAGGGCCTGCTCCTGTCTCCATGCTCTGCCCTCCAGGAGTGCGCCCTCTGCGGGGACACTCTGTGGACACCTGGTGCACCCATACAGAAGTGCCCGCACATGGCCTTGGGACTGACAGACTTGGGCCTGTGTGAGTGTCTGAGGGGCCTCTGGAGGCACTGGAGTGGGCACTTCCCTGCTTAGGAAATGTCCCTCGGCTGCCTAGCCTCCTGGGACCGCCGCAAAATACAAGAGAAGTCCCAGTCACTGTGACAGTTTGTGAAGCCACCCATGTGTCTAAGAAACCCTGGGCGATGGCTGGCTGTACCAAGAGTCCCCAGACTCTCGTCCTTCACTTGCTGGTCATGGCTGGTCCCTTTCTGCACCTCCGGGCAGCAGTGACAATGGCCCCTCTGGAGCCTTATGCCAAGACTTGGATGGGAGGCGCAGGCACACCCCGAGTGCTACGTGGCTTCCACACGGCTGTTGCTTCCCTTCTGCCAGCCAGGCACAGTGGCCCTCTCTGGGCAAAGAGGAGCGACTACAGGCTTCCTGCTCATGCTCACTGAACCTCCTGGGCACCAGGAACACCTGCATCCAGGAGGGGTCTTGCCAGATGTCCCCAGGACTCAGGTGAGTGTGGGGACATTCTTGGCATTCAGCCTATCAGTTCCAGCTGGCCGTCACCTGCTCCCAAGCCTCTCTCAATGGTTCCCAGGACCCCCGGAAGACTCCGGCCCTCTCATCCTGATGACACCCGCTTCCACTCCGCTTCCAGGTGCCAACGACCAAGGAATGGTTCAGTCTGCAGAGGAGCAGGTCCTGAAGGGCACTGCAGTCACCCTCTGCTGGGGGGTCCGAGGGCACAGGCAGCCCCTGGAAATGGAGTGTAAGGCAGGGGGCAGCTCTGGAGGAGGACCGGGACACGACCCTCAGGATCCAGCACACACGGGCCTGCGGAGAGGCAGTCTCTCTCCTGCCCACAGCCAAGACCGCTAGGAACTGGGAAGCCCAGAGCTCAGTCTCCCTTTGCTGCTGTGGCCGCACTGTCTGTAAGTGCCCCGCGGCGGCTTCTGCTCAGGACACCTCTTGGGAACGCTGAGCTCTGTCTCTTACCTTCTGCCTGAAAATCCCTCAGATACCCCCACGGGTGACCCCAGAGCCCAGGAGACAAACATGCTTGCACACCTTGGGAAGCCATGTCCACCCTCTGAGGCCTGTCCGTGTGCTGGGAGAGACTGCTCTTCCCTGTCTGAAGGCTCCGCAGCAACTGGAGCCTTCTGCCACCGGGGACGCTCCCGACGGGCTCGTGCCCAGAACCCACAGCCCAGGCCAGGCTCGGGCAGCTCTGCCGTGGAGGTGGGCGAGCTCTGTCCCCAGCCTGCCTCCCCATCACCTCCTGCTTTACCCACCCAGAAGCCCTCGGCTCCAGATGCCAGCCCTGAAACCACAGGTTATTAGGGAAGTCCTGCCAGTAGGAGCCTCAGGCTCCCAGAATGAGGAGAATTAGACTCGAGCCCCTTGTCTCCTTGGGTTGTGTTTAGAAGGAAGCAGGCCAGGCTCTCGGCTGCACACAGGGAAGCCTGTGGGTCGATGGAAACAGCCGCGCGCCCTCTCCATTGTAAACGTGACATGAAGCCAGAGGGGGGACGCCAAAGGGGCCCACGCCAATGGTGAAAGGAGACACAGGTACAAACAGAACACCAGGACGGCGCCCTGACCTCTGACCCCCGCCACCCAGGACTGCGGTGGACAGGCTAATCCACGGGCAGCCCCTGCCTGTTCTCCAGGCTCCTGCATGAGCTCCCTGAACGGAGGAAAGGACAGCCTCCCACCAGCAGAGGCCTAGAGGCCCAGGGACAGCGCCAACTCCCTAGGTCTGACCCTCTCCCCTGCACCTTGCCGTGCCCCTCCCCTGGCACAGGGCACTGGTGCCCCACCCAACTCCTGCTCTGCCTCCTCCTCTGCAGCCCACCCACCTGGCGGCCCTGGCCCTGCAGCACTGGCACTGACAGCCTCTGCCGCCCACCCCCTGCTCCCCAAGCCCACCCCAGCGCAGCAGAGAGGTCTCAGGGCCCTTGGGGGGCCAGCAGCAGCTCCCTGGCACCTACTTAAGGCTGCAGGGACCTGTCAGTGGATGGGTCGGGCTGTATCCCAGTGTGCCCACAGCTGAGGGGGTGGGGTGAGGCCGCATCACCAGGGCTGGCCTGGGCCCACAGGGGTGGGTCAGGAGCACCCAGTGGGCAGTGTGGAGGCCCTCACTGCCAGCCCCATGGCCCCTCTGGCCTTCCTCCATTCCCCTCTGCCTTAACCTGATGTTGAACCTTCACAGCAGCAACCGAAACCAGGTGGCGGTAGGGGCCCTTGCCTCTGGGCTCCCAGTGGCCCTCACCCTCTCGCCCGCCAGGGAAGCCCACACCTTTCAGCCACCAGAACCATGCTCCCTCTCTGACGCCCACCCACCTACCTCCTGTGGCACTAGTCCCCGGGCCGTCCTCCTCGGCAGCTGGTTCCTGGTCTGTCTTTGCACCAATTCTGTCGTTCGCTGCGATGAGCCTACTCATCTACGAGCCCGTCTGGCCGTCTCTGCACCCCAGCGCCTACCACCTGCACATCCCATGAACCCCAAATTTCTGACCCTAAAGCGTGCTCCCCAGGAGAGGTCCGAGGGCACGTGAAGCCCTAGGACGAGTCCTCTGCTTCTGCCTCTCAGACATCTGTCCTCTACCTTAAAACATCACCTCCGGTCACACACCCAGGCATTAACCAAGGGCAGAGGGTACAGTCAGAACCATCTCAGGACGGTGTGACACTGCTGAGGGACTGAGGGGGGCCCGCCTGCACAGCACCCAGGCCTCACCGTGACCAGTGCAGAGCTTCAGGGCTGCCGGGGCCAGTGGGCGAGGACTCGGCTAGACAAGGGGCACAACGTCAGCCTCCCTGTGACACACTGTCCACCCTAAAGAGCATCAGGCAGCCTCATGGGACTTCAGATCTCAGTGGGAGTGTGGTGGGGGACGGCAGCTGCGGGGTAGGGGTGGAGGCCAGGGGCAGAGGATGGCGGCTGTGGGGTAGGCGTGGCAGCCATGAGATGCTGGCCATGGGTGAGGATACGGCTGTGGTGGGGACGAGGTTGGACACTCCAGCCACACATTCTCCCCCAGAACATGGTGTTCCCCCTCAGACCTGAACGAAGCAGCCTGTTTCAGATGCAGAACAAAACGCCCCGAGGGAAGGCGGAAGATGAGTTAAGGACGGCATCAATATGCCCAGTGCCAACCCTGAAGGGTGCCAGGGAGCTGTAATCAGCCTCTCACACGCAGCCTCAGAACACAGGGCTCCCCGCGGGAGCAGTCACGAAGGCCGCCCAGTCCCGGGTCTCCAGGCACAGTCCCAGCACCACAGAACAGGCTCCCAGCAGCAAGCACAGCGAGGCTCCTGGCCACCAGCTGCTGGCATCCGTGCCCTCCCACCCCTGTGTCGTCTCTCCTCCTCATGAGGCCTGCTGGTGGCCTTGTGCCCTGTGCAAATGACAACCCGCCCAGGAGTGTGCCCGGCCACAGCCATGACCACGGCACTCCAGCCCTGGCCCCTCCTCTGGGAACGTGCTCATGGGACTCGTCATAGGCGCTCACCTAGAACCTCTGCAGGGCCACCACCTTCCCCGCTTCACACACCAGGAGGGAGGTCCTGGGCTGGTGGCACTGCTATACAGGGGCACAACAGAGAGGGCAGGGTGGCGTTCAAGCCCATCGGCCCCCCCTTCTCCAGGCCGTGCTGGGCTGCCCGCCTCCCGGGTGTGTTCACCAAGGAGCTGCCCTTCCTCCCTGTGCCGGGCAGCGCAGTCTTCCCCTCCCTACAGTGTGAAGTCTCCCCGACCCGAGTCCTGTGTGTGGGCTGGTGGCCGGAAGACCTACAGTGAAGCCGGACTAACCGAGGACTCTTCAAAACCCTGGGATAGATGAGGCCACATGACACCTTCCTGCCCAGGGCCTGACCACGCTGTGCCCTGGGACCCTTGAGCCTGTGGCCCCTGGCTGAGGCTTGGTCTCAGCTGTAAGATGGAGATGATAGAAGTTCCAAACTCGGGTCCAGGGAGGGTGACTTAACAAGGCGGGAGAGATGGCTGACAGCTCATGGCCGCTCCCCCATGGTGGGCTCCCCTAGGAGGTGTGGCAGACAGGAAGCAGGTGGCACTAGGTGGTGGTTTCCAGGACACACCTGCGGTGTGAGGCCAAGCTGCAGGTCCCCAACACTCTGCCCCTTTACCAACAGGGTCTTGAAGGTGAGCTAAGTGCCCAGCAGAAAATAGGCTCATCCCCACAAAGGTGACCCCAACTGTGCTGTGGCCCCCAGACTAAGCATGCAGGGTGTTTGTGGGGTGGGGGTGGCAACAGCGACCACCTCATCCAGGAGAGGCCCGAGCACTGGGGCTTAAGATCCGAAGGGTCTGGAAATGAAAAATTAAAACAAACGAAAACACCAGGCGCCTCCCGGGAGTGGAGGATGGCCAGTTGCCACGGCAACCAGAGGCTGAGTTCTTCAGCAGGATTTGGTGGGAGATCTCTGAAGGGAGGCAAAGACAAAGGGCCCAATTAGCCCACCCTGCAGACACACACAGAGGTCCTGGGGAGCCCCACGGGACCTCGGGGGTCCTTCTCAACTGCTGTTTCCTGTGTCTTTCTAATTCTTAAACATGAAGACAAAGGTCCACCGGGCTGCTGCGTTCTAATCTAAGGTTTAAAACTGGTTAGGGCTCCAATGAGTAATGGGATAAATCTAGTCCCAGGGTCTCTGGTTTTGGCACCTCTGAAATAAGAGGCTGTTACGGTTTGATCTGCAGTGTCCCCCAAGGGCTCACGTGTTGAAGGTTTGGTCCCCCATGCGGCCTGGACCAGAGGTGGCACTCTAGGGAAATGGTTGGATCGTGAGGTCCCCGACTCCTCAGTGGATTCCACCACGTGAGGGGTTAATACGTCCATAACTGCATGGGCCACGGGGAGGTGGGACATATTTGGAGGAAGCAGTTCCCTGGGACCTTCTGTCAAGGGTTCATCTTCTCCCCAGTCCCTCCCTCTGCTCTGCAGCGCCCAGGAGCTGGGCAGCTTTGCTCCACCGTCCTCTGCTCCAAGATGTTTCTGCCTAAAAGGCAGCTGGCCAGGACTGAGCCTCCGAAAGCACGAGCCAAAATAAACCCTTCCACTCTGAAGAATTCTTGTGAGGCATTGGTCACAGCAATGCAAAGGACCTTGCAGGTGATCCCAGGCACCCCCACCTCTCCCAGTGTCCCTGTGCTAGGGCGGGCTCCCGCTTCCCTTGTCCCCAGCACCATCACGACGACTATGGTAGTACTTTTAGAGCACATGTGCTATTGTTATTTATGTGTATTTTTTGTTTAAGTCCAGTCCCTTAATATTTCCGTTTGAAAGAGAACTTTTTCAAATACACAAGCCTTTTCCAGGTCACAGTTAGAAGGCAAGGGTGGGTAAAGACCTGCAGGCGGGGCGCTTTTCACACAAGGCCAAGTGATAGGAGCGCAGCCATGCCGGGCGTCAGCACGCCTCGTCCCAGGCGTAAACAGCTACCTGACTGTAAACAGCTCTCCTGCCACCTGGCCACGCCCGCTCTTTCACAGAGCCTCGCTGGCCACAGTGACTCCATGGCTGAGTCAAGGAGGTGCAACACAGTGTGGCCACAAAGCTGAAAGTGGTCACCACCTGGCCCTTCACAGTGAAAGTCCATCCGCTCCTGAAGTACAGGATCTGACAACCCTAACTACCAAGCCATCTGCACACCCAGGAAAAGCATTCAGCAATGAAAACAGTTTCCGACTACAGCTCAACTCACCATGTCTCAGCTTCAAGGTTCTGCTGTCCCTGGGAGTGAGCTGTGCTCACACCAGGCAGCAAGGCAGCCCCGGTCAGCTGTGTCCACCAAGTGCACAGGGGAACCACCCACCTGTCCAGTGCCATCAGCCGAGCTGCCTGCTCTGCATTTCCATCTCACCCTGCTGTGGCCCCAGTGACCCCAGTGTAGGTCAAGGGACCTCTGCAAGCCACACACAGGGAGGAGGACCCTGCACCTGAGGAACTGGGGCCCAATGAGCAGCGCAGCCCCGCTGACCATGAGCTTCTGGGATGACTTGAGCACTTCAGGCCAAGTTCAGGAGGAGGAGGAAGAGGAGGTGGAGAAGCATGAGGAAAAATGTCCCAGCTCAAGAGGGGCCAGAGAGAGGGAAAGCCAAAGCCGGGCCCCCAGTCCCACCACTGCGGGGCAGAAAGGAACCCGAAGGTGGCTGCAGCCCCTGGGCACTCTGGGGAGGGAAGTGGTGCAGCAGCTTCCAACGGCCTGGTGACACAATGTCCCTCCCCACCCCATGTCACAGGGGCTGTACAACCTCACTCCCAGCAGGCTAAGGAGGCCAGGGGTTGCCCAGCCTCTCCAGAGTGGAGCATTCACCAAGGACACTCAAGTCCTGCACCTCGAACTTTCAAAGCTCCTTGACCGGGAGCCATGGCCACCTCAGATTCCTTGACCTGGATCTGGGCCCCAGGCCATCACAGCCCCGGAGCTTAGGGCAGGGCAGCAGAGGGGCTGGAGGCTGGGCTCCGGGTCTCTAGGGCTGCAGCAGCAGCGGCCACCAGGGTTTACTAGGCACGGCAGCACTCAGGGGAGCACAGTGGGTTCTCAGGATCTCCCACGAGCTCTCAGGGGCTTTGAGAGCCAGCACGCACCTCACAGCCGGGCGGGTACTCGCCAACATGTCCTGCTCATCAGTGCAAACCAGGGTCTGTGGCTTCCAGAGCCCACCCTGCCTCAGCCTCCAGCACCTGCAGCAGGCCTGGGCCACACTGAGCAGCCTCCTCTCCCGGGAGCCAGGAGGCTGGCATCACCCCTGCCACACAGCTGAGAAACCCAGGCCAGAGGCACATGGGGCACCAGCGCTAAGGGGAGGTCCAGGGAGCAGAGACGGAGTCACTACCTGAGCAGTTCTGACAGCCTGTCGCCCCCTGCAGGGAGCCAACTCTGGGTTGGAAGAGGGAAGGGTGGACTGGGGGCATCCAGCTGTGTATAGGAGGGGAAGAGGGAGAGGAGGGTGCTGTGCACCAGGACTGTAGAGGGAGCTCCCTGGGTGCTTCCTTGGCCCAGAGACACAAGACAACTGGGGCTGCCATCGGGCCACCTGAAGCCCTCATCTGCTAGAAGAGCCCAATTTTCCTCTGTTGGGTAATGCCCACTGACCTCAGGCAGTAGCCACAGCTGGGACTGGGATAGGGAGTAAGCTCTGGGAGTCCTGGCCCCAGTGGCTCTGGCACAGGGAAAGCAACCTGGGAGGCAGCCGGCTCTTGAAAGCCACCACATTTCACAGTCCCACCCCTAATTTCTGGCCACTTTGCCTTCCAGAACATTCAGCCACCAGCATGCAGTAGCCCACTGCTCAGCCCCTTAGCACAGTCATCTCCACCGGGAGTCGGGGCTGGGTGGGGAGGTACAGAAGGTGCTTATTCATGGCTCTGGGCCACAGACTGACCCGGCAAACACACCCTCCTCCACAATGTGTGTGTGTGTGTGTGTGTGTGTGTGTGTGTGTACACACGTGTGTATGTATGCACGGGTGTGCATATGTGAGTACAGTTTTTCTTGGAAAACTCAGAGGCTCTGGCAGTATCAGGCCAGACAACCTCATTCTCACAGGAAAACGGTAGGAGGTGAATGGGAACTGCCCCCACCAGAGCCTGTGCAAGGCACGTCCTGGCCAGTCCCTCCTGACTGTGACGCTCACCTCGGCCGGCTGTCCACCACAGGAGTGCTTCCCCTGCAGGGGGCTGGGGAAAACTCTGGGATGGTTTTACTGCCATGGGAAGGAGCAGAGGCCAGAATGCCGCTCAGCCTCCTGGGAGGTGCAGGGCAGCCCCCGCAGCAGAGCTACCAGCCAGTGCCGAGGTGTGAGGACAGGGCACAGACCCCCAGCGCCAAGGGGAGGCAGGATTTTAGAGACCTTGAGGCTGTGACCAGCCTCCACCCCGTCCGCACGCGGCCACTTACTTGGAGAGTTTCATTTCAATCTGCTGCCGAATTTCCTGCCTTTCCTCGTCCGTCCTCCTGGGGAAAATGTTCCTGTCCTCCAACTCCTGCTTGCTTGGCCGGTTCCTCAGCTTCACCGCCAGCAGCTCCTTCTTGCATTTCCTGGGCAGGGTTCCTAAGAGACCCATCAGGGGACAGGGAGATAAGGGGACAAAGAAAACAGGTCTCAGAGGAGTGCTGGTGTAACACGCCTGCAGGAGGAGGGGGTCCGGAGCGGAGAGAGGGAGGGAGCTGGAAGGACCCAGTGTGCCAGCCCTGGGGGCCTTCAGGGGAACGGTGGGCAGCTCAGGGGCCTAATGCCACCAAGCCAGTTCACCAGCCCCCACTAGGGCACACGCTCCATAGGTCGGGGAGCATGCATCTAGGCTCACAGGGACAGCCCTGGTTGGTACCTGCAGCACCCACTTTTTTTGTTTTCAAAGATGTCTAAGTTCGGGCTGTAAGTCACACAGCAACAGCCTCCATGGCAGCCATCGCCCGGTCCCCAGTATGGCAGTGGCCTCCTGCCTGCCTGCCCACCCCCTTCTGACCACGGGAGCCTTGTACTCCTAGCAGGTCCCACCTCCAGGGTCCATAGTCTCCTGCCCTCTGCCTACCCCAGCTCCGCCCGGGCCATCCAGGGTTGGCCTCCTTCAGAACAGTGCCATGTGGCTGGAGTCTCAGTCCCCATCACACCGCCAGCCTTGTCCCTTCCTCAACTGACATCTTCTTCTTGGCCAGTTCATCAGCTGTCTCCTCCCCTGGGCTTTGAATTCAGCGACAGCCCGCTCTCCCTGCATCCTGGAAGGGACTGGGAGCTAGGCCACCATGCGGCGTCACAGCTGCACGAGCATCTGGCTGGCACAGGTGTTTTGCTGGTTTATAAATGACCTACTTATAGAGCCATGAGGAGTCTGAAGGAGTCAGGGGTTTTTCATTTCGTCTCCAAGGTCTTGGGACAAGTCCTTCATGGATGCCGAGGGTCCAATACCCGGCAAGGGGAAGGCGGCCATTTTCCATGAACCGCAGAGTGCCGAGCCAGGAAACCACTGAACGCGGGTTAATCATTTTAGCTTTTGATAAAGCGAGTCTGTAAGGCTACACAAAGGTCTTGTCACAAACTTCCCATTGTATTTGTTCTTAATGGGCAGAAGAGCCTTTCTCTGGTGATACCCAGAGGTGATACCCCAGGAGCCTCTGTGCTGTGGCCAGCATTACCACCCGCTATTCCTCCAGCCTCTGGAGCTATGAGGAGGGCACACAGTAGGGCCACATCCAGACCTTCTGCACCATCTTCATGAGGAACCTGCAGGCCACCAGATGTTCACCAAGAAGTTACTAGATTTTGCTAAAAACTTAAAAGCCATAAAAAGGAGATTTCCAGAAAAATAGCTGCAAGACTTTTGGTGACTTTGATCCTTCTACCCAACCTCCCTGAAGGAGCGCCATGTCTAACCAGGAGCAGGAAGGAACAGCTCAGAAATGAGGCCAGACCTTCTCCCCACGTGCACCCTTTCCTCTCCGTGTCCTGAGACCCGGAAACCCCACTCCCAGGAGCCGGCCTCCCAAAATAAATGGGGCAAGTGCATAAAAAGCACATAAGAGGACCTGGAAGTAGGTAGAGTAAGAGATTAAACGCAACCTGAACGTCCACAAGAGGGCGCCTCTAGGTCTTGGATCGTCTGCTCCATCTGAGAGTGGTGCTCCCCTGAGAAGGGAAACCCTCGGTGCGCGTGCGGCTGAGGGCAAGGAAAGCCAGCGGAGCCCAGAGGAAGGCAAACTGTAATAAGCCACAGTACACACGAGGGCGCCATGTGTATGCGTCCAGTTCTGCAAACATGCGCTGTTTTATATTACAGATTGGCCTAGGAGAGCCAGGGGTTGATGGTATTACTTACACACTTTGATTTCCTGTGATTTATTTTTGTGAATAAACAGTTTCCTTATGTAATTTCTCAAAAAGAGAGTCAGCGATGTCAGTGAAAACAGGGCATGCTCCACGTGAAAGCAACAAGAGAAGGATGACTTCATAAAAATTATCAGGATCGACATTTTCAAAGCTCTGGAAATCAATCGAAGGGGTGCAGCAACACAGGGTCGCTCATCCAAGGACACCGGCTGCATCTTGAGAAAGCACAATGCTGGCGCCTTCGCCCCAGGTACCGCAGCAGCCCCAAAGCAAGGAAGCCGTCGTGGCCGGGGCCCCGCCTCGCCTTCCACACTCCACACCACCACGAGCGGGACACAGTGTCCAGCCCTGGGCACGTCAGCTCCCATTACCCACCCCAGGGAGGCCAAGAACATCACGGAGAATCGCAGACCCCAGCTGCCCGAGATCACCCCATCATGGATGCTGTCTCCCGAAGGCTCTTCTCTCGTCTCCCAGGGCAGAACCTGGAGCCCTCTCACTTCAGGGACACGTCTCCATTCCCTTTGCTGGCTCCCCTTGGACAGCGTGACCAAGGCAGCAGGAGGGTGTGATTAACCCCGGCCGAGCTCTGCTTCTATCTAAGGATCTTAAAAGCCAGACCTGGACGAGTTAGACTGCTTCCCCGTAACTCAGCTGCTTCCCAGAATAAAACTCAAGAATATTTATAGGGATCAGAAAGTGTCCAACAGCCACGGAACTCAAGCGAGTCACAGTGTGACACAATCAAGAATTATCACACCTGCACAGCGGCAGGAAGGAGCTCTGTGACCCTCAGACATGACAAAGACAACGGTGCGGAGGCCACCGCCGTCAGAGCCAGCTCTGGGGAGAAGGTCACTCAGGCACAGTGCCAGGAGGAGACACGGGCCACACGCTCAAAGTGCTGGGGGAGGAAACCTGAGGGTTCCTTGCTCGGCAAAATATCTGTCCACATGAAGGCAAAATAAACATCCTTCTGCACATAGAAAGCTCTAATCACCCGCCACAGAAGGGCACTGGGAGAAATGACAGAAGTCAGGGCAGAAGGAGACGACACAGATGGGAACATAATCTGAGCGAAGGACAGAGTCACAAACAAGGTGACCACAGTGTCAGCATGTGACGTCTTATCTCATTCTGTAAGAGAACTGCTCATCAATACAGCCTGGGGCTCAGAGTGTCCAGGTCCAGTGGATGACAGCCCCAGGACAGAGGCTGTAGGGGAGAGGGGTGCAGCATGAGGCCACTGGGCAGAGGCCCGTCCCTGGCTGAAGAGGCTCAGTGATAACCGAGGTGCACACGACAAATACAGCAAACAGCACCAGACAGCAAAACCCGGTAAAAGCCAACGGAGGCGGCAAAATGGAAAGGCCAAGATCACACATCCAGAAGGGGGCGGAGAGAGCAGAGAGGAGTGAGGATCCCATGCAGCAAACAGATTCAGACCAGCGGCATGAAATGTCAGTATTCTGGACACCCCGGTTAAAGGCCAGGAACTTCAGGATGGTAAGCAGGACCAAGCTACCTGGTGCCGGCAGAACACGCACTTCAGCCACAGACAAGAAAGGGAAAGACTCACCATCCGCACACCGGTCAGAGTAAGTGGAAGTGGTGTGTCGCAGGTGGGGAAGAGCCCGAGGAAAGGCCACCTCATAGCATGAGGTGACATCCCCCGGAGGGCGCAAGACTCTCAGAATGGGTGAACCTCCTGAAAGCTTCAAAATGCAGACAAAAACCCCATAGAACTGAGAATACGTAAACCCACAGTTAGAGCTGGAGACGCCAAAGCCCCCGTCTAAATCAGCACAGGAAAGCGGACAGAACATCTGTGGACAGGGAGGAAGACACCATCCCCTGCCGGGCTCATCCACGGCCCCGACGCTCCACCAACAGAAGGCCACAGGTTCGTCTCAGGGGTGCACACAAGACACAGGCAGACCCTGCTCTGGAGCATAAACAAGCCTCAACAAATCTCCAGGGACTCGGGTTCTGTGACCTGAGTGGAATCCAGCTCTCTGGAAAAATACTCAAATATTTGGAAACTAAATTTCAAAATTTCCAGAAAAATGCATCGTTCCAAGAAGAAATCAAAGAGGAAATAAGAAATCATTCTGAAGCAAATGAACACACAGTGTACTCACATGGTGCCCCGGGGGACATTTACAGCACTGAACGCCTATATGACAAGTGTCTCAGATCATGACTGCAGCGTCCATCTTCAGAAACTCAAAAAAGAAGAACAAAGTCAACTGCACGGGTAGAGGCGAGAAATGAGGATGATCAGAGCAGAGACCAACGAAATCAAGACCAGAAAAGCAACAAGGTGGTGGACACCAAGCCTGGTTCTCTGAGAAGATTGACAGACTGACGACACCCTGGACAGGCTGATCAGGAGGGAGAGGGGTGGCCGGTGCAGGAGCTGGAGCGACATCAGCGGATTCTGCAATACTAAAAAGCTACCAGGAACGACCTCAAGCCACTTTATGCCAATATGTTTGACCATTCAGATCAGATGAACAAACGGAAAAGACACAGGCTGCCAAAACTTGGTCGGGGGGCTCCGTAACCAGCACAGACCTCTGTCTAGTAAACAGTTTCAGTTCAACCCTCTCCCCCCCCCACACACACACCCTGGAGCCCCAGAGCGATGAAGCAGTGATTTCTACAAAACATTGAAGGAATAAATAAAACTAATAAACTAATATTCTACAAATAATTCCAGATAGTCAAAAAGAAAGAAATTCTCCACAGGTCATCCTGGGAAGCCAGAAGTCACTTTGAAAGCCAAACCAGAAAAATATACCATCTCCTAACGACACTGGCACAAATTTTTAAACCAAAACTTAGCAAATCAAATCCCATAATTTATAAGAACGGCAGTCATCGTGACCAAACGGGTTTTTCACCCAGGAAGGCAAGATGGGTTCATCATTCAGAAAACACTGACAAGCTCAAAAAAGGAAGCCACAGGTCACCTTCCTAGATAAGGGGAAAGCATGTGACGACGTCGTGCCACCACTACCCTGCAGACCAATGAGAAGACCGACAACAGATGGACAATAAAAAGAGAAAACCAGAGACGTCCTCAGCCAGGTGAGGCCCTCTGCAAACCACAGGCTACTGATGGGGCTGGGGGAGAACCCCCCACTGAGACCACCTCAGGACAGGACCTTCCAGCTCGGCTCTGGGAGGTCCCAGGCAGGGCAGGGAGCAGGAGCAGGACACAGCAGGTCCACACAGCAAAAGAGGAAACAAAGTTGGCTTTATTCACCAATACGTGGTCCTTTATGCTCAACAGGGGATCCACAAGAACACTGCAGGAAGAGGTGAGTGAGCTCAGAGAGGGAGCAGGTGCAGTCAGGTGAGAGTCAGCTGTATTCCACATCAGCAAGACAATCAACTGGAGTAAAAATGATAGATAAATAGCCCCCCCACAGGAAATACCCAGCAGTTCCTGACAACAGATGTGAGATTCTTGTGCATTAAAAACTATGAAGCATTTGCTGAGGAAGTGTTAAGTGACTCAAATAAATGAAAGGACACACCAGGTTCCTAACGTCATTCAGGTGACAGTTCTCCGCCAGATTCATCTTAAATTCAACATAAGCCCAATCAAATCCCAACAGGGTGTGGTGTGCGTGTGCGTGTATGTGTGTGTGTAAACTGATAAACTGATTCTAAAATTCATATGGAAGTACAAAGGACATAAATTAGTCAAAACCACTTTTTAAAAAGGTAAAAATGGAGAATTAACGCTATTTGGTTTCAAAACATAGTATAAAGCTACGGTAAGCAGGGCAGGGATGTTGGAGTACAGATAAACAACTGCTCCACAGAACCAAACAGAAAGGTCCGGAACTGAGTCACACAAGTACCAACAATCAATTTTTGACAAAGGTGCAAAATATTTCAATGAAGAAAGTGTATTTCTATTTCTTTCCAACAAACATCTTAGGCAATAGCATTTTCCTTTGTGAATGGTAAGCTTTGATTTCTAACTCAGACCCTACACAATAATGAATGCAAATGAATCATAGATGCAAATGCAAAACAAGATAGGAAGCTGTGGGTGAGAAGAAAACCTTCGGGACCTTGGGCTTGGCAAAGATTTCCAAGATCCACAACCCAAAGCATGAGCCATGAGGAATGAATGGATAGATTAGACTTCACCATGATAGTAACTCTGCCCCTCAAAGGCCGCAGTATTAAAGAGCAACCCACACACTGGGATAGATGTTTGCCAAGCACGTATCTGATAATGGACTTGTATCTGGAATCTTTTAAAGAAACTCTCAAAACATAAGAAAACAAACAAGCTCATTTTGAAAAAGTGGACAAAATATTTGAATAGACATTTCACCAAAGAAGATCCAGTGGGAAATAAGCCTATGAAGCGATGCTCCTCCTCGTGAATCACTGTGCACACGCGAGTAAAACCACGCAAGGTGCCCTAGAGTGAGGGACCTGGAGGAAGGGGACTCCAGGGCACAGCTGCTGAGAAGGCGAGAGGCCAGGGCCACCTGGAAAAGGACGTTCAAGGTCTTAAAAAGTTAAACACCTGCCTCATGATCCGGCCTTTCCACTCCTGGGCAGGGCAGGCCTCCGTCCTCCAAGATCCAGGGGCCGACTGTGATGGCCGGGAACCGCCCAGTCTCTGTTCACGGGTAACAGGCCCAGGGTAGGACTCAGCCACAGAGGGAAGGGTCAGCTCTGCTGCGACACAGACAGATCTCAGAGCACTTAACAGGAGAGGAAGCCGACAGGGTCACATATCTATACACATTCTGGAAAGCACAGGCAGGTCCGTGTCATGGAAAGCTCGCACCCTGCAGCCTGGGGACGGAGAAGATGGCATGTAGAAGCTGCAGGGACGACCACAAGGAAATTGGGGGGACGATAGATAAGCCTCTTAACTGTGGTGATGGCACCTACTAAGCGCTACAGACCTCATTGTGCTGACTTTGGGGTGTGTGCGGTCTTCTAGTGCCACTGACACCTCAAGAGAGCTGCATAAACAGGGACCCTCCAAGGAGCAGCAAGATCTTGTTTTGAAGTGACCTTCTCACATCCCCTCTGTTCAGCCTTCCTATCCCAGTGAGAGCAGGGGCTGGCCCTCTGGCTGTGGTCCAGGACACGTTTTCCCCGCCCCTCCCCAGCCCCGCACCCCCTTCCTCACCTGCTCTCTGCAGGAGCTCCCTCTCTGCTCCTGGAGCGTGCCCCCACCTGCCCGGTCTTGGTACCTGAGGTTCCCCTTCCTAGAATGCTTTCTGCACAGCTAGCTGCCTTCCGTGTCACCTCCTGGGGTCCCACATCTGATCAGACTATGTGGCTGCCTGTCACTGCCCGTCAACAAGGATGTGCATCACTACACACACCCCAGTCTGCATGCACTCCACTAGCTGGCGGGCCTGCCTGGGACCTGCACTGTCCACGAAACTGGGCTCCAGGACAGGTAAGAACCTCGTTGACTTGATCTCACTCTGCCCCCAGGCCCCCAGAAGGGCCAGGCACACAGCAGGAGCTCAGATTAATCAAGGTGGACAGGGTGGACCCATCCATGCTTCTGAGGACCCTCACCTTCTCCTGATTGTGATGGACAGTGTTGCTCCAGAAACACCACATCTGGTTCCTTAAATAAATACCAGTTGATTGTATAGAGAGAACTTAACACCAGCTGACGGTGCAGAGATCTCCATAGCACCTGTCACCTGCTGTAGGCCCTCCATGAGCACCTACTAAGTGCTACAGGCCTTCCATGAGCACCAGGCAGTCACCTCCTACAGGCCTCCATAAGCTCCTGTCACCTGCAGAGGCCCTTCATGAGCACCTGCCTGCTGTCCAGCAGTGTCAAGCACCAGGCCGAGCACACTGGCCACGCTGTTGTCATTCTTCAGGACAGCCCTGGCAGGTCCTGGGAGGTTTCTGCCCTGAGGGCAGCTTCCTGCCCAGCCAGCTGTTCATCCTGCAGACAGACAGCAGGTGGCCAGAAGCTGCCCTTGCTACCCTCCCCAGCAGGGCCTTGTGACGTGGGCACAGTTGACTTGTCATGTTCTCAAAGTAATTCTTAAAGAGAAGATCACTACATCCCTTCCTTGGGGCCCTCTGGAGACCACACTGTGGGGACCCATGGGAGCTAACCCTGAGTGGCACTTCAGGGCCCAGCCGAGTCTCCCAGATGCCAGGTGGACTCCATTCTATGGGCAGGAGCAGGGCAAAGGGGGGAGGCTTTCAGACGGGGAGAGTGCTGGTGAGACACTGAACTAACTTAGAAGATGGATCACCACGGTGGAAGGATATTCCTGTCTCTGAATCCAAATGGCACAGACAACCCAGACGCAGGATGTCTCACTACCCACAAGGAAACAGGAACTGCCCCTTCCGCCTGGCCATCCCCGTTCACCAGAAGCAGGGGATGCCGAGGAGACAACGGAGACAAAGTAGCTTGTGGCTCTGACCTCGTGCATCACAGTAGCACAACACACTGGGACATGCTCACCTGAGGGACGCTTAGACCACTGTCCTCTGCCTATGTGGTGTGGCTCATGCTCATGAGCACGGAGGAGGCACAGGTAAACACTTGTGAAAGACCCTAAGCTGGACAGGCTTGAGCTCACCGGGACCAGTACTAGCTCTGCCCCGTCCCTCTGTGTCCCTCCTCTCAGCCAGGGGCCCGGCACCTGCTCTCCCAGGCATTCACCCAGGGCCATCACCCACTCCCTGCGTCTCCCCACTCTGTCCATTCCTCTTCTCTGCCTCCGTCTCCCCCAGGAGGACTGAAGTGCCTTCCCCAGACAGCCTCCGTGGAGAACTCTGCAGAGCCGACAGAGCTGGCCTAAGGGTTCTACACCACATTCTTAGGACTGCTGAGCCGTTGACAGGTGCTCATGGAGGACTCTCTATGTGGCCAAGTTAGACACAGGACAAATGTACCATAATAAGAGCCCACCGCAAACACACTCAGAGGGGGAAGGCCAAGAGCTTCCCTCTAGGATCAGGAAAAAGACAAGCAGCCCCCTCCCGCTGCTCCGTGAGAGCACTGGATGTTCTGTCCAGGGCAACTGGAGAAGAAGCATGTCCAGGCAGGGAAGGAAGGACGCCACCTGCTGATGATGTGACCTGGTACAGAGCCACCTGGAAGGTCTGCACCAGCCAACGGAGCACCCACGAGCAGATCCTGCAAAGTCAGCAAGCAAGCATCGGGGCCTTTCTTTATGTTAGCAGTAAACCCCCTGAAAGAGGAATTGAGAAACCAGTTCCACTCACGATGGCAAAAAGAACACTGAGGGTGAAATTGGACCAAGAAATGAAAAAATCTATGAAAACTACAAACCAGTCATGAAAGAAGTAGTTGATGATTCAATCAATGGAAAGGAATCTGGGTTCATGGGTTGGAAGAATCAATATCCCTTCAGAGTCCATGCACCCAAAATGACCTCAGTGTCATCGTATCCAAATTTCATTATTGTTTTCACAGAAATACAAAAAGCAATCCTAAAGGCAGCCACAAAAGACCCCAAGTACCCAACTTGGGGTCATCTGATAGTGGAATGCAGCAAGCTGGAGGCATCACAGCACCGACTTCAAACCCTCGTGCAAAGCTGAGCGGTCAACAGAAGGGCGCTGCGTCAGACAGGTCAGCCAGGGAACCCGGACTGCCCAGAGTGAGCTCAGGCCGGCAAGGTCAGTTGACAGGAGCACACAAAGGGGAGGGGACGGCCTCTTCAGTCACCATCCGGGAAACCTGGATAGGCATCTGCTGCAGGAGGAGGGGGCTCAGCCCACAGCACCCACAGAAGTCAACGGGAAAGGGACTGAAGGCCCCAGCACACGCCCCGGAACTGTGAAGCCACGAGAAGGCAGGGGAGATGCCGCACAGTGTCTGGGAAACACTTTTATATGTGACCCCAAAAGTAAAGGCACAAAAACAAACAGATGAAATGACACTGTCAAGAACCTGGACACAGCCAGGGGCCAGAGAGCCGAGACACCACAGGTGGGGGACGGCAGGAGCAGAGCCATCTGATAGAGGCCAGCCTCCAAAACACACCTGATCCAGACAACGCCAAGAGATAAGGGCCCGATAGAAAAGGGGGACGGACAGACAGACACAAACCCCAACAAGATGGGCAAACCAGGGGACTTGTCAGGTGACATGAGGAGACACAGCAGGAGCCACAGGAAGTGTCCCCTCACACCTGTTGGGATGGCTGCTTCCCAAAAGACGAGCTCCGGGGTGAGGAGGGGTCCCTGTGTGCCCCGGACGGGAGCGAGAGGCAGCAAACCCATCGTGGGAAACAGAGCGGGGTTCTCGGAAAACCAACAGGAGCACCGTCCTGCGACCCAGCAATCCCGTCCCCGGGGAGTGACCAAAGGAACAGAGACCCTGTGCCCAAGCTGCTGCTCTCCTGTGCCCCTCTCAGCATCATCCTCAGCACTACCACGTCCATCATGGGATGGACGGAGAGGATGGTGTGGTGAACACACAATGGCATGCCACCCAGCCTTGGAAAGGAAGGAACTGTCATCTGTGACTGCAGGGATGGGCCCGAGGACGTCATGCCAAGTGAAATAAGCCAGGCACAGACAGATGAGCCTTGGGCTGTGTGGGATGTCTCTAGGTTCTAGGGAACCTGGAAAGGTTTAACTCCCTGGAAGAAGGGGGAAGAGAGGGAGGGGGAGGGGGGAGGGGGAGGGAGGGGAGGGAGGGAGGGAGGGGAGGGAGAGGGAGGAGAGGGAGGGAGGAGGAAAGGGAGGGGGAGGAGGAGGGGGAGGGAGGAGGGAGGAGGGGGAGGGGGAGGGAGGAGGGGGAGGGAGGAGGGGGAGGGAGGGGGAGGGGGAGGGAGGAGGGGGAGGGAGGAGGAGAGGTGGAGAGGGAAGAGAGCCACTGATGAGCTGTAGAGCTTTCATCTGGGAGGAACAGCCTCATGGTCTACTGCACACACAACAACAACAACAAACCACACTGTGCGGAGCATTTCAAATTTACTTAGATTTTGAATGTCTTCACCTCAAAAACTTATTTCTTGAGGTGACGGATTTGTTAATCAGAATGACTTGTCCATCCCACAACATAGAGCACTTGTGAACTCCACGCTGTAGCCCGAAAATATGGAATTTACATAATTATCATTTGTCAAAAAACAAGTGAGTGAGACTTTGATTCTCGCCTGTGGCCATAGCTCAGGGTCACCTGCTGTTAGTCCATGCTCTGCAAAGCAGCAGAGCAGCAGGACTCGCACACCCCCAGGCTCGCGCGCGCGCGCGCACACACACACACACACACACACACACACACACACACACACACACACCTCCACACAATGCTCATGTGAAAGACTCCACCCAGACAGTGGTGGGACCGGCAGCCCCACAGCTCTCCAGCTCAGCAGAGTCCGATGCTGCAGGCCTAAGGCAGAATTATTCCTCTGGGAATCCTCAGCTCTGTCCCCAAGACCTTCAGCTGATTGGAGGAGGCCCACCCACATTATCAAGCAGGTAAACTGATGGCTGATGGTACCCACACCTACAGAACACCCTCACAGCCTCTCCAAAGTAGCATCTGAAGAAAAGCTGGAAGGACCAAGCAGCCCACTGGACACTTGGCACTGACCTTCATGCCTGGGGAGGCTGTAAAGCACTAGGCCAGGCCTTGAGCTATAGACGCAACCTCTCCAAGGTGGGACCCACACAGGTGCTTTTCAAAGTGTGCAGCTGGCCTGAGAACTGTTGCTTTAAGGTGTAGAAACGGCAGGGTTCTTCTCTGTCTGTTGCTCAGCCCTCAGTCCCGAGGTGTGGGCTGTCTGCTGCTCAGCCCTCAGTCCCGAGGTGTGGGCCGCCTGCAGGCCGTGTTCCCAGAGCCTAGCTCAGTACCTGGCATCGGTGATGCCCTTCCAGGGTGGGGTGGAGGGAGGCCCCTGACGGGAAGCCGAGGCTCTGGAGTGAGAGGCAGATGCTGCCACTGCTCTGACCCTGTGCCAGTTCTGCTGCTGGGCGCTCAGCTGGGACACCCAGAGCCTGCAGGTCCCTGCCCCAAGCTGCTACAGGGAGTCCCCAAGTCCAGGTTCTCTGAGCATCCTGCAGCCCACTGAGCACGTCAGCACCTCTGGGGTCCAAGGGGCATGGTCTGGTTTGGAATGGCTTCAAGCCAGAGCCCGACCTGCCTGGGATGGGCAGTGGCCGCCTAGGGTCCTGTGAATTTACCGTGGCGATGACTGGTGGCTTTTCACCTTACAGAGGGAATCACTGCAGGGGCTTTCCATGTGCCTCTCCACACCTAAAAAGGGACCTGAATACACTTGACACCTTCCGCTCTCCACACGTCCACTGGGGAGGACCTGGAGCTGCAGAGGGGGCCGCCCTCCTTAATTCAAGCACCACCTCCCCCGACGCGGCTCCCGTGTTATCAAATGCCTGGGTCACCACATCTCTGGGGTCCCGTTTCTTAGGGTTTACCTTCAGACAGCCCCTGCCCCCTGACCTCCTGCTGAACGACGGCTTCTGAAGGTCGTCATCAACTCCTAAGGGTGAAGACTAAGTTTAGACTTTCCTTGGAACCTTTGAGGTCTGGAGCCGAGACATTCAGTACTTGTTGAATAAGCAGCAAAGTTTAAAAGCTTTAAGAAATTTTTAGAAAGCACAGAGACCCCTACATTGAGTCTTTCTACTCCTGCTCATGTGTGCTGAGGGCAGGCCACTGAGCCAAGGTCCAGGAGGTGGGGCCAGGCAGGAAGTACCGCCTTCCGGAGTGCTGCAGCCACCCTTCCTCCCTCCCTCGTAGGCAGCCCCTTACCCTCTGCCCTCCCACCTGCAGCTCAAAGCAAACCCTGTGCAAATGCTGGGGCTTTTTGTCTTAACTATTGGGACACACAATCTAAAGCTCACGACCTCTCCTAAAGGGTGGTCTCTGAAGGGCATCTGGCTGCACACCTGGCCGAGAGCCTCAACAGAGCCCCAGCCTCTGGGCAGAGCCCGGCCCCTGAGTCTCACCAGCAGAAGGCACAGAGGGCTCCATCTAGGACCAGGAGGGCCTCTGGACTTGTGGGCCATGGTGGACGGCCCCAGGACAGGCATGGACAGGGTGCTGGCAGGACTGCCCTCTCCTGGCAACACAGCACAGGTGGAAGCTTCTGGCAGGTATGGCAGAGGCACGGTGGGCACTCCTGCAGGGGCAGTTTCCTGGGCTCAGCTGGGGGTCCCTTCAGGAAGCACCACACTCAGGATTCTGAGTATTTATCACTTCCTTGTGTTTATTCCCAAATCAGACCCAGTTTGCTGAGGGGGACACTTCTTGCCATGACCGATGATGACCAGTGGGAGGACTTGGTTCTTCACCTCTCAGGTAGCCCTGGAATCGGGGAGATGCTGGGGAACGCACTGCACCATGGGGGACCGTCAGCTGGGTCCCTCCTGCACCTGCCCATGGGCCCGGGCTCCTGCTGCATCTCTGACTGCCAGCTCCTGACGCGCTCGTTCACCTTTAACCCCCTCCGCCTCCCCGGCACACACCCACCCTGCCCTCACAGAGGGGGAAAAGCACCAGTTAAATGGGATCCTTCCACGTCACTGCGACTTTCTCAGGTCCACCGTGACCGGGGAGGAGGAGCACTCACGGCTTCCTAGTGTCTGTGTCCTCGCCCATCTTGCGGGATGAGGGCCGGACATCACAGAGACACATGGTGGGTGGTCACACCAGGCCTGTATTCGGCTCAGAAGACCTGGGACGAGGCTGGCCCACGTCAAAAGAGGGGCCAACAGGCAGGTCCTTCAGGTAGTTCACCTTTGGCTTTTAAGCTTTAAGTTGAAACAAAATGATGGACCCGTGTGCGTGGCCCTGGGATGCCTCAAGCCTCCAGCGGCCTTGATCTGATGAACCAAAGGACAATCGCTAGGCCCCGGTCGCGGCTGGTCTAAATGGCCCCCACTGACCACCGTGCAGAATGTTCCCCTCACAAACCGTAAGACCCTGAACACCTCCATGCGGCCGCTCCCCAGCGGAAGGCAGATGCCCCTCAGGGCACAGGGCAGCCCCATGACCAGTGACCGTCAGGTCCCCCTGTTCACCTCAGCCAGGTGTCACGGCCATTCCACAGGAGAGCCAGGACCCCGGACGTGTCCTGGGAGCTGCTGCTGCTGCAGAGTCGCATGCTGTTACAGTGACAGCAGCTCAGGAGACGGTGCCAGCCAGGTGCCACGGGGCTGGTATGTCCCAACCCTCCCAGCTGGCCTCATCTGCGGCCTGCGTGGGTGTGGCACCCAACACACCAGTGCCCCCTGAGTGCCCCGTGCGGACCTGGGCTCTGAGTGCTGGCTCCCCCAGGTCCTCCGGTCGACACTCCCCTCGCAGCACGTATCTGGGGCATCACACCTCAGAGGCCAGCCGAGGGGACTCGCCAACACCAGGAACAGCACTGCACAGGACCAGGCCACGGTGACCCTGGGCTGCAGCTACCTCTGCTCACCAGGCACCCGACTCACCTCTGCCCACTACGCAGGACCACGGACCAGGGAGAGACCCCCACCCTGGGGCTCGTAGACGGTGACACAGGCAGATCTGGGGGCAGCAGCGTCACCAGGTGGGGAAAGCTGGGCTTGTGGACATCTTAAGTGACAGTCCCTTGCAGTCCCACACTGCCTCTCCCTGGAGCCGGGTTCCCCACTCCACCACCCGGTGTCCAGGACAGGGCCTGGGTTCTCAGCTGCATGTGGGGACACAGATGAGAGGGGCCCGACACCTGCTGTCCCAAGGGTGCCTGGTGCGCAGGCTGTGGTGGCTCCGACGGGGACTCCTTGCTTTCCCGCGAGGCCACGGCAGATGACCCTGAGGACGAGTTACTGTGAGCACCCTGTGCCTCACAAGTCAGGCCCTTGGCTAGTCTTGTGTCTCGGATCCCTGTGGCAACTGGATAAGGAGGACGCAGCTGTCACCTGCAAGGATGGACAGTCAGGACCTGGACTTGCCATGTCCTGCCCAGAGTGTTGGGTACAGAGCTGTGAGGCAGGAGCCTGAGAGTCACCGGACCTGGCCTGGGGCAGGCGGCCACCTAGCGGCCTTCTCCTGCTTTTCTTCCCTGAACAACAGGAGGACTTCACCAGCCTGTCCTGCCACGGGGGGCACCAAGGGTGAATCTCCTCGTCCCTGATCCTTGCTCACCAGGCACAACCATGCCAATCTCCAGTGTGTCCATTGCACGTGGTGGAGCACAGATGGGCCTGTCTGGCTGCAGGACATGGACATTCTTATTAAGTTGACAAATTTGCTAAGAGAATGAGGCGTCGTCCACATCAGCTAGGGACGTCCACAGAAGCAGCAGCCAGACGACACTCACCCTTGGGCTGAGGTAAGGTACAGGCTCCCTGTGCTCACACTCCTAATGAGGTGACCTGGACAGTTGTCACCCTAGAAACGAGAGCTCACCCACAAGCACGGCAGGTAGGACCATGACCAGCTGGGTCACTGCCAACCCTCCTACCACCTCTGCTTTCCCCCCATTCCTACAACTGAGGCACAGAGAGGATGAGCAACTTGCCCAAGGTCACAGAGCTAGTAAGGGACATGTCAAGACAGGTGGAATCTAATCTTCCTCAAATTATTCTATGAAATAGAAAAGGAGGAAACCCTTCCAATATTACCCTGAAACCCAAACCAGACAAAGACACATCAAAGAAAGAAAACTTCAGACCAATATTCCTGATAAACATAGAAGCAAAAATTCTTAATACTGGTAAATTATATACAAATACATATTAAAAAGATAGTGCCCCATGATCAAGTTTGGGTTCATTCCAGGGATGCAAGGTTGGTTCACCATACAGAATAATCAATGAATGTAATTTATCACATCAATAGACTTAAAAGACAAGAATCATATGATCATCTCAACAGATGCAGAAAAAGCATTTGACAAAATACAGCATCCATTCATGTTCAAAACACTAGAAAAATTAGGGATAGTAGGAACATACCTCAACATTGTAAAAGCTACATATGCTAAACCCAAGGCCAACATCATTCTGAACAGAGAAAAATTGACAGCATTCCCTCTAACAACTGGAACAAACAAGGATACCCTCTTTCATCGCTTCTATTCAACACAGTCCCTGGAAACTCTAGCCAGAGCAATTAGTCAAAAAAAAAAAAAAAAAAGAAAGAAAAAAAAAATTAAAGGGATACAAACAGGTAAAGAAAAAGTCAAACTATCCCTATTTGCCAATGACATGATTCTATATTTAGAAGACCCCAAAAAATTCCACCAGAAAACTTCTAAAACTCACAAATGAATTCAGCAAAGTAGCAGGATATAAAATTAAAGCCCATAAATCAATTGCATTCCTATACAGCAGAAATTCATATGTAGCAAAATGAAATTAAACCCCTATTTCTCACCCTGCACAAAATTCAACTCAGAGTGGATCAAGGACCTAGGATTAGACCAGAGGCCCTGCACCTACTTGAAGAAAGAGTCAACCCAACTCTCCATCATGTCTCTTAGGAGCCGACTTCCTCAACAAGATTCCTACAGCACAAGAAGTAAGATCAAGAATCAATAAATGGGATGGAATCAAACTTCAAAGCTTTTTCACAGCAATGCAGATAATCCCCCCCCGTAACATAAACAGAGAGCCTACAGAATGGGAGGAAAATCTTGCCACCTGTACCTCAGAGCATTGATCTCCAGAATATATAAAGAACCCAAGTAATTAATGCAAAAAAAAATGACCTAATCAATAAGTGGTCAAAGGAACTGAACAGACACTTCACAGAAGAAATATGATGGTCAACAAATATATGAAAAAACGTTCAACATCTCTAGCAATTAGAGAAATACAAATTAAAAGTACACCGAGATTCTCTATCACCTAGTCAGAATGGCAAGTATCAAAAATACGAGTGATAAATGCAATTCCTGTTAAAATTCTAATGACATGTGGGCGAGGATGTGGGGAAAAGGTACACTTGTGCACTGCTGGTGGGACTGCAAATTGGTGTAGCCATATGGAAATCAGTATGGAGATGCCTCAAAAAACTCGGAATGGAACCACCATTTGACCCTGCTATCCTACCCCTCAGTTTACAGCCAAAGGACTTAAAATCAGCGTCACGACCCCATCAATGTTTATCACAGCTCAATGTATAGTAGCTGAGCTATAAAACCAGCCCAGGTGCCCTGCAGCAGGTGAGTGGATGAAGAAACTGTAACACGTGTGTGTGTGTTTGCATGTTCTCTATATACACACGTGTGGACGTGTGGACCTTGGATTCCAGCCTCCAGGGCCATGAGAAGCACTTTCTGTCATCCCCAAGGCAGCCTGTCTGTGGTACTGTGTTAGAGCAGCCCAAGCTGAGTCGGCAACACGCACGAAGTGGGAAGGCCTGCTCCATCTCACAGGAGCCCGGCTCAGGCACCTGCCTGTCCTGGCCCCGGGGCGTCCTGTCGTGGACGGGTCGGCTGTGGCAGGCCGGGAGCTGAGAAAGCCGGCGCTGAAGCCCTCCCCTGCGGCCCTACCTCCTGCAGAAGACCCTCTGCCCCGGCCCCCTCCCCCACGTGTGCTTCTCCTGGGCCAGGCGCAGGGCCCGCTCTGCAAACAAGACCGGTGTGGTCCCCGTTCCTGGCCTTAGCACAGGAGAAAATGCAAAAGCGTGTTTTCTTAAGGGTCGTTAAACTTGAGCCCTGGGGTAGCAAGGACACAGAAATGGTTCCTTGTGAAAATCGCCTTCAGTGGCCTGATGCTCCCAAGGTTCTGCTGTCCCCAGGGCTGACCACACACACAGTGTGACAGTGCCTGTGTGTGTGGAGCGCGCGCAGTGTGGCCTGCCTCCAGCGTGACGTGCGAGGCCAGTCTGTGAAGCCCTCCCGTGCTGACGAGACCCACGGACACCCAGCCTGGGACCGATCGTCAGACCTGCACTAAAGCAGACACCACCCGGTGACCCCGGGCAGCAGACCTGTCCTCCCCCAGCCTTTCTCAAGGCCAGCCTGCCTCCCACTGGGCCTCGGCATCTCCAAAAGTTAAAGTCTAAAGCAGATGCCCAGCCAGGCCCACTGACGGAGCAGCCAGGTCACGAAAGGTCTAGAACCTAAGCTCCCTCAGGATGCTCACAGGGGACAAGACGATGCCCCGGCTCCATCACATGTGCAGACATGCGGCCAGCGGTTGGGCAGGCGGTGGACACGCTGCGGTGGTCCTGAGAACCGAGTGGTCTACGGCCAGCACTTTCTGCTTCCTCACCACATGTGGGCTGAGGCAGGGCCAGTGGGGTTGGGACTCGAGATGCTGCAGAGACACCAAAGCTGATCCTGGTCCCCAGGGGCACAGCAGGGCCCCACACGGGCTTCCCCTCTGTGGGGAAACTCCCCCAAACAACAGTGACCCTTCTTGTTAACCAGTGCTGAAACTTCCTCCCGCACAGGTCGGGTCAGTGGTCTGTGACCCTGGGGCGCAGGGACCCTCCTGGGAATGGGACAGACTGCCTGCACCTGCTTCCAGGGGCTCGGGAACTCGCTTCTCACCCTGTTCCAACCTCACTGTCCCCAGGGCAGCACTGAGATTCCCGTCAGTGAGAGGCTCGGTGCCTGACCTTTGATCACAGCACGCCTGTTGGCCAGGAGTCCAGACCTCACGTCCAGCAGCCTGGCAATGCCCCATGACAGGAAGCCCGGGAGCCCTTTCCTGGGGGGGGTCTCCTCCCACCCTGGCCTGGGCGAGCGAGGACAGTGCTGGTGGCTGGACGCCTTTCTCTGTGCCAGCCCAAGGGTGACGGGCTGACCCACCAAGCCTCAGAGAAAGCCCGGCAGGGAGGTGAACTGCTGGGGCCAGAGCCTGGGCTCAGACCCCAGCCTGGCACCAGCTGACCACGAGGCCTTAGCCTAGTCACATGGCCTCTCTGCGCCTCAGTTTCCCCATCTGAAAAGTGCCACCTACCTTGTGGGGTTGCTGTGAGGACACAGTGTTTCCTGTAACAACCCGACTATGCCTAAAACGTGAGACACACCCAATAAGACAGGGTGGCCATTGTCACTGACAGTGTCCAAGAACCACGTTACAGAGTGCGTGAGCGACTCACACAAGGTCACACACCAAGTGCAGGGCCCAGTCTAGGCTGGTGGTCCCCTGACCCTCAGGGTCACTTCTGATGGGTAGGGAGGCTGCTAAACATCCTGATGCCCAGTACAGCCTCCACAGCGGAGCCTCCCCACCCCCAAATGCCTCTAGTGCCAAGGTTGAGGCTCCTGTTGTAGCCCATGACTCCTGGTTGACCTGCTGGTCTCAGGTGTGACCCAGGAGGGTCCTGTGTCCTGCAGGAGGCCGATGGGCATTTAAGGGAAAGTCTCCAGGGTCAGACAATTCTGGAGGCACCACCTCTGGAGAGCCGTCCACTGCCCTTTGGCCATGGCTGGCTGAGTTTCTGCCACAAAGACACCAATTCAACTCTCAGAGTTGCCCCCCATGGGACCCCAGTGCCCCCTTGGTATCCTGCGCCCCACCTCAGCATTGCTTAGACCAGGTGGAGAGGCTGGGAGGGGGGCAAGGTGACAGGAGGGACACTGTGCAGCCCTGGGCTCCCAGGTCCACCTGGCCTTTGGCACTTGCCACCCATGTCCCTTCAGCTCCAGCCAGGACCAGCATCACCCTCAGCCACCACACATTCCCCTGGACACTTGAGGAAGAGGGCCTGGCCTCCTCTCACGGACAGGGAGGACCCCACTTCTGACCACCTCTGCATGGCTGTCCCCTCTGGGGCAGAGCAGTTCAAGCACTGTCCCTCCCTCCACGTCTCACTCTGCTTTGGCCCTTCTCTAATTAGAGCTTCTGCTGCCACGTCTAAACCTTGGGCACGCCTTGGCAGGGTGGCATCCTCAAAGCCACCTGCCGCTCACTTTAATGCACTTTCATACACCAAAGATCACGTACCTGAGAACAACACTCAACCCTCCACGTATGACAGGCTCCCCGGGTGTCCCCAGGTGTCCCAGGTCCTCCCGAGCCTGTCTGCAGGCCTCAAGCCACGTCCCAGGAGAGGCGCCCCCGGGAGCCTGCCCTCCGTCTCTGCACACTCAGGCCTGCACCTGGCCCCTCAGCACGCTAGGGGAGAGTGCCAGCGCCGACGTGGCCGTGTGCCTCAGCCCTGGTGGCTGGCCGCCTGGGCCCACGCTTCCCATCGCCCTCCTCACCAGAGATGACGGAGTCGTTCAGCACCTCTTCATCCTGGTACAAAAGCAAGTCATCCTGGAGCTCAGAGTTCAGCAGCAGGTTCTCCTTGTTCTCCTCTGACTCCTTGGCTGCAGTCCGCTTGTTCTCCAAGACCCCGTCGGCGCTCCACGCCTCCTCCCGCTCCTTGCCCCGCTCCATGCTGGACGTTCTCGACAGACGGACATCCACCCGCTTCTTCGGAGACCCTTTGCCTTCCCGTCCTTGAAAACTAGATCAGAAAGTCCCATGAGTTGCGTGCCAGCCCTCACCTGGAAACCTGGCAAAATCGACTTGGTGTGATTATCACTAGGGTGGCCCCGAGAATGTGCAGCTTCTGTCCCAGGTACCTGGGCAGGGAGTGATGGAAGGACCATCCCCCTGGGCAGGAGGCTCTCCTGGAGAGCACAGAGCAGGCGGGGGACAAGGCCTGCCAATGCAGGGTGCAGCAGGCAGGGCTGCGATCAGGGACCTCACAGGGGCCAAGAAGGGCATCTGCTCCTCTGATGCTCCACCAAAGCACGTGTCCTGTGGCCCACCCACCTCCAGCAACCCCTTCTCCTTCCACCCGCAGGCCACATGGATGGAGAGCGAGAGGTGGCTGTGGGCACAGGGCTTCCGACCTCCCGATAGGATGCTCCAGGCCTCAAGTTCTGCACAAAGAGCAACCTGCTGTCAGCTGCTCCTCCCGTGACCCGCTACATCCCGAGGGCTCACGGAGGAGCCTCACAGCCAGGTCCCCTCACGCACAGCCCCAGCCCCCACGGCCTCCCCTGTGGTCTGCAGAGTCCAGGGCCTGACTCTTGTTCAGAGTTTGTCCAGGACGCCAAGATGGCCACAGAAGTGAATGAAACTCAGCCCAGGGCCCTGGTGACCCCTGGGCGGCAGGTCCACAAGGCCAGGCTGGTGGGAGTTCTGGTAGCACGGGCCGCCTGGGCAGACTCCGGGCCTCACCTGTCCTGGCGGTGCTTCGTGGCCAGCGCCCTGTGCAGCTCCTCCATGACGCGGCTGGGGGGCAGCGGCCGGTGGACCGTGGTGAGATGAGGGGACCCCGTGGGCGTGGAAAGCTGTCCTCGGAGGGGCGGGTCTGCACCCTTCATACCGGGGCCTTGAAAGAGCACAGCTTGGCCTGGACGGGAGGAACCAGCCGGATCATCACACTCCATGTGGGACCAGGGGCAGAGGACCCACGCCTCCCCCAGCCCAGCCAGACCCAGGCACTTCCCTGTGGGTTTCCCTCCATCCACGGGGCCCGCCCTGCTGGGGCCGAGCTGGGGGTGCTGCTGGGGCCGAGCTGGGGGGTGCTGCTGGGGCCGAGCTGGGGGTGGGTGCTGGGGCCGAGCTGGGGGGTGCTGCTGGGGCCGAGCTGGGGGGTGCTGCTGGGGCCGAGCTGGGGGTGGGTGCTGGGGCCGAGCTGGGGGGTGCTGCTGGGGCCGAGCTGGGGGTGCTGCTGGGGCCGAGCTGGGGGTGGGTGCTGGGGCCGAGCTGGGGGGTGGGTGCTGGGGCCGAGCTGGGGGGTGCTGCTGGGGCCGAGCTGGGGGGTGCTGCTGGGGCCGAGCTGGGGGGGTGCTGGGGCCGAGCTGGGGGGTGCTGCTGGGGCCGAGCTGGGGGGTGCTGCTGGGGCCGAGCTGGGGTGCTGCTGGGGCCGAGCTGGGGTGCTGCTGGGGCCGAGCTGGGGGTGGGTGCTGGGGCCGAGCTGGGGGTGGGTGCTGGGGCCGAGCTGGGGGTGGTGCTGGGGCTGAGCTGGGGGGTGCTGCTGGGGCCGAGCTGGGGGTGCTGCTGGGGCCGAGCTGGGGTGCTGCTGGGGCCGAGCTGGGGGTGGGTGCTGGGGCCGAGCTGGGGGGTGCTGCTGGGGCTGAGCTGGGGGTGGGGGGTGCTGCTGGGGCCGACCTCCTTCCTGCCTGGTCTCCGCTCAGAGGAGCCTCCTCCCTTCCCTGCCAGGACCCAGCATCCTGCAGCCACTCTCGCTTCATGTGGACCCGGAAGCCCTCCCCAGCTCTGCAGCCATCCTCCAGCCCGGTGCCACCAGAGCCACCCTCTGCCTCACCCTCCCCGGCCTCGGCTGAGGGACTCTCTGGAAGGTGACTCCACGTGCCCCTGCCATCTTCCTCAGGATGCGATGCGCGCTCACGCCCAGGTCCAAGGCCCCTTGCGCTGCCCGCTGAGCCCCCTGGCTTCACCTCTTCCCTGCCCCCCCACCCATCACCGCAGCCCCTCTCCAGGATGCTCCCTCTGCCCGGGATGCGTCCCCTTCCTCTGCTCCTGCGGCCCCTTCTCGGTGAGGCCCTGTGTGACTCTCACCGTCTGGAGCCCTGTCATCACCCTCAGGACCGGAGGCTGCCCCAACCCCCTCCTCCCACTCGGGGAGGGTGACCCTGTGGGATCCCTGGGGCAGGCTGTGTCCACCTCCTTCACTTCATGTCCCCAGGCCTGGCTCTTAGAATTTGTGCAAAAACCAGTTATTTACATGCAGTGAGTTTGAAGCTCCTCAGTAGGTGAACTGGCCACATCTAACGAAACTCGGCCTCCCTTCGGCACACACTGCCCACTGTGAGGCCAGCCCCGAGGGAGGTGCCGGAGCTGCAAAGCCCTGGGTTTCTTCCTAGGAGTCGGCCTGTGGTCTCTTCACTCTCCAGCGCGTGAGAGTGGGGTGGGAGCAGCCACGGCTCAGCCTGCCTGTCTGTATGGTGGGCCACCAGCTCCTTAGCACAGACGGCACCAACTGCCCTGTCTCTGCTCCCCCTCGGGGCTCTACACCCTGGGCCCTCCAACATCCCAGCAGCAGGTGCAATCAGCCAACTCTTTAACCCCAACAGGAAGAAACAGGGACCTAAGTCCCGCCCATTCCCGAACACACAGCGACTAGCGGCCCCGGGCACCCCTGGAACATGAACAGCGTGGCCAGAGCACATCCAAAGGCAGACGGTGCTCTGAAGTGTCTTGGAGAATCTCGGCTTTCAGCCTTCTTGGGAGGCAGAGCCAGGCTCCAGCACACCGCCCAGAGAGGTGGCCAGCAGAAAGAGTCCAGGGAAAGAAGGAGCCACGTGGCAGAGGAACGGGGAGGTGACAGCCACGCAGGATGTGACCACACTGGACAGGGCCTCCAGTGGCCGTTCCCCATGCACCTCAGCACTCCTGCAGACCACCCCTGCCCATCACAGTGGCCCCACCCTGAGCACCTGCAGGCGGTCCCCAGTGCCACCCGGGCCCTGTCTAGCCAGCCTCGCCTCTGGCCTCACCCAGTCCTATGAGAAGTTTTATTAGACACGTTGTACAGACAGGGAAACAGGCAGCGCGGCCTAGCTGAGCCTGCCCAGGGTCTCTGGACCACAGTGGCCACAAGTGTGACAGGCCAGCTCTCCCCCCACTGCTCTGCAGGTCACTTGCCCACCCTGGAGGCATGGTGCCCAGTGGGCCTCTCTGGCTCCCATTTCTCAGAGGAGGAAACCGAGGTTCAGAGCAGCTCAAGGGCATGCCGCCTGGGGACACACAGCTCCAGTAACAACCGTCAGAGGGGGAGGGACCTTGCCATGGAGGGAACTGTCACCCCGAGGGCTGAGCAGGGAGAGCTCCTGGTGAGGAGGGGACTCACCTGTCCAGGACCCCCACAGGTGAGACACAGGAGGCAGGGCCCTGTGGACAGGGGCAAAAGGGAGAGGCAGGAGGGCAGCAAGCAGAGGCGCACCTGCCCATGTCTGTGGGGCCCAAGACTTTCCAGAAAAGACCGAGATCTGGCCCACACACCAGAAAACAGGACCCCGGCAGACACCAGATGCGCTGCCGTGCCTTGCTCTTGGACTTCCAGCTGTAACCGCCCAGTTACTCTGTCAGCAGCTGGAGTGGACGAGGACACCTGCAGCCCTGTCCCAGGCGAGAGTGTGCGGCAGGTGCCAGGGAGCTGTGCGTGTCGGGGGCCTCTGCCTCGGAGGCCACGCAGCCTTCACACACTGAGGCAAGGATTCCTGAAGGAAAGGAGAGCACCCGAGATTGAGGCGGAGCCACCAGGGCGTGGGTCCACCCAAAGGGATCTAGGCAGATGTCCAGAGCTCCTCACCACGCTCCCAGTTCAGTCCCCCAGGAACTGGGGACCACCAGAATACGTCCTCCTGATGTCCTGAGGTCCTCTACCTGGGGGAGGTGGAAGCCAGAGGTGCAGGCAGGCAGGCAGGATGGGCCCCAGGGACCTGGAAGTGACCGCTGGTGTCTCCTGAGGGCTCCCAAGCGCAACAGAGCAGACAACCCCCGCCTGCCACATCTGGGGGTCCGGAAGGGGGGAGCCCTCGCAGGAACAGCCCAAGGCCAGCACGCTCCAAGCCATCCCAACCTGCGCCAGGCTCCCGCGGTGGGAAGGGGCTCCACCACGTGGCAGCAGAGCGCCTACTCTAATTCAGTGTCCATGTCACCCAGAGTCCCGAGTTCCCGACCTTTCCAGAGATGCACACAGCAGCTCACTCGCCCTACACCTGCCCATTCCACCAGTCACCTGCACTCGCTGGGCGCCTGCTGTATGCCAGCACCGTGGCTGCGTTCAGCTCTGACAGTGAACACAGGGCCGGGGTGCTGGGGCTGAGGAGGCAGCTGGGCCTGCAGAGAGGCTTTCTTGGGTCCCAGAAATGTGGTAACAAAGGACCACAAAGGAAGGCCTTCCACAGCCCTCAGGCCAGAGGTCCCAAATCCAGGTGTGGGCAGGGTGGGCCCCTGAGGACACGTGGGAGAGACCCCAGGCCCCTCTCCCAGCTCCCGGGGCTGCCATTGCTCCTGCCTCCACTTCCATCTTCAGGTGTCCTCTCCACATGTCCTTCCCTGTCTCTATAGGGACTTCCACCCAGTGACACTGTTGATAAGGCCATGAGGTTCCCGGGGGGCCCGAGTCCAAGGGGACACCACCCAGCTCACTACTCAAGCCAACATGGCCGTGCTGTGGGAGGAGGCGTGGCACTACAGGGTTGGGGTAGGTCCCCCAGACGGGCAGCTTGAGCTGAGCACCAGGGTGCAAGGGTGCTGGTGGGGAGCTGGGGGGAACCACCCTGCACGAGGGTGACCAGTCCCCACTCAGCCCTTCCGCACCCAGTGACACATCCTCACACAGACTGACCCTTGGGGGTGAGTAACAGTGTGCTGGGTCACATAGCCACCCATTCACCGCCATGCCTGGTCCCAGCTCCAGAGTCCCCCATGCCACACACCCACTCTGGTTTGGGGTTCTGGACTGAAGACTCAGTTGGTCTTAAATGCTTACTCCTCTGATCAGAGTAAGAGGGACAAGGGTCCAGGTAGAGGCACTCCCACAAAGGGCACCAGGGAGTGTGCGTCGTGGCCACCTGCTGAGCTCAAGCCCCAGTTCCCGGCCCAGCAGCTGATGGCCCAGGTCAACACATCATGGAGGAGGGGACTCGGTCACCTGTGCAGGCAGCTCTGTCCTGTGGCCACCAGTATGGGGCTGAGAACTGAGTTTGAGTCCCCAAGGGCCGTGGCTTGGGACAAGTTCCTAGAGCTTCCTGAACTTGGTTTTCTAAACTGCAAATCAGGGGCCTACGCCCCCTGCAGAGGGTGGCCTGTGGGTCCAGCGGGGCCCGGGGAAGAGTTCCCCTGGTGGATGGTCTCACGGGGCCGGGCCTGGCCTGCAGCTTGAGGATGAGCTCTTGAGAGCAACCACCTCTTGGAGACGGCCTGCTCCCCCCTGAGACCAGCAGCTCCAGGTTCCTGGCAGCAATGGGACAAGGGTGCCCAAGACGGAGAGGAGACGGGTCACGTGGGGCCTCTGCCCAGCTCCACGCCCCTCTGACCACCACCCTTATGCCTGGCTCTGCCCTGCTGCACAGAGCTCCTGGCAAAGAGAGTCAGCAAAACGGAGACCAGGAGGGGGAGAGGGACAGGCGCTCAGAGAGAGGCAGAAACAGGCTGCTGCCTCTCCATGTCTGCAAGGAGCCCCTCTGACACCACAGAGAGGCTGCCCCCATGGCCTGCAGGAGAAGTGTGCCCTGGCTTGAGCCCTGGCCCCAGAGGCCAAGGGCCAGAACCTGCCCAGAGTGGGGCCCAGCATGACTGGTGGAAGTTGGGGAGGGATGGCAGGAGGGGTACAGGGAAGGATGGATGGACGGACAGACGAATGGAGGGGAGGAAGATGGCTGAGGACAGGAAGCACGCAGACCCACCTGTGACGTTTTTCGTGGTTTTGGAGTTTGCCTTGGGTGGTGGAGTGGGCAGCAGTGGGGGGCTGGGGAGCTGGCCCACGGACCTCTCCAGGGGTCTGGGCGGACTTTCCAGGGAGTCAGACCCAGATGAGGCTTGAGAGAGCTCGTCAGTGGTGGGCAGGAGGCTACTGGGGTCTGCATCCTCCCCGCTGCAGGCCGATGGCACGTTGGTTGCTTCAAAGGAAAAAGAGCACTCACAACTTGTTCCCAGGACCACATGGTGAGCAGCCACGCAAGGGGGACTGGTGGGAGGGGTCACAACAGGGAGCAGAACGCAGCGGGGTCCCTTCACGTGCGCACTGACTCCCCCCCAGGTCAGCCATCAAGTGGAGGGAGGGAGGCCATCCTGAGTGTGGGTGACCCTGCCCCTTTCCCAAACAGACGAGGCCCCCTCACAGTGGCCACTGTGACAGGCCGGGGGTCGGACAAGCCCAGGCCCCAGGTGCCTCTGCACTTACTGTGTGTATCCCGAGTCACTAAACCTCTGTGTCTCCATTGCTCGTGTCCCTGTACTCGTGACAACAGCCCCTCAGAGATTACTGTGAGGTTTCAGCAGGAAGTGACAGGTGTGTGCCTGGTACCTGGAGACGCTCAGGCTACCAGCTCTGTCTTTATGACCAGTTTCCAGCAACCCTGGCCCTGGCAGGCCAGTCCAGGCGGGGGATGCTGGCAGTGAGATTGGAATTTGAGAAAGGGCAGCTGGCCCTCAGCCTTGCCCTCTCTGCAGTTGCATGTTGAGGTCCCCTGCCTCCTAGAGACCACAGGCTGCTACCCTCTACCTTCTCCTTTCTCTCCTTGCCCAGCCTGCATTCCACTGTCCACCATTTTTGTTTGTTTGTTTTGGTAGAGATTGAATCCAGGGGCACTCGGCAACCGAGTCTCATTTCCAGTCCTTTCTGTTTTTTGAAAGGACTTTGTCTCACCAAGTTGTTTGAGGGCCTCACTTAGTCGCAGAGGCTGGCCTCAAACTTTCGATCCTCTTGCCTCAGCCTCCTGAGCCACCCGGCTAACAGATGCACACCAAAAAGCCCAGCACTGTCCGCTATTTCAACAGCAAGCCACCAGTGCCCCAAGCCCCTTGCCCAGCTTCCTTTTCACAAATCCTGCCTCTGGATCAAGCCAGGGCCCACCTGCTCCCACCCCTGCAGTAGGAAGACCGTGACGTGAGGGACTCTCAACCTTTAGGGTCCAACTTGGCTGGCCCCGCCCCCAGACGAGCGTCCTCTGTCCTTTCCTGCCCCCAGCTCTCTCTCGCCTTCTCCTCGGCTGTGCCCGAGCTTCGCCTGCGCTCTGCAGGGTAACCAGGCCTTCAGGTGGGCGCTCCTCTCAGATCCCCCACTCCACACGACCTGCTGTCCAGGAAGACAGGTGGCCCCTTGGGGACAGGCATCCTCACTCCCTGCCTCAGTGAGCCCCGAGGTGCCAGCCCCATGGAAGTCACATGATGGACATCTTCAGGTCCTAAGGGACGTCCCGGGGAAGGTGCCACCACCCTCACCCTGTGTCCCAGGGAGCAGCCTGGTGGGGCCGTCCCCAGGTGAAGGGCCGACTGGGGGACGGAGCACTGGGCTCCTGGGCCAGCTAATGAGGCCCTCCTGTCTCCGTCAGTGTGTCTGCGGTGTCTGTCACTGGCGGGACTCACTGTCTCTGAACCTTACTGGGACTTGCACCCAGCCTGCGCTGTCCGAGGTGCTGAAGTCAGTCAGGCTGGACAAGACAGGCCTGTCCCTGCCCTTTAAGCACCCAGTGAGGCCGTAGATACGAAGCCACAAGCCAGACCCTCAGCCGACCCCTCTTCTGGGCCTTCGCCACCTCTGATGGCTGCCCCCAACTCCCAGGGAACATCTCAGAACAGATGCAAGGGCACCCAGCTGCCATGAAGGTGACCTTGGCCACCGTGGCAGGCTTGCACTCTGGCCCTACGGGGTGTCTAAGTGAAAAGGCTGAGTTTATTTTCTTGTAATTACAAACTGTCCTCAAAGCCTCTTTTTAAAGACCCCTGGACCTCAAGACTGTCATTGTGTCCAGTGAACTGTCACCTGCAACTTTTAAAGTTCACGATTCTGATGAGTTGTTTTCACTTTTTCTCTGATAATACAGACATCTTACGAGTCCTAGGTCAAAACAGTCACGGGGTTTCCTTGTTAAGCCGCAGGTGAGCAGAGACGGGCCTGTTTTCTGACACCAGTCCTGGAGTTTGCTGGGTATCCTGCCTCACCTAAACCAGCACAGGGTCGCAGAAGCTAACTCTAAGGACACACGCCCAGAGCCGATGCCCTCACAAGGACCAGGCACAGGACCAGGACTGCCAGGCACAGGAGGGCAGGATTCCCGTCCTGCAGGGGACTGGTCCCCTCCCCTGGAGTTCCTGCAGCCACACATCCTGGAGCCCTCTCCCTCTGTGGGGTGCTGTGTGGGTGGAGGCCTGTGGAGCAGCCCCGCACCTGCGGCCTGCCCTGACAGCTGGACTCGGCATGCCTCCTCGCTCAGATCGAGTCTGGGTGAACGGTCACACTGGCACCCAGCAGGATTCCAGTCAGGAGACCCAGGAATGGCTCTCCGGGCCTCACCCAGGCCAGTCTCCAGCACTCCTCCTCCTCCTCCCTGTGTGCTTGAGCCCTTTCCAGATAAGTGTGCTGATCTCTGGGCCTCCATTTTCTCATCTGCACGAATCTCTGCAAAAGCAACCATCCCTGTCCACAAGGCACAGAGGCTGGCATGAGGCCACCCAGTGTGAGCAGCCATGGGCCATGCAGCCAGATGAGAGCATCAGTAGGCAGGCGGAAAGGCCTCCCTGTTTTAGGAAGGCATGTTGGGCCTCGGCGGCCACTCCTCATCATGAGGGCTGTCCTACACCTTGAAGGCTCAGCAGCAACCCTGGCCTCACACCACCAGGTGCCCGCAGCCGTCCCCAGGTGAGACAACCCTGATGACTACAGGCACTGCCACACAGCATGCCTGGGGACAGTGTGCCCAAGGCTGGCACTACAACCCTAGGTAAGCGCCGCTCAGATTTTTAAAGGACATGCATTGCGGTGGAGGGAGGCCTGGGTGAGAGCCACAGCTGTGACGTTCGCCTGGCCCCCTGATGGCCCTCAGCTCCACCCTTGCTGCCCACCTATCCCAAGCCCGTCTTCTCCCCCAGGGCTCAGAAAACCTTCTCTCGAGGGCCAGAGGGTGAATGTTTTCTGTGTGAATTTTATGGTCTTTGCTGCAATTGCAGTCTGTTGATATGGAAAACCCTGAAGGCCTGGCCAGTCCAGATAGCAAAGTCTCTCCTGGATTCTCACCAACACGGCCATGGGGCCACCTCTCACTCTCAGCACTGCCCAATAGGACTGTCTCCTCCCTGTCCACAGGGTGGCCACTCATGGCAAGTGGCCACAGAGCCATGGACGGGCTGGTATTCCTGGGGAGCTGGAACTTGATCCTAATTTCTTCAAGTAACCAGTGGCTACTGCACTGTAGAGGGCACCTGGACCCTCTGGGAGGGAGTCCAGGGTCCCATGCCACCCTCCCAGGCAGAGAGCAGGTGGGAGGCAGGTGCTGAACAGAGGGAGGTGGGCACCTCACAAGGCCTCCCTCGTCTGTGCCAGTGCCTTAGCAGCACCTAAAGGCCACATGTTCAGGGACAGGGTGCAGAATCTGGCCAGCAATTTGCAGCTGGAGAGCTCCTGTTCAAGATGTAGAAAAGGCTCACATCCCAGAACTTTCCAGAATCAGAACAAACATTCTTGGCTCTAGTTTTGGTGTAGACTTCTGTGATTAACATCAAACCCCAGAGCCAGGCATGGTGGTGCACGCCTGTAATCCCAGTGACTCGGGAGGCTGAGGCAGGAGGATCACAAGTTCAGGGCCAGTTTCAGCAATTTAGCAAGGCTCTAAGCAACTTAGCAAGACCTTCTCTTGAAATTAAAAGAAAAAAAAAGTCTAGGGATGTGGCTCAGTAGTAAAGTGCCCCTGAGTTCAAACCCTAGTACCAAAGAAAACCAAAAAAATAAACAAAACTATCAAACCCCAGTGTTGTCTGTGCTCTGTGGCCTTAGGAAAGTCACTCACCTCCCTGGGCCCGTTTTTTCAATGCATCAGGTGGTCACAAGATAACTCAGTACATGTAGAACACGCTCACCCAGGGCCATTTCTTTTTATTAGTGCACTTGTGGGAACCAAGGTGGGCACCAGGTGGGCCCTGCCCGGTCACACAGCACTGAACAGGATCCTGTCCCACGAATGTTTAAACACAGGCTCCTCCCAAGAGCCACAGGGAATGCTCTGCTGCTACCGAGGCAGCATCCGAACCAGACCAGGAAAAACATTCACCCACACACAAAAGCTCAGTCCCCCCAGATTACAATGACCGCCAGGCTCTTTGACAGGTTCTCTTCCTGGGAAATCTGCAGTACCTGGACGCAGCACCCACCACCACCCACCCACAGTGACTGGAGCACATGCAAACAGCAGCCCCCGATCAGGTGTCACCACCTGGCTAAAGGGGAGCCACCTGCCAGCCAGGGGTGACCCCTCTCCCCAACCCCGGGAAGTTCATGGAAGGTCTGATTATTAAGAGAATCTGACTTTCTTGGACCCTTCAAAACGCAGCCGAGATCTAGAACAACAGAGAGCGCACTGGAGAGCGCCCAGGGGCGCCTGTACAGACTGCGGCCTAAGGGCATCATGTGAACTTGCCCCAGGTCAGGGAGAGAAGCTGGGCCCAGGGGCAGGCACTCACATGACTTGTCTGCTGGGTATTCTGTTTTCTCTGACATGGGGTGACATCTGTCAGGAAATTAGCTACAACATGGAGGGACTGGGCCCAGATGTTGGCGGCCCCCTTGGGTGCTGAGGTTCAGGATGTGAGAACAGGAGAGGGCAGTACTGGGCCAACAGCTGGTCCTCCCAAGCTCTGAAACAGGAGGCTTCACGGCGACCTCGGGTCCCTTACTCGACAAGCAGCGACGACCTCCTTACCTCCACAGGCCTGAGGCCAGAGGTGACAAGTGAGGCCAGGCAAGCCGCACAGACAAGACCCCAGAGTGGCTGATAAACCGGCCCAGTGGGGCCTCGGCTCTGGTGGTCGCAAAGGAACGGCACATCTGGATTTTTTAAATATTCAAAAAAATTGTAAGCCAATGTCTAAAGCAGCATTCGCGATCTGTGCATTGTCACAGTCTGTTCCCTCATGGAGGTGTCCCTGCAGGGCGGGCTTCGAAACAGACCCAGAGCCACCTGCTGTGGGGACAACACTCCTGTGCAGGACCAGGGCCTGCAGGGCAGGGCAAGATCTCAGGCTGAGGAGCAAGATGCAGGTGGTCCCACATCCAAGGACACACAGCCAGGAGGGGCATCGCCTCCCAGGGTGTCTGCAGGCCAGAGGCCGTGTGTCCAAGGGCTGGTGACCATGAGGACAGGGATGGTGATGACGGCTCATCGTAAGTTGGGCAAAGCTTTCCGAGTGCCAGGGAGCACCAGGGCTGAGCTGTGGGTTCCGGGGATGGCCCAATTTGAGCAGCCCTGGGGTTTGTGTGACATCCTCATAGTTGATGAAACAAGCTCAGAGAGGTGACATGACTTGTCCATGGTCACACAGCATCCCACGTTAGCAGCAGCCTGGTGTCAGAGAGGGTGACTCGCTCAGCCTGCCGGTCTCCTTTCCACCATGGACCCTGCTGGTCTCCTGGGCTGTTTCCACTTAGGGCACAGCACTCAGGGCCCCTGTCTACACAGCACATGCCCTGAACACAGCTGTCCACACACCTGTCATCACCAGGGGCCTGAGGACTGGCCTGCATCCCTGAGGAGTGAGCGGTCGACGCGGACCCCCCTCTGTGCGGCCTGCTCCTGTTGGTGTGTGTCACCGAGTGACCTCACTTTGGTTTCAGTTTGTTTGTAAGGAAACCCCTCTCCTGAGCCTGAAGGAAGCCACTTGTGCTGAGCCATGAAAGTAAGTACAGCCTCTTGAAATGTTTTCCCATTGTCTGTCCCCGTGCCACCCACATGACATCACTCATGTCCCCAGGGGCTCAGGGCCCACAAGGAGAAGCTCGGTGCACAGTGAGGAGCCTGCACCCCCACGCCCACCACCGCAGGCATGTCGCTGCCCGGTCCCCACCGCGGCACTCTACAGGTGAATCCCCTTCACTCCCACCGGACTCCGAGTGCCCTCCGGGAAGCTGCCCAGCCTCTCACCTCTGTCCCAGCTCTGGCCGCACCCGATCACTTCCAGCCAGTCAAAGGCACCTGCTCTCTCTGTTCCTTGGCCAACTAAGGCCACCGAGACACCACAGCCATTTCAGGAGTGGGTTCACTGCGCCTGCCACCCCCTTCCATCATCATCTCTGGCTGCTTCTGAGCCTCCAGCCCAGGGCTGAGTGGCTGCATCGGAGCCACCTGGCCCCTCCCAGGACAAATCCTCAGCCCCTGGGCTCTGCCATTCCTGCCTCCTGTTCTCTGCCTGGTGCCCTGCTCCTTGCTCTCCGCGGGGTCTTCTGCGCCTGGCCCTCAGGCAGGGGCAGCCAGGAAGGCCCTCCACGCAAATGCGCAGCTGCAGCAAACCTCTGCCCCGAGAGCCCAACCCAAGCCACACAGCTGGCCACTGTGCTGGGGTCAGCTGAACCCCCCCCCACCCCAGACGCTCCTCCTCCAGAGACTTCTGTCCCCGAAAGTCTCAGTGAACATACAAAGGCATACCAGAAAGGTCACCGGTGAGCGTCTTTGGCAACTCACTCAGCCGCGCCAGACTTGGGGAAGACAGAAGGGTGGTTCTTCACATGTTTGTGCCAGCTCTGTGCCAGGGCGTGGCAGGGCTAGAAGCAGCCGTCTTGAGAACAGAGCCCCATGTGAGCTATGCCTGAGCCCTCAGCAGAGACCCCGGTTGGCCCCCAGGCTAACAATCATTTGGGGACTAGCTCAGCCCCCAGGGTCTCCAGCAGCTACCTGCATCATCCAAGTGGGTGTCCGAGGACAGTGGCTCCTCCAGGGAAGCCTGGCCCTCCCCGGTGGCCACGGGGCTTCCTGGCTGCACGTCATTTGCTGTCAGCGTCTCCTGCTTGGGAGTAGAGGGTTCGCTCTGGGTGGACCGGGGGCCTCCGTCGGGGCTGCACATTTTGCTTTCAGCATCTGCAAGGAAATTGAGCCATCAGCGGGGCCACGTCTCTCTCCCAGGTCCTTTTATTCTTATAGGATTCCTTAGGAAGATGCCACCCAGGCCCTGGTGCCCACCTCCCCAGGGAGCCTCTCCTCCTCTGTGCTCCCAGCCCAGGCGACCTGTGAACCTGAGCCCCTGGTTTCAGTGTGCCCACTATGACTCCAACACCCGCAAGCCCCCACCTACATCCACTCTCTTGCCTTTGGCCTCTGTCTGCCTACTCTGGTCCTGCCCTCTGCCTGATGGCTTGGTGAGCTGTGGGTACCAGAAGGCCTCTGTCCCAACAGCAGGCTCGGGGACAAACCAGTGTTCTCCCTGGACATGTCCTCCCCGGGTGCTGTGCTCTTGCCAGGCTCCTCTGTCCTGCTTCCCTTGGACACATCAGCATGTGGCCAATGGTGGGCGCCTTCCCTGGCTGCAGCCCATCTCCCTGGGGGAGAGCTAGAAGGGCAGCCTGCAGATCTACAGCCAGGATGAACTCAAATGTGAGCCACGGAGGTCTCAGCAAGGCCAGCAGATTCTTCCCAGGAGGGAAGGACCTGGGTACAGCCAGGGGACTCACTGGGTGGACAGGACTGGGTGTCACACCACTAGTGTCTTGGCTTGCCATGACGGTTCGCTCATACTTGACCACCTCCGTGAGTCTCTGCCACTGGCTCCCCTGGAAGGCAGAGGAGCACATACCCAGGGGCACAGCGTGGGGCCCCACCTTACCCACGCCACCCCATGCCCTGTGTGGCAGGGGCAGCTGCCTGCGTTTACAGGCACCCACACCAGGTCCTAGAACAGCCTCATTATTGCTTGTCAATCATAACCCATCTCCACCACCGTCACCACAGTAGAAATAAGATGGCTGGGTCACAGAACTGGAGCGGCCCCGGTCTCCAGCATCATGAAGACCCCAGGCCCCTGCAGGTCTAGAGTCTCCCCACTGGCCTGGCAGCTCAGCCACTTTGCAGGGTCCCTCTGGGCTGTGCTCCGAGTGCCAGCCCAGAATCATGCTCAATGAGAAGTTCGTTCCCAAAATAGCCCTGGTGCCAGGGCCGTTGCTAGGAAACGCTGGTGGGGTGGGGGTGGGGCGGCTCAGGCCCTGCTCCTCTCACTCAGGGTCAGTGGGCTCCCTGCAGCCAGGCTGCTCCACACTCACTGCTCTGCCCCTCGGAGGGCTGCGGAGGGAGTGCAGGGAAGCACAGGCCTGTGCACCCAACATGCACACAGCATGCACACACAGCCCCGGGATCCAACCACAAAGGAACCAGACTCTGGTTATTACTGTCCAGTTCCCCAGGAGCCCGCGACTCCCGGGTCACTGAACACAGCGCCAAGGTACATATCTAGTGACAGCGCATGAAATTCCTTAAATTATTTAAGAAACTGCTGAGTCAGTGCACACAGGAAGACGGGGGAAAGTTGTTCAGGGACACCATGGCGTCCACGCAGGTGGACGTCCAGCCCTGTTTGGCTGGGGACCTTCATGCCAGAGAGGCTGTCTGTTCTTGGTCACAGACATTTCAGAGGAGGGACAGAGCAGAAGAGACAGGGTGGGAAAGGGTCACTTCCCACAGTGACTGCCCCTCGTCTTTCATCCATCTCAACACCACAAACGGGCATTCCTAGGTCCCAGCAGCTTAGCAGAACTGCAGGAAAGAGGAGCGGCCCAGGTGGTTCCTGGACACACACACTGACAGAGTCCTAAGAACATCTGCTGAGGGGAAGGACACAGACCCGTCCTCTGGACCCAGCGGGCTCTGTCCTGTCAGCCTGCCCAGGGCCCAGCTCACATTGCTGCTTGGGCAACTCCAGGGTGGTGGGCATGTAAGCCTGTGTTCGTCTGCCCTGTGTGCAAGCCACGGGACACTAGGAGGTTTGTCCTGACCCAGGAAGCTCATGTTCGAGTTTGTGGGTCACCAAAGATGCTGGACGGTCCACTTCCAGGGTCTGCCCTGCCTGCAGTCCTGGCCACAAGGCACGCACACTCAGTGCAAGCGGCGGCCACAGGGGGGCGCCCATGGCCACAGGTTGGTCCTTCTTGCTGGGAGGTGGTGGTGGCTGATGACCGATTCCTTAACCCAGACCCAGGAAAAACCAAGACCCAGGACTGCCCACACCCTGGGGGAGGTGGCGGGCCTCAGCCCTCACACCCCTCCCCTTCTAGGAGGTGGCTGAAGGCTCCCCTGAACTGGGAGGCTCCCCTGGCTGCCAGTTGCCATCCATATGGGAGAGCCTCCTGGTGCCCCCAGCACTGGACAAACTGGACAGGTCAACCTCAAGGGGACTTGCCAGGGGTGTTCTCAGAGGCCTATGACCAACATCTGTGTGTATCCTGTAGCTCTCTCATTATGGCTGCAGATCTACCTACAGAATACACCACAGAGGACTCACACCCCACAGGAGTTCAGGGAAAGCAAGGCCCCCAGCCCAGCCACCGGGGGCAGCCCCTGGGCTCCCCCCTTCTGATGTGCCCCAGAGACTCCCCGGCCTTGCTCACACGTAAGGGCAAGCTCACTGTAGGCCCCCACAGCTGGACTCCCCTGGGCATGTCTCTCACCCACGCCACTGGGGGGCAGCGAAGAGGAAGGCTCCTCATGCCCAAGCCCCTCTCCCACCCCCGTGTCCCCCCCATCCCCTACAGGCACCTTCTCTGAGCCCTGGGCCTGCTCCCTAGCCTAGAGGTCACCCCTCCTTCCTGATCTCTGCTCAGCCTTCCCGAAGTTGGAGTCGGCTGGGGAGGCTCACCAAGCCCTGGCGCCCACGGGGTCGGAGAAGCATCTCATTGAGCTGATCCCAGCAACGGGGGATCGCGATGGCTGCCAGGTGACTCTAACACGCAGCAGACTCAGCAGCCTCCTGCCCACAGCTGGCCTGGACAGAGACACCCCCTAAGCCCCCCAGGTGGGCCCTGTCTCCTCTTCTTAGGGTGCTCTGGGTCCTCCTGTGCCTTCCTCTTCTCGGTGTGACTTTGTACAGTTGTGGAATTCCCTCCTGCTCGTGCCCCACAGGACCGTGTCCTGGGAAAACAGCACCCACATCCTTGGCTAACACAGTAGGCGCTCAGTAAGGCTCACTCTCAAGGACAGAGATGGCACTTGTGGTCACTCTGGTTCCTGCTCAACAATTGCTCAGCAACAAGGAAAGGGGGGTGGGGGGTTGGGAGTCCACCCCTGAGCCCCGAAGCAGCCCTCCACCTATTCCCTGCAGCCCCAGGCCAAGAATGGATTTTACATCTTCAAATGGTTGGAAAATAAGAAAAATAGTTTGTGACTCATAAAAATTATTTGAAATTCAAATTTCTGCATCTATAAATAAAGGTTTATTGGCACACGGCCATGCCCACACACGTATGTACCATCCCTGGCTATTTCTGCCCTGTGACAGCACAGACGGGCGGTTGGAACTGACTGCAGGGCCCCTGCAATGGCATGTCACCCAACACAGGCAGGAGTTCAATCCCCAAAGCACAGATTAAAGGTATTAAGAGGCTGAAAACAATCTGACTGTGGTGTTGTCAACGGAAAATTTGGGATTAGGTAAGAGTATCAGGGTGAAGCCCTTGATTGTATTCTGGGGACCCATAAGAGGAAGAGGGACCACACAGATAGGCTGTCTCCTTACCATGAGTGATGTGCCACCTCAGGGCTCTGCCGGCAAGAAGGCCGTCACCAGAACCGAGCCAACACCAGCACCTTGCCCTCTGGCCTACAACACTGGGAGCTGAGGAAACCCCTTTACAAAGTCAGCCGCCTTGGGCACTTCAGTATGGCCATGCAGCACAGACGGATACAGCCCCCAAAGCCTGGAACACTCACCATCCGACCCTTTCCACAAAAAGGCGGGCCACCCCTTGACCTGCAGACACTGGCCACAAGGCCTCTGCTCCGACTTCATTCAACAAAACCATCTTACAAAAATTCAGAGTTTAAAAAGGCCAACTGTACTCCTCCTGAAAACTCTCCTCTTTAATTATTCAAAAATTAACTTTTGACAAGAATCAAATCTATCTTTACTTCCTCCTTATTCATCAAAACTAATATTTTTTTGGACTAGATGATGAAAAAACAACATCATTTTTCTTTCCCCTTTCTCTTCCCAAGATCCAAATAAAACCCTTTGGCAACATAATCAAAATGCCAGAGTTTGGCACTTGGGTCCCATCCAAACTCAGAGTCCAGACTTCTCTTTCAGAAGAAAAAAAAACAAACTCCACCAAATCCAAGTCTGAATAGAGAGTGAAATGTCCAAGCCCCACGGGGCTCCCTCCTGGGTTTCCTTGCAGGTGGACAGTCCTGTAGTATTCAGCAATCCCCCCGTGGGCTTCCCCTGACACGCACAATCGACCCCTCACTCTGGGCCTCGGGGAGGGAAGGCTGCCGAAGCCCCGGGCCCCAGCTGGGGTGTGTGCTACAGGCCCGGCTGTGCACGATCTGGATTCATCGACTCCGTGAGAGTCCCTCCTAATGTCTGATACTTGGACCAAATTGCAAAGACACCAGTCATATTTTAAAGCAGGAAGTGGGAGGTGGGAATTAATATATGCACACAAGCCTCATGGAACTGGCTCCGCCGTGGGGCTTCAGTGAGGGGGAAAGAGCTAGGTCCAGCACTAGAGAGACTTCTAAGTGGTCGTAGTGGGTTTTGTGAATCCCCCAACCAAGATTTCTCAGACCAGAAGGCACGAAGGGTGTGGGTGTCGGGATCTGAGCTCAGTGCCCTACACCCATTGGAATCCCTCGTGAAGAGGAGACTGGGCAGCTAAAGGCTTCTGTTCGGTTAATTGTGCTGGCAACAGTGATCAGCCTTGTGCAAACAGAGGGCCATGTGCACGCCACCAAAACGGAACTGCTAGACAGACTCAGAGACCAGGCTCCAGACTGCATCTCTGCTCTCATGCACATGCCCAGCGGGAATCACGGCCTGACCCTCCCTCACCTGCAGCCCAAAGATGAGGCTAATGCACACCTGGCACAGCCTGTGCCCCAAATGCCTGCCACATGGAAGTGGTGGGAATAGACTGTGGAGTGGGAAGAATTTGCCCCAAATGGGGATTAAAACGCTAATATGGGGAAAACTTAGGACCAACAAATCCCACGGCTGCCACTTCAGAGGAACCGAGAGGAGCCTGGAGCCCCTCCTCCCCCTGCTGCCAGACATCCCCAGGAAAGGATGCGCTTCCCAGTGCCCGGGAGGTGCCCTTCTGCTCCCCAGGGGATCCTCTGCTGTCGGCAGGCCCCTGATTCTGGGGCGTTTCTCCAAACTTGGAGGCTGAAAACCCCACATCTGGACACCGGACACCCCTGACATCCATTCTGTCCTGAGGGGCTTCGCACGTGGCTGCCTGGCTGGGCGAGCCCAGCACGGTGACCCTCGTGCCCAGGGCCCACACCCCTCTTACCCTGCTCCATCATCTCCAGCAGCCCCTGCTTGATGAGCTCCTCGCGCCCCTGCTTGCTGGCCATCTTCTTCTCCAGGGCTGCACAAGACACAAGGTCCACATGAGTCACCGTCAGAGGCTCGTCCAGGTCACAGCCATGCCCACCTCAGGTTTAACAGACAGTGGGATGGCAGGCGCCAGGCGTGCAGGCCTGGCCCTGGGGCAGGGGGGCACATGGAGCAATCTGCCAAGCAGTGTCAGGTGAGAGGCTGTCACTCTGGAGGCCTGCCTGTAGCACCTGCACACACAGCACCGTCCCCCAGGGCACCCCCACCACATACCTGCAACTCACCAGGTGGGGAATGAGGCCCCCCACCCCCAGCACCCCGGGAGCTATCTGCAGCGGGGCTGGCTCACGTTAGTGGGCCGCTCTGAGTGTCTGTCCACGCACTCTTCCCAGCCTCTCTCTCCCTGGGGTGGGCTCTAGCAGACCACAGGTCAGCAGCCTTCAAAGGATCCAACAGAGGGGCGGGCAGGGAAGGAGGGGGCCAGCTGAGGTCCCTCCACTGACCCCAACTCACAAATGGCACGCATTCACTCTCCAGGTCAGCCTCTGCCCCTCCCAGGGCAGAACCAGCTCTCACAGCACACCCCATGTCCCGCCTTCCCGGCAGCTCCACCGTCCCCTTCCTCCCTTCCCCAGTTTCCAAACACACAGTGTGTAGCCACTGGCTGCTTTCTTTGAAAGATCAAAGTGCCTGCTCTTAAGCAGATCGCAAAGCCCACGCATTCCACGTGCAGCCCCCCCCCCCCGCCAGGGCTCAGGACACGTGGGGTGGGCTGGTCACTCAGCTCGTGGTGGGTGGAAGCGGCAGATGGCCACCAGGTGAGGACAATGCAGTGGTTAACTTCTACCCGGGCACAGGTGGGTTCTGGCAGCCCCCAGGGAGCAGATCCAACTCAGCCGCCTTCATGGACCCTGAGGTTGGGGTGCTGGTGGGGACAACAGGGGTTCTATCGTAATGCCAATCCAGCACGAGCACCTGCTGTGCCCCGGCTATGGCAGTCACTGTGAGCAAGACGCACCCAGCCTCTGCCCCAGGCCAGCACGTTTGGGCAGGATGGACCACACCTGTTTACAGGCGGGAGCGTGGTGTGCCAGGGCTGGGGTCCTGGGTGGGGTCGTCTGGGACTGCCAGGGTGAAGGCCAAGAAGGGAGACCAAACAGGTGGGAGAGACGTTGTGGGGAGGAGGGAACACAGATTCCTTTCTGCAGCCTGTGCTGAAAGCGGGTCCCAGGTGCTGCTTGTGTGGCCAATGCTGAGGCCCTGCACTCTGAGCTGGGGGGGGGTGGGGTGGAGATGGCGTGATTCACGCCCCCAACAGAGGGGCTCTGAGCCCAGCGGCCACTTGGCTCCTCCCATGGCCAGGTTTGGATGCAGGACTTTGCCTCCACTGACCCAGGTCCTTCCCATGGCCCAAAGAGGCTGTTGGGCACTGGGCAGGGGTGGTGGGGGCAGATACAGTCCACAGAGGGGTAGGAACATCAGTCCTTCAGAGAGGAGGAGCAGGCTGGAGGCACCCCCAGGGTGGACGGCTCAGATGCGGCCTCCTGTTTGGCAGGTGAGTGGCCCTGAGCCCTGCCAGAGTCACACTGCATCTCATCCCAACCACTGCTGCCTGCGACGTTGGGGATTCGATGCTGAAACCAACAGCCCATCGCTTTGAGGGGACGCTGCAGGTGTTAAATGTCCTCCCAGGGTCACCGGAGCATCCGGGTTCCTCAGCTCAGCGCCGGGAGAGGCGCGGGGCACGGGGTCCTGGGAGCAGGAGGCTCGCCTTCCGATCCCACAGTGAAGGTGCTGAGCCCAAGAGGGCCAGGCCCCCTGTGCTCCCCCCTCCACGGAAGGTCCACATGGCAGGGCCTGGGTCTCCTGGGTCCTTTGTCCCCAGCACACAGGAGGACCCGGGGGTTCTTGAATAATGATGCTGGTTTTGTCTTCATTCTTGGCAAAGAGAAGGTGTCGACTGACCTCTTCATTAAAAAGTGATTAGCGAGTCATCCCATAGGCTGGAAACCAGGGTGAGTGGAGCATGGCCACTGCCCTGGCCCACCACAGGGCACTGGTTACACTGCTTTGTCCCCACCTCCCTCCAAGCCCTGGAGTGTGAGCCTCTTCAGAGCAGGGGAGGAAAGCAGAACCCGGGGCCACAGAGACAACGGCCTGCTGTGGCACCCACTAGGCCCGTCCCCAAGGCCCAGGCCCAGCTCCCGGGGCAGCAGCCCGGTTCATGGTGAGCAGCGCAGACAGGCCTCTGGGGACTGCGGTGCTGGGCTCCAGCCAGGGTCTCCCCTGCCCATAGCATGTCCTGCTGCCCTCTGGCCCCGAGTAAGGGACTCTCCCAGGCCCAGCCTGTTCTGCACCCTGGGGCAGACAGGGCCAGGAGAGGACTGTCCCAGCAGGGAGGGACACAAGCGCTCTGCTGACACCTGCTGTCCCATGCCCGGTCTTGTCATCACCTTGGGGCCACCTGCCTGGGGTGCAGGCTTGTGGCGACAGTTCCCGTGGTGGGTTCCGTGGAGGAAGGGGCAGCGGGACAACCCGGCGCAACCCGACTTCCCACAGAGCTGGGACTGGCAGGGTGTGAAGATGCAGCCTGAGTGAGTGTGGGAACCTTCTGGATCCTTGGGTGGGAGGCACTGGGACGGGTGTACCTAGCCAGAGCAGAGGTGCTGGAGAGGAGGTGGGCTTTCTGTCTTCCCACAAGAAGAGCATCCTGAAGGTGTTGTCAGGCCCAACTGACGGCCTCAGCCCTGAGTCACCCAGGGTCTCCTAGGAACAGCGAGAGTCAGGTCTGACCCAGGTCTGCAAACCTGGGCCCACTTCATCCAGCTGAGATCATGGGTGTGGGAGGCAAGGACCATGGTGGAGTCTAGTGAGGGCTCTGTGCTTGCCGCTGGGCTCCGGCATGATGCCCTAGTCCAGCCTGGCCCTGCACCGAGTCAGAACCTGTTAGCGAGGCCCCAGGGATGGTGTGCACTCCTGGGTCTGGGCAGTGTCCCTGTATGGTGACTGGTACTGACCCACCCCAACCAGGTGCTGGTGAAGGGAGTTGACCAGAGGGAGGCTGGGCAGCCTCTGGTCCTCAGAGGCCACAGAGCACAGCCCGCCCTCCTGGGTGGGGCCAGGAGACACAGTTTCTCGCAGCACGGGAGTGACCCCAGCCTCGGCCAGCCCCGCCCAGGGCTTACCTGAAGTCGTCTGCTTCAGCTTTTCATTTTTCTTTTTCCTCCATTTCCAGGGTTTGAAGATCCTGCCCAGGGTGGCCAGCTTGCTGTTCCTCCTCACGGGGGGAGTTCGAATCCCTGAGACCAGATACTCGGAACGCACCGGGGGGGTTTGGTCCATCTCATCTGGAAGACGAAACCAAGAGAGGGTCGAGTGGCCCCCAAGCTACCTGGCTGCTGGGGACCCAGAAACCCCCTCACCCTGAGGGGAGACCAGTGAGTCCTCAAGGCTTAGAGCCCAGGAGGGTCATCAGAGCAGTGGACACTCTGGGGCTCCTTCTGACCGGTTCATATACAGAGCACATTCGAACATGGACACCGTGGGCAGCCCTCCCCCAACTCTGCCTTCCACCATGGTAATTAAAGACTGCCTGGGTCCACAATGAGACATCCCCTGCCCCAGGGCCTTTGCTCACACTGTGCTTGCTATCTGTGCTGCTCTGTCTCGCCCAGCTTTTCTCTGCTTCATAAACCACCTACCCAGTCACACATTGCTTCCTCCAGGAAGTCTTTTACCAAAGAGAGCCAGGCCCTTGTCTTCTGCTCCCAAGGGCACCTGGGCAGGCAAAAGAACAGCAAATCCCACAGGGCACTGCCCTCCCCCAGCCTGTCAGCTCTCCAAGGGCAGAAAGCAGGCCTAGCACAGCTGCAGACCCCGGCCCAGGACTGCCCATCGGGCACCTCAGCAAACAGCTGCAGGCTGAGCCGGTCCATGAAGGACAGAGGGCAGTGGCTGGCCTTCGGATCCCCTCCTCGCTGGGGAAACTAGACCATGTTTGTGAAGTCTGTGGGACGCATACAGATGGGTGTCCTGGGGAGCTGCTGGCCGGGGACTGGCTGCAACCCCAGGCCATCACTGGCGACTGGCTAAGAGTGGGGGGCTTTCCTCTTGCGGGCCGTGTGCAGAGGTGAGGAGAATACAGCGGAGCTCTGAGCACAGGAAGGAGGCGGACCTGGGGTCAACCGTCAGGTCAGCAGAGCAGTGTGCCACACCAGCACTCCGTGTGCGAGGGGCTGCATGCAGAACGGGCACTGGGTAGAGGGAGGCTGGGGAGAGAGACAGTGCTTCGGAACAGGCTGCAGTGCAGCTGGCCACGCTGGCCGTGAGAGAAGCTCAGTCAGATGTCAGAGTCGGAGGAAAACTGCCTGGGATGACCAGCGCGGCCTCCATCAGCTCCGCGTGGACCATCCCATCCTGACACGGTTCAGAACAGTGTGGACAGGGGAGGGATGTTCCCTCCAACAATGACGAGGACCTGAGTCACCCAGGCTCCAGATCAACCCCCCAGTGTCCTTTGGGTGGACGTCCCCGGCCTGCCTGTGAGCCAACCTGGTCCAGGGCCTCCACCGCACACACACTCCCACCCTGAGCCCGGCCGCCCTCCACACCCAGGGGAAGTCACCTTAGTGTCACCTGTGAGAAAGGGCTGGGACCTCGGATCTCTTCAGATCCCAGAGTCCCCGAGCAGAGAGGCTGGGGGGCAGGGATGGAGGGGTGGCCGACAGTTTGGCAGCAGAAGGGAGAACTGGCGTCCCAGGGGCCAGCAGCCCGGGGGCCAGGACCTTCAGCCCTTCCTCCTCCTGCCTTCCCACCGAGGCATCCCTGCTCCGTCTGCTGCCCCACCAGCCTGTGAAGGCCCACCCGGGTCCAGCCCTGCAGGCAGCGTGGGAAGAACCAGCATGTGGCAGCATCAGAAGGACCAGGGGGCAGTGGCCTCTGTGCCTGGTGACAGACAGACCCAGCTGGCAGCCTCGGGAGTTCCCACAGCTTGTGATTTCCAGAGAACTGCCCCGAGATGGCCCACCCCAAGTCTCAGTTTCCACCTCTACAAGGTAAGAAGCACCCTGCAGGCAGGACGCAGGAGCTGGAGCGTGGCCTGGCATGGCCCGGGAGTCGGGAGGCACAGCAACCCAGGAACAAGGGCCTATTGATGTATGTGGTGGTGCGTGTGAGATGGCATCATGCTGGGCTTCATGGTCACTTGGACATGTGCATACCAGGCTGGTCCCGCTGACCCTCCACCTGGATGTCCACCGTGACAGCTTAGAGCCAGCTCACCAGTGTCACGGGGCTCACTCTAGACCTGAGCCACAGACCGTGACTGTCAGCATCTCTTCACGGTTGGGCAAACCAGGGCTCAGAGCTGTGAACCGACACTGGTGGTGGCCGGGATCTCCAGAACCCCTCACGTCCCTAAGCTGCTCCGGCCACCTAGACCAGGACAGGAAGTGGGGGACACCCAGACAGGAGGCTCTCAACAGAGCCAGCCTTCCTCCGGCCCCGTTCACTGTGCACTCTCCCAGGCCAGGTGGCCACCTGTGGCCCAGGGAGCAGCCGCAGGCGGTCATTCCATCGGGCAGCAGTCCAGGGCTACCTGACTGGGGACTCCTCCTCTTGGGCTTGGCGAAGAAGTGGGGACAACGATGTCCCCGACTGCTTTTCTCAAGAGGGATCCCAATTCCAAGCACCTGGCCCCTTGCGGGGCCCCAGGAAATATGGGAGAACCAGGGTGGCCAAAGGGCATCCCAGGCCCGGCCACCAACCCTCCCCAGGGACACGCAGAGCAGGAGTATGCAGCCAGGCCTTCTCTCTCCTGAGGCAACTCATCCGTGTTTTCTCCCCTCTCCTTCCTCCACCCACGATGCCAGATGGGAACGGAACTGCCAGTCCACAAGGACCCAGGAGAGACGGCTGTCCTGGGAACGTTCCCGGCACAAGGACAGAAGGGCCAGGTCACCCTCAGCCTCCAGGCGCTGGGAAGAGGAGGATGGTGGGAGACCAGGAAGCAGCGCATTGCTTTATCTATGCCTTGCCTCGCGCACAAAGGCCGGTGGGGGGTCGGCTGCCAGTAAGACACCAGGTGCTGTAGCCAGACAAGCCCACCCCAGAGGGAACCTGCAGGGAGGGTGGTCTGCTCCAGGCCACTGCATCCAGGGCTAGTAGAGCCCCACAGGAAACACCCTGGGGCTCCAGAGGAGGGCGATGTGCGGCCTGGGCTTCCTAGCAGCAGGGGCAAAAAGAGCAGCATATAGAATAAACTGCCAATCAGCCAGGGTGTGCGACTCCACTGTCCACCACCCACTGCCCGGGCCTCCTCCGGCCTCCTGACTGGCCTTCTGCCATCCTGGAAGCACAACTCGAGTGGTCTCACCTTCCTGCTCAGCCCCTTCCCCAGGGCGCCCCTCTCAGGACAAAATGCCAAGAGGTCACCTGGTCTGTCCTGCTCCCTGCTCTACCATCATCTCGACTGTGCACTGACGGCTGTCGCGCCCTGCTGAGGACGCAGCTCCCCGGCTCTGCTACTTCCCAACAGGGGCCCGAGCCCCAGCCCTCTCCTCCTCCCACCCCTGTGCCTCCCCGTCCCTGTAGCCCCGCTGAGCCAGGAGGGGCATCCTCCACTCCTTGCCGTGGGCAAGTGATCTGCTGAGGATGGAAGGTGGGCAGGGGGTCAGCGCCACCTCCCACCAGGACCAGCACAGTTCATGGTTGGCTGTCTCCTGCGAACTCCTTCCCCTGGTGGCTAGAGCAGGTGCTGGGTCCCCACACTGAGACTCTCCCGGCACACAGAAGTGTGAGGGCCAGACCGCGCGCCCCCCTCCCCTGCGGGGAGCCTCGTTGATGCACCCACTCGGCCATTCACCCACATGCCAGGTGTCATGCCGGGCACCGGGCCTACCAGGGGAAGAGGAGATGCAGACGCTGCCCTGGGGCCCAGCTGCCCGCAGGGGCCTGACAGGTAACGCGGTCACTGGAGCAGCCTTGCTCATTCCACAGCGCTGGCTCCCGGGCTCTGCACGCCCCTCTTCCTCGTCCTCATCTCCTGCCACCTCCACGGGCGTCCCTGCACACCCTGGTGTTCATTTGTCTGTGCAGCAGTGTCTCTGCCTGCCTACTGCCATACTGCCTTCTGAAGGGAGGCCACAGCAAGGTCCCCAGGGCCCAGAACAGCCCTGGAGCATGGCAGGGGGGGATCCCTGAGATCCCGAAGAGGCCCTGGGAGACGTGAGGGGCACAGAGCTGGTGGTGCAGCCGGGAGGCGAGCAGGGCCTGCCTGTGACCGGCAGGTGGCAGCTCTCAGAAAGGGACTGCTCCAGGGCAGGTGGCGGGCCAGGGGGAGGAGGACCAGCGGGCAAGGACTGTGGATGACCCAGGGAGGCTGCGGGGCCTGCAGGGGCTGGACCTGGACTCAGAGTTCAGCACAAAGTCCCTGCAGGGTACTCAGCTCCAAGAGCCCACCACAGATGCCCCAGCCTGAGAAGCTCCCCGGAGGGGCCTGGGTCATCGGGCGCAAACACCCCCACCTGGGGAGACAGGTACCCAGAGGTCTGCAGGTGGGTCCCCCCCCCCCCAGGACAAAGCACCCTCTCCCCTCCTCCCGCCCCAGGCAGCTCAAGCCCAGGGCCAGGCCAGCCGAGGGCCAGCAGCAGAAGGGCCTTCCCGGGGGCAGGAAGGTCACCACGGGTGCTGTGCCCTTCTGTGGAGGAGGCAGAGGAGGGTGGTGTGTGCTGGTGAGCAAGCAGGAGGGTGGCCACAAATGCCCATAGGTATGTGTGCACAGCGAGGTGCATGTGGGTGAGTGGGCGCACCTGAGGGTAGGTGCCCGTGGACCTGTGCGTGTGCCCACGGAGGGAAGGGACGGTGGGGAGGCCGTCTTCCCATGAGTCCTCTCCGCTCTCTCCCTGGCGTGGTGAGGAGACGCCTTCCCACCGTGGGAGACTCTGGGAGGTGCCAGCGCATTAGCAGGTCCCCATTAGCAGGTCCTCGAGCCTCGAGGAACAGCGGTGCTAAGTGCCAGGGGCACCTGGCACCTCTGAGGCATTAGCTGTTAATTACCCAGACGCCTCTCCTACATCTGCTGCTGCTGAGGAAGCACAGCCTCACACAGCCTCGGGCCGGAGCCCTCCTGGGGCTTCCAGAGGACAGCTGGGCGGTGGCCCACCCTGCTGGCATGACCCCTGGGACAGCCCCAGCTCCTCCCAGGCCCTCGCAGGCCAGGGTGGTCCACCCACAGACCCCGACCTGGAAGTCAGGCGCTGTTCGGGGACCTGCCCGCTGACTCTGTGCACTCTGTGCCCGGCGCAGGGCCATCCCTGGACTCATACTCCTTCCACCAGCTCTTGTCACTCCAGCCATTGTGCTAGGCCCAGGTTTCACTGTCCTCTGCCTTTCCCGGGGAACACCATGCCCATGAGAACAGGAGCTGTGACCTTCTCGGGCCTGTGGCGTGGCATCTCTGTGGCCCTGGCCCTCAAGGTTGCTCAAATAAACCCCTGGAGCCGGGCGGGTGCCTCCATCTGACCTCGAGGGCCCCCCTTAGCGGCCTCGCATTTCTCCTTTCCCGTCTCCACCACCACCCTCCCCTACCCTGTGCTCCACCACATCAGGACAACTTCCCCCAGGGAGCCAGCGGGAGGCTGCCCCTCAGGAGGCAGGGCCAGCTGTGCCGGAGGACAGGACGCGGGAGTCTCCCTGTCCGTTTCATTCCTTCACTCACAAACTCCTCCGACCTGAGAAGGAGCAGGCCACCCTCAGCCGGGCCCTCCCTCTGGGGGAAGCTCACCCTCGCGGGAAGCCCAGGCCTGGGAGGAGGGAAAAGCCAAATGGGGAAACTGGAGCTGAGTGTGGACCGGGACCAGCTGTGAACGAGGCCAACAGGAAGTCGGGGTGTGGACCCAAGGGCGGGGCCTCTGTCTCTTCCCTGAGTGCTTCCCCGTCCCCCAAACCCATCCGCCAATACTCGGTGACACCATCTTTGAACAAAGCCCAGTGCTGGGCACCCTCCCTGCCCTGGGGTCTCACTGGCCACAGGGCAAACCAAGCGCTTGGAACCCGGAAGAACCAAGACAGGAACCGACTGCAGAGGACACAGCTTCTCCTCCGGGGGTGGGGAGGAGGCTGGCGGCATGTGGGTTGGCAAGAGTTAAATGAAAGGTGCTCATTCACAGAAGCATGGATGGTGCTGAGGGGCTCAGTCCCCGAGATCCAAAAGCCCAAAAGCACTTCATATAGAGAACGGGGATCCAGCGATGCCCGCTCCCTGGGGCCAGTTAATGACCACGTGCCAACACAAACACACTACAGAACCCCGTCATCTGTTACCACGCCACTGACTAACACTGACCCCAAGAACACAGCCTGAAAATCAAGAGGAATTCTTCACGGATGAAATATCGATAACTGGAAACCCCACTGTGTCGTCCTTTCTGTCCCTACTCTGCTGGCCTGGGTCTGTGCACTACCCGAGAGCCCCAAGGCAGGGATTCATGGTTCATGGAGGACAGAGGGGTGCAGAAGGCAGGTGTGGGCCAGCCAGGAAAAGCTGCAGGCTGTGACAAGGGTCTTCAGGCCCTGGGGAATCACCAGGACGTGGCCAATCAGCCTGGAGACGGGACACCGAGAAGCTCAGCGTGGGGGGCAGGTGGGAGGCCAGGGCTGAAGGCAGGGGCCCTGAGGGCCACCGGCACATTCGGGAGTCAGGACCCCAGGCCTGCAAGGCCATCCAGGTCAGTACACAGCAGCACCTGGAGTGCCCCCGGCGTGGCAGGCTCCGTTGTGGGCACCTGATGTGAACCCGCAGTGTCTGCCCCGTCCAGATCCCTGTAGCCACATGGGAAAAGGCAGGCACAGGGCTGTGAAGGGATTTCCCAGGTCACCAGCCCGAGTGACAGAGCGGGGCAGAAAGCAGTCGAGGTCACGCCAGCTGCTCCAAGAGCCCTCAGAAAGGCTGAGGAGGAGAGGGATGGGGCGTCCAGCACGTAAGCCAGATGTCGCAAAATCAAGGGCTACTGCGTCGAGGGCCCCAGGATCAAGGGCCTGCAGCCAGTCGGCAGGGATTGTGGCTGGACAAACGTTCTGGGCATTTTAATAGACTCGTCCCTGAACCTCCAGGCCAAATTTAAATACAGATTTCAAGGCTCCCAGAGGTAAAAGCCTTCTTGGTTTGATCTCCACTCTGGAAAGTTCTTGAGTAACAGTTGAAGAGCCTGGATTTCCGGTGTGGTGATCAATAAGAACAGATCAAAGGCCACTCTGGGACCCCTTCCAAGGACGGATTGAGGCCACTCACCAGCCACTCACAATCACGCTGCTCAGGGTGGAGGAAGGACTGGCCACTGCGGTGGGTGGGAGGCAGGGAGGGCTGCAGGAAAGGGGCCAGAGAGCCCCTCAGCACCCCCGGCTCTGCTCTCTGCAGCTCTGCCAGCCGGTCCGTGAGAATCCCTGACCACCACCCACCCTCGTGGCCTGTGTTGGGGAGACACTGCTGCGTTTCCAGGGGGGCAGTGTCCCTTCCTGCCCCTAGCACGTAGCGCACGAGCTGGCGTGTGGCCTGAAGGAAAGAACAAGTCGGGGAAGGAGACTGATCCCGGGATGCAAAACTGGAGGCAGGGTCAAGAGCAAGCCAGCCACTGTCATCCACCCGCCGCCTTTTCTGTGCCCCTTGATACGGGGAAACTGCAAGTCCTAAGTGACCTGCAGCCTCCCCTCTGCCCACCCTGAGCTCAGATGTCACCTCCTCCTGCCGCTGGCCACTGGAGGTGCCAAGCACAGAAAACCGACAAGAGCCTGGCTGAGCTTAGAGTGAACCCAGACCCTGGGAGTCAGGGCTTGAGGACACTCACGCTCAGCAGGGCACACACGTTCGGACGTCCGCGGGGAGGCTGCCGGACTCTCGCGTGTCCATTCCAGCTAAGCACCTCCAGGGAGGCAGGGACTGTGTTTTCAGGGCGTCTGACGTTCGGGAAGCAGAGGCTCAGAGCAGGTGAGAAGAGTGCCAGTGGGTCACGTGGCTGGTAAGCGGCAGGGCGGAGTCAGAGAGCCCGTGGTGGACGTGGTTAGGAAATCACGGTCTGTACCCCAAGCCCCTTGAAAGCTCCATTCAGGGCCAGCATAACCAAGGCTCTGAGGAGTCCTGCAGGGCGCAGTCCTGGCCAGCTCTTCAGCCAGCTTCTCCTGGAGGGTCCTGACCCCCCCCCCAGCACCAACCCAGAGGCCGTCAAGGGCCTTGGAGCAATACACCTGGGTTAAGCAGTCCCGTGCCTTCCCGCCAAGGGCTGTGCGTGGTTATCTATCTTTGGAAAATGGAATCCTTCTCCCCCAGTATCTGTGTCTCAAAGTTAATAGGATTCTCTAAGATCTTGGCAAAAACTGGGCCTCAAAATTTCCCAAGTCATGGAGCTTCTAGTGGCCCCAGGCTCCTACAGCGCGATGCTGACATGAAGCTGTGACCAGAGCCCGGCCCTCTCTGGAGCAGCTGTTCCGCTCACATGTGTGGTGCGGAAGACACCCAGCCAACCAGGAAGCCATCTGCTTAGCATCAACCCATAATCCTGCCAGTGGTCACCGGCGCCTGCCAGGCAGATGGCCACTTCTCCAGAGAAAACCAGCTCAGCTCTAGGCAGGTGGACGGGGAAGCCAGAGTTAAAACAGGAGGGCGGTGCCTGGGGAGGGGGGCGGTGCCTGGGGAGGGGGGCGGAGCGGCCCCAGGGCCTCAGCTCCTCTCTCTTTTGCTCCTGCAAACTCCGGAGCCTCTGTGGGAGTCTTTCAGGGCTAAGAGCAGCTGTCAGAGACATCCTCCTAAAATCTGTGCTTCACAGAGAGCAGAGAGGGAGCATTGCAGAGGGAGGACACGAAGTAGAGCACCTCGGGAGGCTTCGCAGGGTGCAAGCTTAGCCAAGCCCGGGTGAGGGCTGCAGTCGGCCCTGCAGCCTGACTTCCCAAAACCAAGGTGAGGAAGTTCCTCCTTAAGGCCTGTGAAAGCCAGGAGGGGTGAGCGCCCGCACCTGGGCTTGGACTTAGTTTTGAATACCTGTTTCCAACGCTTTTAGACATGTTGCAGGAGGGGACAGTGGGGCCACATGGTGCCCTCTACCAAACCTCTTGAGGGACCACGGGACCCTTTCACCTGATGGCACTGCTTTCCATTCCCACCAGGAGCAAAGCACCCACACCAACAACTCAGGCAAACTCAACGCCAAACAAAGGAGCCAGTCGCCAAGAGGACGTGGGGTCTGTTCACATGGCATGTCCACATGGACAGAAAGCACAGGGGTGGCTGCCAGGGGTCAGGGGAGGAGGAGAGGACCTGGTCTCCCTTGGGGGTCGAAAGCTCTGGAATAAACACAGGCAGCGGCTGCAGAGCTACACAAGTGTACTAAGTGCCACCAGACTGCAAGGCAAATGTGGATTTTACCTTCAATAATAACAAAACAATAGGAATTCCTATGAATGAATGACGTCAAATGACCCAACAGAAAATACACACAGTGCTTGACCACTTTACAAAAGAGGGCACCCAATGGTCAGTGGGCATATAAAAAAGATGCTCCACCTAATTAATATTCAGAGAAATGTAAATGAGATCCTCCCTGATTGGTGCAAGGGAACCACACCCTCTAAAATGGTTAATAAGGCCAACTGGGTGGTCGATCACCTCCTCTAAAACCACAGACATGTCTCTTGCCTGGGGAGATCTCCCTGAGGGCGAGGCTGGTCTCGCTGACCAGAAGGAACTGCGAGTTGCACGGGGGACGGGGTGAAGGGCTCCCCAGCTCCCACCTGCCTGTGGCCCATGGCTTGGGGCCCAGCAGGCCAGCAGCACAGGGGAGGACGCAGTCTCTCCAGCTGCAGCAGCTCTGCCTGTGCAGGGCAGCTTCCTGTGCTGAACGCCAGGACCCTCCGCCCCAGCCCTTTCTGTTCCCAGGCATGAGCCCAGCCCGGGGCAGAGTTAGGTGCCAGGGGCCAGGAGGCCTATGGGTGACCTGCACAAAGATCATAACTGTGCTGTACACAGACTTCCAAGAACAAAACACACAGGTCCGTGCAGTGTGCACACCTTGCCTCCCCTGAACTGGACATCTGACAATGGCCACATGCTGCAAGCACCTGGCTGGGGGCCTGGGATGCCAGGCTCCTGCCACCACCGCTTGGAAGAACCATTTGAATTGTCGATCTGTTTTGTTCCAGAGCATGTGCTAAATCATGCAGCGTCTAACTTGAGTGGACACCCTGTTCCTGTAGGCCTTCCAGGAGGATCCAGGCAGGATACTGGACACGGCTGACCCAGAGTGGACATACCTGTGGCTCTGCCTGGCCACATCCAGTCCTCTTGCCAAGTCTGCAGTCCCCTGCTGGACTACAGAGGCAGGTGCTTCTATCTCCCACCTGGACGCACACCTGGACACATACCCACCTTGAGCAGTGCCCTCCTGGGCTCACAGCCACCTGGCTATCCACCAATAACCAGCATGCACCACAATCTCAGCAGCCAGGTGAGCAGTGAGGGAGGGGGAGGCTGTCAGAGCATGACCTGGGGCTGGCCACGCCCCCAGGAGAGGAGACCCAGGGAGCAAGAAGGGTGAGAGGGGGAAGTGGGGCCCAGGTCTTCTCGCTCAGAGAAAAGCTGTGTGCCACTCCCTCTACCTGGAGAAGGCAGCCTGGGACCTGCCTCCCGTCCCTCTCTCCGGTCCATCTGGCTGGTCTACACTTCTAACAGACACTAGAGACAAAGATGTTACATCAGCAAGGCCAAGGGCCTGGCCCAGGACAGCCCAGCACGGGCACGGGGGATTCCTGGACACACAGCCCAAGGTGATATTTAAAGGTCACTCTCCAACTGCCTCCGTAAACAAGGGAGGGCTTGGATCACAGTTCCCAGCTGGGCCAGCACATCCCCATGAGGGGGTTAAAGGCATCATCCAAACTGAGTCCCTGGGGGCCCCTGGGGTCCCGACCTAAAGAATCGCTCCCTCCTCATCCATCAGGCAGATGGAGTTAAGGCCCATCCTCTCCTCTGGGCGGGTTGGAATGCACAGGACAAACACAGGCTGGGGGACCCGGCTCCTGTTACCTCCCGGGCAGCACTGCCCCTCTCAGCAGGGACATGCCAGCATGGTGTCTGGCCAGCTGCTCAGGGTGCATGTTACCGTGTCAACAGTGGGCTGATGGATCACGAGTGAGGGCCAGGAGGGAGACCTGGAGGGCCTCGAGCATTGCTGGTGGGATGTGACTGGGGCGGCCACTGTGGGAAGGGGCTGGTGCTCCTCACACAGACCCTGAAAACAGCTGTCCACACAAAAACCTGTACGTGAGCACGTAGCAGCACTCTTCCTAACAGCCAAACGAGAACACAGCCCAAATGCCCACCGACTGGAGAACAGATGAGTGGACAGTGCACCCATTCCTTGGCTTGTCAGTGGCCACGTGGAGACACAGACGCATGAGCGAGCACACGTGGTACGATCTGTGTATATGGGATTTCCAGAATAGCTAACTCATGGAGGCAGAAAGTCAGTTAGTAGTTACAGGAGGACCGTGGACAGTGGGTCCTCCACGGGCAGTTTCCATTTGGAGCATGGAGGTCTGGGAGAGGGTCACACAGACCTGTGTACACAGTGACATCCATGGATCTGGACTCTCCGTGAAGCTGAAATCAAGCTACATGAGTTACAGCGCGGTAACACGGAGACAGGGAAGCAAGAGACCAGGATGGCAAGGCCTGCCCACAGATCTCCCAGGTCCACTGAGCTGACAGCTGCAGGTGTCCTTCCCCCTCTCTGAGGACACGTGGAACCCAGGACTCAGGACTGCTCCATAAGCCACGGTCCTGGCTGCCCAGACCAGCGGCTCCACACCAAGCCAGCATGAGCGATTACCATGGTCTCCCAAAGCTGTCTGCATCCTCCCACCATGGCCACCACTCACGTCAGCTCACCATCTACAGCATGGATGACAGCAAGGCCAACCCCAGCCACGCCGTGTCCATTCCTGCTGCTACACAGTCCACGGGCCACACAGACATGGAGTGATGGTCAAAATTACAAATCAGGCCCGGGCAGCCCAGCATAACCTTGGCTGGCCCCGCCCACACAGGGTCAAACCCGAGCTCCTCAGGATGTCAACTGCTCTCCTGGACCCCAACTCGTTACCTCTCCAGCCACACTGATTGTCCTCTGCACCCCTCCTAGGGGCTCAGTTTGTGGTCACCTCAGGGCCTTTGCACCAGCCTCTGCTCTGCCTCAAACATTTGCCCCAACACTGGCACATCACTAGGAGAGATACTGCTGCCTCAACAAGCCCTCTTCCAAGCATGATTTGGTCAAGAGGCCACTTCGCCATTTTAGAAGCTGCATTAGACGAGACCCCCATCCTCTGTACTCTGCAGCCTCCGGCGAGACAGAGGGCAGGGGCAGGCAAACCAAGAAGCAGAGCCTGGGCCCTGCTGCTGGAGTGCCCACAGGCTCATTCTGAAGGAAACTGAATTTAGGAGGCATCAGGGCAACTTGTGGGAGCCAGGCTTCCAAGCCAGAGGCCTGGACCCTCGGGTGGGTCCCCTTCTTTCCACAATGGACCTCAGGCAAGTCCAGGCCTCTCCCAGCATCTCCTGGGTCCTCACCTGTGAAATGAGACGGCACTGACCTTAGCACGGGTCACACCTGTGGCAAAACCAGACAGGAACCTGACAGACAGGTGGGAGGCTCTCATTCCTCCCCGTCCTGAGAGCCCTAAGGTCGAGGCCCGGCTGGAGGCGCCGGGTTTGGTTCAGCCCTTTCTCTGGGCAAAGTGGGCCCAAGGGCTGTTGCTGTATCCTGCAGGCTAAAAGCACCTGATCCATCCAGAATTTGGCAAGCTTGACCGTTCTAAGAGGATCACTGCAAGGTAGGAAAGCCCCTGGAAATTAGATGGAGCACGCGGCAGTGGGCCTCAGTATGAACTGAAATGGACCAACAGGAGTCCAGCAGTCTCACCAAGGCCAGTGCCTGCCTGGGCGATTGGGCAGCCCCGCCCCGGGCAAGGCACAGACCGCCTCCAAGGAACTTCTCACGACTGCGTGCACCACTGCAATCACCTCGACCCCGATTTTAATTAAAGAAGTTAACCAGTGCTCTTTGTGCACTATCACAGATCCTTCCAGGAAGGACCCACCCAGGAAGCACTCAAGGGCCCTTTTGATTTTTCATGAAACAACATGATCACGTGTATAGACTGGGGCAGAAACCAAATGAGAGCAGGAAGAAAATCACCAACTGAAATCATCTGACCGTGGGGTCTCCATCAGTCTCCGCCTTCCTTTATGGGCAAAATGAACTTGGGTTACTCTTCACCCTCCACCAGCTGTCCACACCACCCGTCCACCCGCCCTCCTAGAGCACCCGGCATGGCAGGCCCGGGATTCGTCAGGAGCAAGTCAGATTCAGCCCTGCCCTGCACGAGGGTCTTTATCTGTTAATGTCCTTCCAGAACCCTTTAGAAGGAAGGGAGGGGCTTGCACCCACGGAGCACCTGCACCGGCCCGTGTTGGGCACCCGGGCCTCTTCGAAGAGCAGAGCAGGGGCAGGACATGAGCTCAAGATGTCCTGGAGATGAGCGACACTGAAACAGAGGCGAGGACAAGGGTGAAGTATGGACGATGAGCAGGTAAGTGCCCAGAGGGCAGGGGACAGGGCCTCTGTCCTAGGGCCTGCAGAGCCGTATTGGGTGCAGGTGGCCAGAGAGGCCCTCTATGAAAATGTGACATTAAAGCCTGAGCAGGGGCCTCAGATGAAGAGTAGACGGGACAGCAGAGAGGTGGGGGGACTCTTTCCAAGCCAAGGTGGGGATAGCACCAGGCATGGGGTAGAGGAGGGAGCCTGGTGACTCGAGAGAAGGGGGCAGGTCGGCACCCCTGAGCGTGTGGGAGGGAGGTGTGACGAGGACCCCACATGTGCTGTGCACCTTGAGTCTTCAACAGTCAACGTGGGGAACCTGGCTCCCAGAGGCACACCTGTGCTGGGTCCCTCGGAGTCCAGGGGCACACACATGTAGGAAGCTTTCCTGCCGAGGGAGAACATGGCAGCATCTCCGCCTGCACCTCTTAAGACGTGTGCTCAGTGTGTGGCCTTCTCTAAACCTTTAGACACATCATGAGGAATTAGTTCTCTCCACATGAATTTCTCCAAGCTCTGATGGCAGAAACTACCTGTCCTGCCACAGTGTTGGAGAGAATCAAAGGCACAAAGGAAACTCTTTTCTGAGGCCACACAACCTTATGCCAAAACCAGAAAAGAAAACCCCTGGAAACGAAAATGGCAGCCCAGTCCGTCCGGTGACCACTGAGCACAACTGGGTGGTCAGCCGATCAGAGGTAAGGCTTTGGAGGGGACCAAACAGCACCAAGAGGCCGGACTTACTCCAGAAACACAAGACTAGGTCAACATGAAAAATCATCAGAAATCACCACATTAACAGAATAAAGGAAAAAAGTCATATGGTCATTTCATCATATACAGAAATTGTATTTGATAAAACTTCATCCATTCATTATTAAAAATGTAACAAATTAGGAATAGAGCTCTATTATACAGTTTATCTATCTTTATCTGTTTATCTGTAGTTAAATGTAACTTATATATACACTTGTATTATATCATAGAATAAGTCATAAATAGAATAAAAATAAGCCCCCAAAATAAGTAAGACTGGAGGCTATAAAAGAGAGATTCTTAGGCAGGAGTACCTGATAACTAGCAAGAGTAGCTGCCCGGGTCAGACGTTTTTAGTCCGTTTAAGGCCTGCAGATCTGCCTAACCTCCTACACAGGTAGGATTAATGTTTGCTAATATAATTACTCAGCCTTAAGTATCAAAATAAAGGGATTTCTACTAAACACAGGTCATAGCAACAAAAAGATATGTTACAAAATCAAAGGACATTAAATAGCTTAACTGCCTCTTCAGAGGATGGACATCTGTGACATGAAAAGTCAAATGTTGAGTTTACAGTCCTGATGACTCTATCCTTGTCCTCTCCAGCCCTGTTACGGGCACAGCTTCTCAGCCCTCCCACCCCCTGGTGAGAGATCATTGCTCCTTCCATCTTCATGGTGTTCACTGAATGTTCCAGATGCTGCGACATTTATTTCATACTCATGTCCTTTTGTTTCTCTCTCATCGAAGCACCATCCCCAGATGACTTTACAACCCGTTCTTCCCCAACCAGATGCTGTCTGACAGCATCTACCAGCACTGAGCCGATGTAAGCTCTGTGACCCAGCAAGTCCTCACCAAAAAACGCAAGTCAAAAACCAAACACAGGCAAGTAGAAGGCTCCACCTGGCGTCATTCATAAGAGCCAAGAACTGGAAACAACCCAGACGTCATTAACAGGAGAACGGATGGATGTGCAGCCTATGGACCCAGAGAACCTGACACCGGGAAAGAAAGAACAAACTATTTCCAACCTCAACAAGAGCCAACCGTCCCAGAACCATAAAGCTCCACAAAAGAAGCCAAAGAAAAAATACACACTGTCCAGTTCCAACTGGGAAAAATGCAAGACCCAGGGACACTGAGCCCATTCTCTCTGGGAGGGCAGTGCCTGGGGCGGGGTGGACAGAGGCCTGGTCGTGCTCCCTTCTGGAAGTGACGAGAGACCGCCTGGCGTGTTCCCTGAGTTAATCTGTGCATTTAGAAGTTCTGCATCGTGTGCATTCTCTCTCAGGTTAAAAGCATCTGTTTATCGAATACCTGTTCTACATGAGATAAGGCCTGGAGGAAAAGGCAAGAGTACCCCAGACAGCTCCACAATCTACTGGATGTCAGAATATAAATAGAGAAATCCACTTCATCAGTCTGACTTCCCCTCGGCCTCTGCACCCCCTCGAGGAACCTCACAGAGCCGGAAGGCGGTGCCCACCCCTCCGAGACGCCTCCTTGGCCCGACGGAGCAGAGGGCACCTGGCCTTCCCCCCAGGTCTCCTCCCCAGCTGCTCCAGGGCATTTGACATCTCGACAGCACGTTTGGGTTGAAAACAGAAATAGGGAAGAGTGCTCTGATTTGAGATCGAAGGGGAGGGGGCCGCAGAGCTGGGCAGGCGGTGTAGTCACGGCGGGGTGGAGGGGGTCCGGGGGCTGGGCGCCACTGCCCAGGAGGGCGGCGGGAGGTGACTACAGAGCCCCGTAGGCCTCAGAGGCCAGAAGAAAGAACTGAGAGTTTCCACCACGAAGAGTGATGGATGTTTGAGGAAGTACGTGTGCTTAACCTGATTCAGACATGACACAATGCATACACGTAACAGAGTGTCACATGATACCTCACAAATAAGTACGATTCTTATGCTTTTGTGTATCAATTAGAATTTTTAATTAATTAAATGAATCATTTTTTTTTCTTTTTTGGTACTAGGGATTGAACTTAGGGACACTCAATCACTGAGCCACCCCCCCCCAGCCCTATTTTGAACTTTATTTAGAGACAGGGTCTCACTGAGCTGCTTGGTGCCTTGCCCTTGCTGAGTGAGGCTGGCTTTGAACTCTCAATCCTCCTGCCTCAGCCTCCTGCACCATGGGGATTACAGGCGTGCACCACTCTGCCCAGCAAATTAATGTATTTAAAATTTTTTTTAGTCTGTTTTAATTATATTTATACATGATAATAGGATGCACTTTGATACATCCTATATAATGGAGTATAATTTCTCATTCTTCTGGTTATACATGATGCAGAATCCCACTGGTCATATAGTTCTATATGTACATAAAGACTGACTCATTCTATGTCCTTCCTTCCCCTATACCCCCTCCCCTCCCTTCACTCCCCTCTACCTAATTAGATCAGAGTAAGTAACTACTTTGAAGTAATTACAGTAACTCTCTTCTTCCCTAGCCCCTCCTCCATTGTGAATTAGCATATGCCTATCAGCTTTGATTCGGGGGATTGGTTTATTTCACTGAGCCTGATGAATCAATGTATTTTTAAAAGTGAACATAAATGGGCTGTGGGACCGTCTCCATTCAGGTACTGGACGTCTGTAACTACACATGGCACTGAAAGGTAAATCAGCTCAGGTTGGAGCTGAAAGGCCAAATCCTACTAAATAGGGCCACGAATTTAATCAGATACACCTGATCGCAGTTGTCCGTGAACATGGTCAGTCAGAAGCTGCACAGGGAGAAGCTGCGTGCACACAGGACAGTGTGTGCTCTGTGTGGGCTACAAAGCTGACGGGACGACGGGAGTCCTTGTCCTCAAGGTGCTCAGCCAGCAGAGGGGCAATGGCCCTGCACTTTATAGATCATGTATCCCCGGAGAACACGGGGAGTCCTCGCTGAGGGGGCCACCATCTCAGAGAGTGGCGTAGGAGGCACTAGAGACAGGCCAGGCCTCTCAAAGCCACAGTGGGCAAAACTCCAGGACCACGTGGCCGTGTCTTGTTTTGATTGCAGATGAGCCCACAGAAGGTGGGCCAGGTCACTCGTGCCAGGATGGAAGGGGCTTCCTAACCCGGTGGCAAGCACACACTTCCCACACGGTCAGAGTCGGCCTCTGGGGACCGAGGCCTTTCACACCTGCACTGAGGTAAACTCAGTAACACTCAGTATTGTTGGACGCTTTCTGTGCACATAGGCATTGGAAACTCAGGTAGAAGGCCTTTCACACCTGCACTGAGGTAAACTCAGGCTTAATTTGAAAAGCGTAACTATAGAAAACTACCACGAAACTGATTCAGACTTAAGATGAAGTTTTAAGTCCAAAGGCCACAATCAAGAACAAAAGAACGGATGGATGGTTCAAATTACATAGGAATTTTAAAACTCTTGATTTAAAATTCACATAAAACAATGTGATATGATGAACTCTGGAATACATTCACAATAAAGAACAGAATATATAAAGTCCTGTTTAAAACCAACAAGAAAATCAAAATCCTTTCTCTATCCCCTTGATAAGTGGACAAAAGTTTTCAGCAGAAAAATATAATAAACAGTAAATTGAAAAAAAAAATTCAATTCTGTAAGTTATCCAAAAGAAGAAAATTAAATAATAAGTTTCTGGGGTTTTGCCAAACTGGTAGCTGATTTTAAAAATTATCTCATCAAGTTTGGAGAGATTTGGAAAGATGAGCATACAGCACAGATGGAGGGTCAGCTGACACCACCTTCCTGAGAAAGTTTGGCGATAAGAGTCCGGAGCTTTAAAAGAGCATGCACCCTTAAAAATTCTCATCCTTCTAAATAAATAACCAGGGATGTAGATTAAGTTTTATAAGAAAACAATGTGAATCGTCCAGCAGGAAGCAGAATATTCACACGACTGTAGAAGAAAGGAGGGGCAGGATTCCAAGCATCTGATATACACCACGTACTTGAAAAATCTTTCACGATCCCAACACAGTCTCAAGACCCACTGTTGCACGTGAAATCAGGAGGCGTGATTAAGTGCGTTATGAGCGTCAGTACTGTTGGATGCTTTGTGTGCACACAGGCATTGGAAAGCATGAATGGGACACGTGTGAACATTTGCAGTGAAGACCCTGGGTGTCATGGCTGGGGTGACGTTCACGTATTTATAAATATTCTAATAGGCATGTCCTACGCTCAGACTCAGAGGAACAAAGACTACCCGCAAATCTCCCTGATGCTACCGCGTTTGAACAGGGCCTGAGGGGTGGGCAGGCTCCTGAGAAGTGGGAAAGGGGTTGGAGCAAAAGAAGGCTGTGATGCAGGAGCAGGGAGGCTGGGTAGGGGCCCAGAGGGCCAGGGAGAGAGGGTCAGGAGGAAACCAGGGAGCGGACCCGGAGGGACTCCATGCCTTCTGAGCAGGGTAAAAAGACACAGGTGGAAATTAGAAAATCGTTGGCGGGGCCAGTTACTGGCTGGCAGAGGGGAAGGCTTCCCAGGCAGAGGCCAAGAGCCTCCAGCAGCCACACAGGAACAGGGATGAATAGGAGGCCAGCTGGAGACCATGGGGACGAGCAGATGTGAGTCTGCCTAAGGGGACAGCAACCTCCGTGGCTGGGTGTCCACCTGCTGCTGCAGAGAACACGTGAGTCCCCTCTGTACCCCTATCACTGTCTCCCAGAGAAGAAATCAAGGTACAAAAATCAGCCCAGTCATGACCCAAGGAGGACCCCAACACCCATGTCTCACCTAAAGCCCACACATACGCTAGAAGGTCTGCTGGTGCCTGAGGAGGTCCATGAACACCTCAGGAGGTCCACCCATACCCAGGAGGCTCATGTGCACCCCAGGAGGCCTGCTTAAACCCCAGGAGGTCCACAAACACCCAGATGTCCATGTAGACCCCAGGAAGTACACCTACACTCCAGGAGGCCCACTTATACCCCAAGAGGTCCAGCTGCACCCTAGGAGGTCCACAAACACCCCCAGGAGGCCCACATTCACCCCAGGAGATCCACTTGGGCCCAAGAGGTCCACATACATCCCCGGAGATCTGTTTACACGTAGGAGGTCCACTTATACCACAGGTCCACTTATGCGTGAACGGGACCTTTACTGTCATTTCCATTCTTGTTCCCAATACCCCAATACATCAGCCTATCCATGCTTGTTGTGAGAAATTTATTGATTCAAGAATTATAGGGTGAACTAGAAAGGATTTAAAGAAACCATTCCAAAGTCAATCTGCAAAACTAGAGAAAACGAAAAAAGACTACAAGCCAAGAAGATCAGAACATCAGTCCAAACACTGCCACTCACAACACCCTCACGGAGAATGGCTTCTTCTCCTGCAAACACAGAAGATCAGATCTCAGCAGGCTTTGCAGAGGGACCAGATGATACAACACATGGGATACCCCACAGAAGCCCAGGTCCCGTGTGCTCAGGAGGATGCCCTTCAGGGGTGCCAAGGGAGGGCTCCATACAACCCAGGAAGGCACCGAGACCTGACTCAGCAGGTCGGAACGAGCAAGTCAACCTGAAGACACTCGTGTCCCACTGCACCGGTTCTCCCCACCACCTTCCACCAGTTCCTACGTGTGCCCCAGACAAAGGGGAGGCTCAAGGCATCAAAAATCCAATGGCTCCTTCACACAGGCTAAGGATCATTCCAGCTCCCAATTAGACATTAACTCTCAGACACCAAGAAGTGTGACTTACAGGCGTGACTTGCTCTGACCGTCAGAACAGGAGTGGAAGTGACACTTGCCATTTCTGAGCAGGCGATTTGAGAGTCAGGTACAGTTCTCCACACCTCCATTTCCCACCTCAGAGACCACGGAGGCTCACACTGAGGTGGAGCTTGGTCACGCTGCTACAGAGAGCAGAGTCCCTTCACCCTCCGGCCATCAACGCGCAGAGTCAGAGGAGAGTGGGCAGCAGCGCGGCTGTGGGCGCCTCCCGAGTCTGGGCTGTTACAGCAGCTCACCCCAGTGAACGCCCTGCCCTCGCCTGTCCACTGGTCGGATGGAGCCCACTCTCCTGCCCACCCATGCCCCACGCCCCAGCACCAGCTGCACAGACACACAAGCCAGGCCTGACCAACCACAGCACAGCGTTTCCTCTCACTGGCCACTGAGACTGGGTCAGAGGATGGACATGTGACTGGGCTGAGGCCAATGAGAATCAGCTCTGGGGCCTTCGATGGGACTATTGGGAAGTTTTCCCAAGTAAGGACTGCTGGACTGTAAGAACATGAGCCCAGGGCTCTAAATACCATCTACCATCTTGTGGGGACCACCTGCTGGGAGAAGAAGCCAAACCAGACGGACAGAACCCGGCAGGAGAGAGGACTCCGGCACTGTGGTCCACCACTGACAGTCGCCTGCGGACACCCGGACGCTCCGTTCTGTGAACCAGCTGGTGCCCTTTTTCATTTACACCAGTTTGAGTCAGACTTTTCTTATTCCTGTACTTGTTCCAAAAGATTCCTAACATAAATACACTTCACTTTCTCAAGAAAAGGCTAAGATGTTTCAAGAAAGACACTGAGGAGGGACCCTCAGGCGATCTGAGGACTCCAGTGGTTGGGGTGATTAGGTCCCAGGAGACAAAGCATGTCACCCTTGCCCAGCTCCAAACAGGAAGGCTCTGGGAGGCCAGGCTGGGGCGATGGCCCTCAGACACAAGGTCTTTTGGTGGTTTTGCTGAGTGTGTGCGTGTGACTGAGTGTGTTTGCATTCTTAGCACAAGCACAACTGGAACAAGCAAAGCAGACCCAACCCTTCTTCCCCAGCTAACAGCTCTCTCCAGGCACAAGTGGAGCGTCCATTAATGCTGGTGGGCTCAGGCAGGAGCTGAGCATCAGGGGCTCCTGGGAGCTGGGAGTGCTGGGCTCCGCTCTGGGTGGCACTGGAGAGCTCTCACAGCCGGGCCAGCTGGATGGGGCCAGGGTGTTATTGGTTCAGACTAATACCTTCACAAAAGCCCCCAAAGCCTGACTGCCCCCAGAGAGGCCCACAGGAGCACATATCCCAAGTGTGCCACAGTTCTGATACCTATTGGTGTCATTTCCCAATTTTTTCCCCCAAACTCGGGATTAAACCAGGGGTGCTCTGCCACAGAGCTGCATTCCCAGACATTTTCAAAGTTATGAGACAGGGTCTTTCTAAGTTGCTGAGGCTGGCCTTGAAGTTGTGATCCTCCGTCTCAGGCTCCTGAGTAGCTGGGATCACAGGCATGGCCACCACACCTGGTGTCACTCCCAATTTGCTAATGCAGCACCCCAACCTCCTTGGGCCTCTCAGCGGCCTTGCCAGGTGACTGTTACCCAGAGACAGACCCACAGTCTGCAACTCCCCAGTCACCTCTATCACCCTCTGCAATGTCCTCCAACTCCCTGAGGGTTAGGCAAATCCCTAAACTCACTCCAGGAGACCTGGCTGGTGCCCAGAAGGACCTGGCCCCCACCAGGTGCCCTATGGTTCTCTGCAGTACTGTCATTCTCCTTACACTGGCTGGGTAGAGGTTTCTTTCCTCAGAATGCATTGCTACCAGGTCCTGAGAGTGGACAAGATAGAGGGTGCACAGTGGCAGCCAGTTGAGGATGGGGGAAGGAGGCTCGCCCCAGTAGAGAGGGCAGGGAGGATGCTGACGAGATCAGCTCAGGAGTAGCAGAGACCGATGCTACCATGTCCCAGAGGGCAGAACCAGGCAGAAGGACAAGCTCTGAAATCCACATGGCCACCCATCAACAACAGTGACCAGAGCTGGGCTGCTCAGCTTCCCTGAGCGCCAGGTCCAGGGGAGAACCCCAGTAAGGCGCTTCCTTGCTGAGGTCTATTCGAGGTCCAAGTGTGGAGCTGAGGGGCAGGGAGGGGGCAGGGCGTAGGCCATCCATCCACAGAGGCTGACATTGTTATGGCTGTCACTGTTGCTAGTAACACTGGGTGTTTAAATTGTTCTAGTAAGTGTTGCCACTCCATTTCCTGGACACTGATATCCTAGAAGAGGAAAAACTGGGATTTCTGGTATTAAAGGAGATTCACTTAGAGTTTCCTTTATATGGTTTGTCCCCCTAAGGGACACCCCGAGGACATTGCCAGTAAGCCTGTGCCCACCCTCCTCCTCCTCTGCCCCACCCCTCTTGTCATCTTGACTACTGGATAGAAAGGGAAGCTAAGATATATTTTTTGGAAAAACTCCCCAATAATTCTGGCCCTCAGGAGAAACTTAGAAGCTAAATCAAAGCTTGACATAAAAAGTAACTGGGCAGAGGTAGAGTACTTGCCTAGCATGTGTGAGGCACTGGGTTCAATCCTCATCACAACATAAATATAAAATAAAGACATTGTGTCCACCTATAACTAAAAAGTAAATATTAAAAAAGACTTAAAAATAAAAATGAACTGTACATTTCCTGTTATGTTTCTCTTTCAAAGTGAGCACAATGGTTTCCCACACATTTGTCATAAAGGTTCATGGAGAACACTTGACCAGAAGCTTTGAGAGGACTGTGGCACACTGAGGACCTGCTGGGCTCCAGCAGTGGAGAGAGAAGGCCAGGAGAAGGCCAGGTGGCTAACAAGCAACGGATCTGTTCCTTGCAGCCTGTCCAGGGCCCACTCGGGCCTTCCTTCCACGATGCCTGGCTCTTCTGAGGACCTTACAGTTGCAGGCGTCAGGATGTGAACATGTCCCATGGGAACTCTGTGTCCCGGTCCCCGTTCAAGGAGGGAAGAACACAGGCCTGAGGACAGAGGTCCAGTTCCAGCCCTGGCTTCACGGTGCCAAGTGCTGCCGGCAGGTGCTGGGCCACGCTGCTCTGCTGAGCTCCAGTTCTCACCGATGGGAGGAGCCTAATCTGAGTCACTGAAATGGGTTTTTCTGCAAAGCTTAAGCTTCACCTTCAAAGGGGTGGAATATTAACTCATTCAGTCATCACCTGTCCCACAAACATGAAGTATTTGTCACTTGTCAAACACCAGGAGCACAGCAGTCCTGCCTGCCAGGGGCTTGTGGTCTGGGAGCAGAGACAGACACAGGCAGGACGGAGAGGAGCCTGGAGGGAAGTCCTAGTCCCGGCAGTCACCAGGGGGCCCGAGGGCATCTGAGAGCCAGGAGGCCCCCAGGAGGCTGCCCCTTTCATTATTCCTACTCAGGTTGCCAATCAATCAACCTGCGCTCCAAGGACTGCAGAGGACCAACTGGAGCCCATCTTAAGTACAGAGAGCACTGAGGTTGCAGGCTAAATAATAAATAACAATGTAAGACGAATATGATAGTATTTAGGGTGAACTCAAAACCTTACATAATAAGAGAAATACAAAGAACATTTAAGGTGACTTGTTACAAATGAATGGACCCAAATTAGTACTTCTCCCTAATAAGTTGGCCAAGACCCACATGGTTTAATAGGAAATGGAAATCTCACTTAGAATAATATACCAAAATGTTACACTTAGAAATAAGACTTAGAGGAAGTCGATGACTGTTCAGGAAAAATACTGTCAGATTTAAACCTAGAATTACACTGATTTTTAAAAAAGTAGTGTCAAAACCAGACAGTCGTGCCAGGTTCCTGAAGGGGATGGCTTCATAAAGTTTATGTAATTTATCTGTATATGATAATCTAAGCCAATAATAAATCATAATCTTCTCATAAAGCACCCAAGACAGAATGGCCCCCAAAATGGAGAAAAATATAATGAAGGAGGCCCTTGGCTAGAAGTCAAACTACGCCATATGAACTGTGGTCAGGAAAACAACCAATTCAAAGGCAAAGGAGACGTAGATAAAAAATAAAAACTCCCAGAGGAGAGCGTCGTACAGTAAGAAGCAGGTACCTTTAACACTGGTACCTCCAGACATGGCAAGAAATGACGCTCCTTAGGACAGTGCTGAGTCCCCAGTGTCACCCAGCATGGGCAGGAGGTCACACTTCACACTAGCATGAGTCTCCCTTGAGCTAAATGTTAAATACAAAGAAAATTAACCTGTTTAAATAAAAAAAAAATTTAAAAAGGAAAGACAGGGGCTGGGGATGTGTCTCAAGCGGTAGCGCGCTCGCCTGGCATGCGTGCGGCCCGGGTTCGATCCTCAGCACCACATACAAATAAAATAAAGATGTTGTGTCTGCCGAAAACTGAAAAATAAATATTAAAAATTCTCTCTCTTTCTCTCCCCGCCCCCGCCGTCTAAAAGAAATTATTTTAAAAAAAAAAAAAAAGGAAAGAACAGGTAGCTAGTTAACTCATCTTAGCAATGGGGACAATCTTGAGTCTAAAAGTATTAATGTAGCCTCAAAGGGGAAAAAATGCTACTAGATTCTGCCTAGAATTTCCAAAACTTCTGAATGTGGAAACATAAGAAATCCTGTTGCTACTGAAAACCTGGGGTTTCAATCAGCGTTTTCGCTGCTGTGACCAAGAGACCTGAACGAGAACCATTAGAAGGGAAGAAGTTTATTAGTCCATAGATGGCTGACTGTATTTGGGGGGCCCAAGGTGGTTCAGAATATCATGGCGGAAGAATGTGGCAGAGGAAAGCAGCTAGGCCATGGCACCAGGAAGCAAAGAGAGTCAGACTTCCCCTCACCTCAGACAGAATATAAACCCCAAAGGCACATCCTCCAGCCACAGCCAGTCTGCAGTCTCCACCCAGTTACTGCCTATCAATGGATTGATGCATTGATTAGGTTAAGGCTCCCCTAACCCACCCATTTCCCCTCTAAGCCGCCTTGCATTGCCTCCTCTTGCATTTAGCTTTTGGAGGACACTTCACATCTAAGGTGCTGGGAAGACACAATATACAGGGCAGGAATCTGTCAGTACAAATGAGCAATGCAACGCCACTTTTCACGGGGAGTTAAGAAGAAGAGCCATTGAACAGCTTATCGAGAGTGGAGTTTGGCGCCTTCCCTCTAGAGAGATATTTGGCAAATACACATAAAACCCTCAAAATGTTCAGGCCCTTAACCCAGGAATTCCACTGTGAAAAGTGCATCATAAGGAATAAACAAAGTTAGTTTTGAAGATTTCCAGTAGGAAGCGGCTTTCCAGCATAACTTTTGTACAATGAACTAACTGATGTTCCACTATGAAAGGAATCATGTTTTCAAAGAAAAATTTTTAAAGTGGGAAATTTCTGGTGTGAAATGAAGAGGAAGATTCAAAGTTAAATACAGAGGACTCTCCAAACTTTGCTGTGAAATATGTGCCATGTGCATACTTAACCCTCCTTCATCCAGCAGACCAGCGTGGGGCATTGTCTCGGGCCACACACTCTCTATGGGCCAGGACCAGGCAGGCAAGGCCCCTGTGAGTTCCCAGCTTCCAGTCTGAGGTTCCTGCGTGCGCACACCTCGGGAGCCAGGGAGCACCCCCAAATGCTAATACACGTAGAGCAAGAGGGGCAGGATGACTTCCTTTCTCACACTGAGCTGGAAACGTCCCCATCATCCTCAGGTCTTTTTTCACAACTGCAAAGGAGACTTGGGTTGAGACTCTGCTCCCTTCCTGTGAGGGCGCGGTCCTCCCCCAGGAGTGTCTGTGAACCCTCTCCCTCCCTCGGGGCTGGTTGAGCACCCTCTTTCCTGGAAACAGCTCCCTTTGTTGAGAGTCAGGATGGGACAGGAGCCTGGGAGACAATGACACACCGACTCCAGCTGAGAAACCTAAGTGACCTTTCCAGAGACAGACCCAAAATAAATGCGTGACTCAGGAGCAAGTGATCCCAGTGACTCAACGTCCTCATGAAACACCACCACACTGTCCCCGACTGCAGATGCCGCACCACACCAAAGGAAGGCCACCTGTGCCCAGAAGGACCGACAAGAGGGTGAAGATTGTGTCAGTCAATGTCAAGACCTGCTCTGAACTGACACGTTCAAGGGGGTTATTTGCACCAGGTGTGGACGGCAGCAGCTCCTCGCAGACACCTGTCCATAGCTGGGAGGTGGGTGACAAGGACCATGGAAACAAAAACCTTTGGAACCGATTCCAGGACGTGTGTGTTGAAAAGGCTGTGACACTGGTGGCTCTATCCTCGCACAGGACGGGGCCCGCGGGGACTCACCCCAAAGGAAGGTGCATGGTGACAGGTTGGGACCCCCTGAAACCAGAGCCAAGGGGCAGAGCCCGGCCATGCAGGTAAAGCCTGGCAGAGAGTGAAAAGTGTAACAAAGAAAATCGACACAAGAGTGGTGAGGGCCAGCTGCTGGGCAGTACAGAGGCCTTTTGGTAAGGAGGTCAGAGTGGGCCACATCATTCCAGCTGAGACCTGGACAGCGAGACCCGGTTGGAGCTCCCTGCTCAGAGGGAAGGTGCTGATGTGGGGTCCGAGTGGTCGTGGGAGAGCAGGAAAAGCTGGAGCAGAAGAGAGGGAGTGGGTCTGGGGTAGGGATGAGGTCAGGGGAGGGGACGGAGGGCAGCTCCAGGTCATTCGGGTCATGGGCCCACCCTCATGCCTTTCTAAGGACAAGGAAAGCTACGGTTGGAGCAGAACCATTTTGAAAATATAAAATGACTGCCTGCCACAAGTTGGAAGAGACCACAGTGTTCTCCCATGGGAAAAATGAATAACCAACTGGTTCACCCAGACAATGGAATATTAATCAGCCATGACAAGAAATGAGCTCCAAGCCACCAAAAGACCTGGAGGGACCTGAAAGGCACATCACTAAATAGAAGAAGAATCTGAAGTTCTACATACCACAGGACTTAAACTATACGGGTCTTGGAAATACCTTGGAAAAAGCAGACCTGTAATGACGTGGAATGATCAGAGGCTGGCAGGGCCCTGGAGGGGGGAATGGACAGGTGGGCATGGGGGAGCCTGGGGCCGTGAACCTGCTCTGCAGGGCGCCATTTGATGGTGGAGACCTGACACTGTGCGCTGTCGGGGCTTGGGATGGACAACTAACAGTGACCCCTAACGTGCACCACGGGCTTCAGTCATCACGCCTCGGTGTTGACGCCGCACCCCACAAAAGGCTCATGGCAGACAAGCTGGCGGGACGGGGTGGGAAGGCACATGGGAACACTCTCATATTCTGCAGAATTTTTGTTTAAACCTACAACTGTTCTAAAATATAAAATCTATTTTAAAAAGAGTTGCTGGTGTAATGTTTGTGTAATGCATTTATTTCTGTCCTGGTCTTTGCCATCTACTGAGGCCTGTCTAGTCACTAAGCCCTCAGGGAAAACAGTGTTCCCAGGGCCTGGAAGACAGGTGGCCCCAGGTGGGTGGTGCCAGGCAATGGGACCGTCGGGCAGAGGCACTGCGTGGCTTCGCTAGGACTCTGGGTTCCCTGCTTCTGCCACTTGGTTCGTCTCTCTCAACCTCTGTTTTCTCATCTGTGAAACAGAAATAAAACATTGACTGACTCCCAGCCTCGCAGGGAGGCTGTGAGGAGGGAGGCGATCCCTGCCAGCACTCAGCTGGCTGCCAGCTCAGCATGAGCCCGTACCAACTGTGAGCAGAAAGAGAGGTTCATGGTAAGTGATTGTACAAATCTTTATTATGAGGGTCAGATCCTGAAGCTGTTTCACATCTGGCTTGAAAATGTCTGTTAAGAAAAAAATAAGGGGATGCAAACGCACCTCGCACACAGAGGCTGGGCAGGAGAGGCCCCCGCCCACCCAGCCTCAGCCACTCCCCATGTGCAGCCCGGCTCCATCTCTCCCACCACCGAGTTATTCTGAATCAAATGCAAACCTCATACCACCCCAACTGTAAGCATGGCTTCAACCTAAACCCTAAATGACTCTCTTTTCAAGTAGTACTCTTGTAAATGCATCTTTCAGAATCTTCAACGACCTGGGTAGGTGGCGGGGTTGGAAACAGCACCCCTATTAATATTTATGATTACAAGTTGATAAAATAATGACCTCAAACTAAAAATTCACACCTCATTTGGTCCAATGGATGCCATCATCAGAGCATATGTCACAAATAAGCTGGCACCTGAGATCAAAGGACACCTGCAGGTGAGAGGACTCACAGCAGTCCTGATTCCACAGATAGATGTCTGGAAACAACCTGAGTACCCACCAATAGGAGGGGAGCAGCTGGCTACACCAAAGACTAGCATGTGTTGACATGGCATGATCTAGAAGAAATATTGAAAAGCAACGGGACAGCGAAAACAGTACATTAGATGAGTACCACTAGTGTAAAACACACAGACACACACTCACACAACCATGAATGACATAAACACCTCTCCAAGGAACAGAAAGAGGAAACAGCAGTGCTTGCTTTGGGGCAGAACTGGCCCAGCAGAGCATAGGCTTAAAATGCAAACTTCTTGCTGCCAATAAAGGGGGTGACAATAGTCACATCCATAAGACCCACAGGAACCTTTGCCTGATGCTTGATTTTTTTAGCCACATGCAGGTATTTCCCATTGGAGTATTTTAAGAATAAATGTAAAGAGGGGAGGGAAAGAGAGATTCACCAAGTCAAATACAATGCCCAACCTCAAGAAGGGAAGATTCAGAGGAGTCACATGTGAGAATCTGGAGTCCACAGAGCCAGGAGAGTTCTTTAAATAACACACATTCCCAACCTCTGGGCATCGGGAGGAGCTAAAGATAGAAGCCAAGGGTCTGGGCCATCTGTCCTTTCCTGGCATGGTTCAAGAAATGTCCCCTGTTGTCAGAATACTTTGGCCCCTTGACTTAAAACTCCAGTAATTCTGTAATGTATTTGTAGCTTGGTCAGGACCCTGGGTCTGATTTTGGCCTTAGGATTTGGAGGTTGATAACATCAGAGCATCTGAGGAAGCTGCTGTGAACGTAATTGGCACTCTGATCTGCCCGAGCATCGCAGCTGAGATGGGCCAGCAAATGGCAATCTGAATTCTCATCTAACTGAGCAGATGACATCATCAAAGACAAACGCAGATGATCTCATCAAAGACAAAGGTGATGAACTAAAGATTTGAGGACCCAGTAAAGAACTAGCACCATGGACAGTTCTGTGGGCCACACACAGGACACAGTTAGTATCTGTGGAAAACACGGGCCCAGGGAAAAGAGAGTTGTCAAACCAGTCCTTGATATTTAAACTCAGAATCCTTATCAGGTCAGTTTCCCCTTCCTTCTAAACAAATCTCTCTTTAAAATGGTTCCTAATGTCTCTGAATAATAAGTGAATTAAAAGCCAAGAATAATATATCAAGTGCTCAAGCGGAAGTTATCACCTTAGGCTTGGAGCTAACCCTTCTTATCTGCTATTCCGAGCTCCATACTCTTGCCTGCTGGGCTCTTCATTTCTTCCGTCTCCCCCTCTCTTCCTCCCCCTTGGCCCCTTTCTCAGGAACATGGACATGCTGTCATCTTGCTGGGGGGTTATGTTTGCAAACGTGATTCCACACTCTAAGTCTTATCCTGTTAGTTTGTTTGTTTGTTTCTCATAGAAATATGGTTCATTGTTTTTAACTACTGCCAAGTCCCATGGTAAGAACACTCCTCACTGGATTGGGGATATAAATCCCCCTATCGATGGCCACTCGGTGTTTTTTTAAGTTTTTCATGATTATCACAATGCTAAAACTGTAGAGGGCACCTGTGTCCTTCCCACTCTGCCTGGAAACGGACACTGGGAGCCGGAGCGCCCGCCTCCCCACCTGGCTTGATTTTGAAAGCCTGTGCAGGAAGGCTGCTTAACTCTCACCTGAAGTGACAGACGCTGTTTCCCCACATTTCCTGACAACACTTGAGACTCTAACTTGAGAATTTCTTTCGTTTATGTTGTGGGTGAAATGTCCTGCCCTGTTTTGCCGGAACCCAGCTCCCACTCCCCTCTGCTCCTTGGCAGCCAAGGTACGCTCAGCACACCATGCATGACGGTCCCGGTGAGTGCTGAGCAGGAACAGCAGCCACTGAGGCCGAGCCAGGTCGGTGATCTGCCATGGCCCTGTGGCTAAAAAGAGGCAGAGAAGGTCTCAAGCACAGTCCCCTGCTTCCAAAGTCCCCTGGGCCACCCTTGTGTTTGTTGGGGCCTCTGCCAACAATGGTGAGAACACGGTAGCTATGAGCCATCGTGGAAGGTAAGTATCCTTCCCCGTTTCCAGAGAGTTGTGCTGTGGGTCAGGGCTCAGCAGGAAGCACACAGAAGACCCCAGAGGGCACGTGCCTGCCCATGCTTCTGTGGGCAGCCTCTGACTGAACCTGGAGGAAGTTTCTTCCACTCGCCGAGTCTTAGTTTTTTTGTTGTTGTTTTTTTTTTTTTTTTTGGTTTTTTGAGAGAGAGAGAGAGAGAATTTTTTAATATACATTTTTTTTAGTTTTCGGTGGATGCAACATCTTTTTTATTTTATTTTTATGTGGTGCCCCATGCATGCCAGGCGAGCACGCTACCGCTTGAGCCACATCCCAGCCCTGAGCCTTAGTTTTGTCACCTGTTGGATGGGCAGCACTGGCCACATGGGGCCCTAGTGAGAATTAAAGGGGACACTCCCCTCGGGATTCATTCTGACTCAGCCCTCTCACTCTCCTCTGCCCAAGCACCTGGGAAGAACCCAGTGGACGCTGGTCAACTCCGGGGGCTCTTATTTAGATCATCACCCACAGACTCACTTTCCATTCACCCAGAGCCAGAGGCTCCCCACTGGAGACCTCAACCTCCCAAAGTCCCGAGAACATTTCAGGTAGCAAGAATGAGGCTAGGGAGGAAGGTTTCTGGCCTTCAAAGTCTCCCAAAGCAGACCTCCACCTCCAGGGCCCTAACACTGGCTGGGCACTTCTTGGCTTGGACCCTCCAGGGGCAGCTGCCCTGGGGGCCAGGCAGGGAGAGGGCGAGGTGGGGGCCGCTCCTCAGCCCTCTCAGCTCTGGGTCACCTACCATGGCCTGGGGCCTGGACGCACAAATCCTGCTGAGGTGTGAGAAGCATCCCGACCAGGCCAGGGAGCACCGAGGACGAGCCCAGGAGGACTCCCACCCACTCAGCCACTCAGGAGGGACTTGGGTCCATCCCCAGGATGGGTGGCTGTGCAGAGAGGGGCTGCCCACCGCTCTCACTCTCCCCTCACTCCTTGCAGGCTTGGCAGAGCCTGGAGGGACACTGGCCGCCTTGTCTGTGTCGCCCGGGCTGTGTTGAGCCTCAGAGGCAGCGTCCCTGGTCCATTTCTGTCATGTATAATCAGCTGCTGTGGTTCTAAATGCTTGGGGACCCACAAGTGCCCCTGCTTTGACCCCCCTCCCTTGCTTTAACTTGTGCCAGCCCCAGAGCAAGGGGCGCATTAGCCTGTGGAGATGATGCTCGCAGAATGGGATCCATTTAACCCTTCCTGAGTCAAAGTGGGATCAACAACCCCTTGACGAAGACACTCTGGCTGTCCCCAGTTTCTAGGTAGAGACTGAACATCAAAAGTGAAAACTGTCTGACCCACCAACGCTCAGTCAATCTGAAAATGTTCACCAAATAGCAATGCTGCTCTTGGAAATCAGGATTTGGTCCTCGATCCCCCGGAGTCGAAGATGAAACACCCAGAGAAACGCTGAGGCAAGTAGAGAGCACGTTTTAATTAAGAGAAGGTCAGAGATAACAGACCTCTCCTGAGGGAGGCGGACCCATGGCAGGGGTGTGCATTGCTCTTTTATAGACCCCAGGGCCCCCCTTTCTTTCTTCTCCTGCCTAAGGGCAGGAAGAAGCTGCTCAGGGGGTGATCGCTAGCAACTCCTGAGCCGGGAAGTGCCATCCCTCCTGATCCATCCCGGAGGTTCGCTGTCACCAACCCGTTCCCTTTTCTTTGATAACCAGCCCTCTTCTTCTCAACCCGTCATTCATTACCTGCATTGACTGCCTGACCTTCACCCAGGCTCAGTTTGTTGAGAATCGTGACATTTCCTGGCCCCTCAGCCAGTCAGGGCTGTGGGCAGATTTCTTTTTGACAAAGAAAGCATGTAGGGAGTGGGTTCAGGGGGCTCATTTTATAGGATCATTCTCTTAACCTTGAGTTCCCAGCATCCTCATCTATTTGTCCCCTGACAACGTCATCAGGTCGAGGCTCGGGACGCACAGCACAGGCTCCACTGTGGCTGTGTCCACAGAACCCACTGTGGCCTGTTGGAACAGGAACGCACACCGTGGTGAACCCGACGGGGTGCAGATGGTGTTCGCTCCAGGTGGTGGGGTGATATGTGGAGACATTTTTACTGTCACGTTTCTGCACCCTTGAGGGGAGTGTGAGCAAGAGGAGGTGCGTGCACACAAAGCCTCCGAGCGCCAGAGAGCCCAGACTCCATTGCCCTGAGGTCCGTGGAGCTTGGCCAGCTGCCCCGCACAGCCACCCCTGGCAGCACGTCCCACTGGAAGCCCCAGGCTGTGTCCCCTCGACTCTCTTAGCCTGGCTCCACCACCTAGCACCCATGCGTCATACAGTCCATGTGTGGGCATCCGGTCCAGGCTGCCCTGTATTCCAGGACGGGGGGGGGGGGGGGGGGGGGGGGGGGGGGGCAGCGACCAGAAGAAGCCGCCAGCAACGAGTTTGCTCTGACCCTCCGAGTCCCATTCACGGCAAGCCAGGTGGGTCCTGCAGCTGCCCCACTGCACGGCTGACGTCATGGGGCTGGGGACGGCCAATATCCTGCCCCAGGGTCCCGACTTCAATGCTGAAGAACATCGCAAGTTCCCTCTCTCTGCCTTCTTCTCTTCTCAACTTTGCCCTCGGCCTCTTTCTTGCTTCCTTCCCCCTCTGGGCTTGTTCCTTCTCACCTGGCCACCTGTCCAACTTCCTAAAGTCCTTCCTCCATCCCTCCCTCCCCCTCCCTCTTCTCCCTCTCTCTCCCTCCATTCCTTCCCTTCTTTCTTCCTCCATCCAACACCTGTGATAGCTACTAGGTCTAGGGATACAACACTGAGTCTGAGATTCCTGTCTTCATGGAGCTTACAGCTCAGGAAGGAAAACAAGCTAACTAGTATGTGTGTGTGACAACTGTGTGACAAGTGTGTGACAGGGCAGACACAAAGGGAAGACAGAAGCATCTCCCTTCAGTGGTCTGTGGTGCCTAATGAGCTCCACCCCAAAGTCCTACAAGGAAAGTCCCCTCAGCCCTGATCTGACCTCAGTACGGCAGGGGGAGGGCAGGAGTCTCTGTCTCTGCAAAGGCCAGCTAGGAGTCCCTTCCCACCAAGCACCAGCATCTCACAGGATGTGAGACACTATTGCAGTCTGCCACACTGACCATCAGCCTCTGTGAAGTAGGTGTGAAGGGCCATCCACAATCGGAAGAACCAGCCGGCTGAGCCCAGCCTAACCGTGCACACAAAACTGGAAGCTAATGAATGGATGTTGACTTCTGAGCTCTGAGCTCTGGGACAGTCAGCGATCAGAGAGGGCTGCCTGACACATGGAGTGAGCTCCCACAAGTGTACACATCACCTCTGGTGCCTGAGGCAATGGGAACCTCTCATTCACAGAGCTCAGTGAGCAGACAGCACAGACATCAAACCAGTCCTGTCCCAAGGTCTAGGAAACCTAAGACTTTATCCCAATGAAAGAGGTGGCCCTGGAACTCACTCATAATTCCCTGGACCAATGCCAAGTTCCACAGGTTGTAAAGATCACCACCACAAAGAGGAGTAAGGGAGATGGGAACGGGTCACAACTAGAGCCAGGTGTGCAGTATACAAGTCACTTGGAGAGGGAGGGACAGCGTCACACCCGGCATGGAGCTGAGCACATCTCTCATTTGACCCTCACAAAATCCAGAGTCAGTTCCCAGGCTCTGCTTCAGGGAAGTGGTAACTGTGGCAGAAAGAGGCCAAGTCATCCATCCCAGGACATGCAGGTGGCACTGACAGGGACATGCCCTCCAGGTCTTGAACCAAGCCAACCCAAGGAGCGTGCAGCCATTCACACTGCACAATGATGCCTTCATCGTGTCAAGGGAAGACCCAGGCTCAGAAACAGGCGGCAAACTCGTAAGAACTGTATCTGCTTTTTACTGAGCATTTACTCTGCCAGGCAATGTTGGAAACGTTTTATCATTTCTCACTTAGTCCCTGTTCCACTTAATAGGTGAATAAATGGATCAATGAGTTGCCAAAAGTCACAAAGGATGGGGCTGAGATCTTAACCAAGGCTGTGTGTGTGACTCCAACTCCCACTGTGGAAGGACCACATGGAGGGAGGTGCAGCCCGGCAGGCAGGACCACACAGAGGGGAGGTGCAGCCTGGCGGGCAGGACCACACAGAGGGGAGGTGCATCCCGGGGTGCTCAGCTGGCCCTGTCTTCACCCTCTGGGCACGGTTTCCTTATCCATAATGCCTCAAAGGCTTATCATCCCCCCAACCTCACAGCACCTGCCCCCAAGGGCTGTTTGGGGACTTCAGGTTTCATCCCTGGAGAAGGCAGAGAAAGGCGTGGGGTGAGTCATCCAAAACTGTCAGCTGCTGACATCATCCTCCGTCCTCTACCCTTCACTCCCCTCTGAGGTCACGGAGACCCACAGGGACTCACACCCCAACCACAAAGCCTCTGGCAAGAAACAGTCCAAATCATCATTGGGCGACTGGCCAGTTGCTATTAATAGGTTGATGCTAAGTCAGAGAGAGACCCACGAGCCGCCTCCGGAGCCGAGCCTCGAGACCTCTGCGCTTTCACGGATTCGTCTATTGCCCTTTCAGCCAGGAGCTCCTCAGGCTGGGCTGGCTGGCTTGTCCTCGGCTGGCTTTGCTCTTCTGACGTCCTTGCTGAGGGCTGTGCCCTGGGTATGTGCGAGATGCTCCCACATGACCAGTGGAGCCCACCCCCTGAAGGGAATGAACCTCTGACTCTTGTCATTGAAGTAAAGAAATGGCATTGGCTCCACCATTGCCTGCCTCAGAATCACAGCAGAAGAGTGGAAATGCAGGCTGCATCCCTCAGCTCCTGGTCGACCCCTAGCAGCGTGGCCAACGTGCATGTTTCGACTCAGTGTCACAATGACACCAAAGGACAACTTTGAGCGCTTGCCTTAAAGGTGCAAAGGTGGAGAGGGAGTCCTCAGTGGGAGAGGGGCACTGGGGTGCAGAAGAGGGACAGGGGGCTTCCTGGCTTATCATCCCCCCAACCTCTTAGCACCATTAAACAAAATCATTGTACTCTCAGGAGAATGAGAATTAGACAGAAGGTTCTCAAAGCATCCTTCCAGCATGAAAATGCAGTAATTCCCACAAGACTAAAACCCCACCAAGCCATCAGGTTCAAAAACACACAGTAAATAAGCTAAAATAAATATGGAAAACAGGAGGAGGCAGGAAAAGACCGAGGGGAAAGAGGGGCGAGGAGCAGACTTTTCTGTTATTAACGTGTAATTCAACGGCGATCATTAGAACAACGTGGCTCGGTTCCAAGAATAGATTTCAGTGAGACAAAATGAAGTCCTAAAATAGACCGAAAGTCACATGGGAATTTAATGGATTTATACAGGAGACAGTGAAAATCGGAGGAAGTCACATTATTCAATAGATGTAGCTTGGACAATTGGCGGCAACCTAGAATACATGTAGGTTGGTCCTGACCTTCACATCTCACATGAAAACAACCTCCACACTGAACAGAACTTTAAACATAACAATGAAAACTTAAGAAGAGTGAAGGATGGCATTTTTAAAGTGCTCTGGATGTGGACAAGTTCTTTCTAGCTACAACAGGAACTCCAGATGCCATAAATAAAAGGCTTGAGAAGTCCACCTGCATCGGGAAGAAAACACCTGTGGGGAGAGATCCCTGGGGGCAAGGTGGACACCAGCGTCCACCTGGAAAACACACCACCCTGACTCAGGGGAAGGGCTGGACCCCAGGGCCTGAGCCTGCAGAAACAGAAGGCGGCCCTAGGAAAAGGAGGAGGTCCCTGGGTGGGGGCAAGGTCTCTCCAGGACACGCTGGGGCCATGTGGGAGCCGCACAGGTGACTCACCGCACTCTCAGCAGGACTGTCCCAGTCTCAGCCAGCCCACTGCCTTCTGACCAAAGACCCCTGATGCTCCCAGGGCACCCTTACATCACAGTCTGATCCCCAGCTCACTTTCATTCCTTCTAGAACCATCCAGCTCCTACCAGAACCCAGAGCTGGCTCAGAGCTGCAGCAAGCTCCATGACCTCACCCCATGACCTTGCTGCATGACCTCACTGCATGACCTCACCGTATGACCTCACTGTATGACCTCACTGCATGACCTCACTGTATGACCTCACTGCATGACCTCACCCCATGACCTCGCTGCATGACCTCACTGCATGACCTCACTGCATGACCTCACTGCATGACCTCACTGCAGGGTGCCTCTGATGCAGGCACAGAGCAAGGGATTAACTAGCTGTCCATCATTGGCGTTAGCACTGGACATCCTGCCAGGAAACAGGAGGCAGAGGCTCTCAGGATGGTGGGCTGGAGGAGGCTTCCTGTCCTGGGACCCTGAAACTGAAACCATGTCACCATATGATGTCCGGCAATCCAGTGTGGAGGGAGAGGCTTACCAAGGGAAGACATGGAGGACCACACAGCTTGCTGGGGCCAGGGACTCTGAGCCCTTCTCTACAGGGCACATGGTCACCCCTGAGGGCGCATGGTCACCCCTGAGGACCCGGGGCCTCCACCCTGAAAAGGCAGCCTGCCAAAGGCAGGAAAGGGCTGCGGGTGTGGCTCCCAGAGCTGGCACCCGGGGGAGAGAGGCTGTTCAGAGCCCAGCCGAGGGTAAAGAGTAAGGCCAGAGAGACAGCGAGCTCTGACCTGGAGCCCAGGACCGGGCCAGGTGGGAAGCTTCCTGAAGGAGTGACCGACACCTGGGCTGCAAGGGGCAGGGTGGGCAGGATGCAGCCTGTCAAAGACCTGCCGGTACAGCGTGTGGGGTGGAGTCGAAGGTCAGAGTTCCCATGGGGGGAGCCTGTGCCAAGGTCCTGAGGTTGAAGAGGCCATTAATCACAGGGCCCCAGGTGGGGTTGGGGGTCAGAGCAGGCAGGCCTACCGGCTTGGTGAGGAGTTGGGTGGGTTTTATGTTTGGGGGGTTAGTTTTTTTGTTTTGTTTTTTTTTTTTAACACAAGCCCTGGGCAAGCACTGAGGAATTTTAAGCCAGCTGGGAGCATGGGGGTGGGGAGCTAGCGTTCTAATGAGATTTGAGGTTTAAAAAGATCACTCCAATTACTAGCAGAAACCCGATTAGAAGGGCCTAACAGAGGAAGCAGGGGTGGTCAGGATGCAGCTGCCTGCTTCCAGGGGACAGGAGGCCTGGTCCTGGGGGTGGCTGGAGGTGATGGGAAGCAGATGGACTGGAGATGTACTGGGGGCAGGGACTCCAGGACGAAGGTTCAGGGTTCAGGGGAGAAACGGCAGAGATGGCTGGCTCCCAGGCTTCTGGCGTCAACCACCAGGTGGAAGGTGGTGTGTCCCCGGGGTCTGCAAGAGCACAAGGGATCACAGCTCTGGGGGCCCTGTCTGGCCCTCAGTTTCCCTTTCTGTCAAACGAGGAGCTGCAGCATTGCAGGGTCCAGCCGTTTCCTCAGCTGAGGGTGGACTCCACCCTGAACCACCTTCTCCCTGACCACGTGCCAATCAGACCGGAGGCAACAGGAGGCAGCCCTCAGCTCAGGTGGCTCCGCTTGCCCTTCAACTCCAACAGGTCCCTGAGCACCCCACCAACTCCTACAGACCTGGGACAAGAGCGGAGAGTGCCCACTCGGCACTGCCCTGCCCCGCCGCCTCCCGGGTCACTGTCTGGAGAATTTGTCCCCTAAGTGGTTCATCCCCTTACCCGGCCTCACATCAGCCCTCAGTCCTGCCCTTCTGGCCATTCCAGAAACCACACCTACGGACTCCAAGAACTGAGCCTGGCCCTGCTGGGGAGGGGTACCCACTGAGGTGGCCGAGATCCTGCTGGCCACGGGCTGCCTTGGCCTCCAGCCTTGCAGACCCCCCTGGTAACGACTCTTGCCCCACGATGAGCCTGCACACCACAGAGAAGCTGGCTCCTAAGTTGTGCATTTAAAAATACCCTGAGTGGTGTGGGTAGAGAGAACGCAGCCCACGCGGGATGCAAATGTGTGCCTCAGAAACGCACGTTCCATCTAAATAGAGGCCTGAGGTACGGCACCTCCACAGAACAGCACCTGGAGCTCAGAGCCACCACGGCGTCACCCCGCCCGGCCTCGGGAGCAAAGCTGGCTTCCTACCACAGGCACCTGCCTCCTTGTCCTAACCAGGCCTAATCAGGCTTCCAATATGGAGCTGCCCCTGCCTCACCGCTGTAGGAGGGGGCGCCATCTTACTAATTGCACTGCCCACCAGATTCCAAAAAAAGGATGTAAGGGAGCTTACCTCTGCTGCCATTTCTACAAGGCATTCAGCAGGTAAAACAAAAGATAGGATCCAGGAAAGACCCAAGAATAGCTGGAAAACCACATGAACCCATGGCTGAAGTACACAAAACACAAACTACAGGACTCTGTCAGGGATTGGGGTTTGAATTAAAATTGGACACTGGGCTTCCTAGCAACCCAGGTGAGGAGAAACGTGGTCGGTTACAACATTCTCCAATCCAATAGGTAAATTGAGCCAGGTCCTTCGGGGACTAGGAGCATCTTCCTGTGGTTTCTTACGAGGCAGAGGTTTGGGGTAAAAATGACTCCAGACCTCCTCCTACCCATTCCCACCCCAGGCCCTGCCCTCCAGAGTCCTCTGCAGGTCTGTTAGGAGCCCTTTCTACACCACCTTATGACTTTTGTCACATATATACACTCGACAGTAGAAGACTTATATTTTAAAGCAACTTGATTTTGACACCCAAATAAATTTATCTATTCAAGAAACTTTATATCTGGACTCTAATAGGAAAATCAGAAGCAATGTCCAAAAATGTGAAGCAGTCACAAAGTAAATACAACAGACACAAGTCAACATAATTGCGACTTTCTAGCAAGACAGTGTGCCCTCCCGGGGTGCTGCGCCCGAGGCTGCTCCCTGCTTATTAGAGAAGGGAAATCAGCCAGTGTCAGGCGTCCAAGGCGCACCAGTCACCCACTACAACTTCCTCCTCGGTATGCACAACCCAAAGACTGAAAGAGAAAGCAGAGGGAAACAGACATCTGACCTCGAAGTTCTGTGAAGTTCGAAGCCCCGTCAGTTACATCTAAAACGGTGCTGTGCAACGCATCCACCCACCAATACCCATCTGAGAGGTGTTTGTTGCTAGAGGCAACAAGGTAAGTATCTGTGCCAGGTACCAGCTGACACCTGTTCTTCCCTTAGGGGTAAAGAGTGACAATGTTTCTCTCCACATTAATGAAACTATCAATTTGCAACAGATCAGAAATCTTAAAACGGGTCCTGTGCCATAGAGGTTGTGAGAAGCACTGCTCCAAAATTAAGCCATCTCTGATACTTGCTGAAAGTCAAAGTCAGTTTCATTCACGAGATACTGCAACTGGGGCTCATCCATTTCCTGGAGAACATTTCCTGTGTCCTAGCTTTCCTCTTATTAATTCAGTAGTATTTTCTTTAATTCTACTTACTCCATACTTTAAAATCTATTATAAGATAACCACATCATCCTCATCAGCATCACCATCACCAACACTACCACCAGACTACAATAACTACCATCTCAATGATCCTTACCACATCTCTATCTTCATCACCACCATCATCATCTTCATCATCCCCTCATCACCACCACCACCACCATCACCAATACCATCACCATCACCACCACCACCTCCATCACCAACACCATCACCATCACCACCACCATCACCATCACCATCATCATCATCATCACCACCACCACCACCACTATCACCATCACCAATACCATCAACATCACCACCACCACCACCATCACCACCACCATCACCATCACCATCACCACCACCATCACCATCACCATCATCATCATCACCACCACCACCACCATCACCACCACCATCACCATCACCATCATCATCATCACCACCACCACCACCACCACCATCACCACCATCACCATTACCACCACCATCACCATCACCACCATCTTCATCATCCCCTTATCACTATCATCAGCATCACACCACCACCACCCTCACCAACACCATCACCATCACCCCATCACCACCACCACTATCTTCATCATCCCCTTATCACTATCATCAGCATCATCACCACCACCACCTCCATCACCAACACCATCACCATCACCACCATCACCAACACCATCACCATCAGCACCACCACAGCAGCTCATATTTACACAGTAATTACCAGGTGCTGGGTACTGGCACCATTCCAGGACTTTAAGCATAACTAACTCATTTAACCCTCCCTACTGCCCCTGAGAGGGTCTCTCACTTATTCCGACTTTAGATGAGGAGACTGAGGTGCTGAGACTTACAGTAAAGTTGGCCAGTCACCTGGCTAATAAATAGCAGGCCAAGCCCACCCCAGGCATCAGACCTGTGCTCCTCACCATCTCCCATTCCTGTTCAGTCTCATTTGAGATGAAGTACAGTGCTCTGCCCCATGAACCAGGGGCCTTGCAGGGGATGACACCCTGCCCTTGAAGTAGGCAACTTAGGATTCAGAAGAGAAACACTGATGTCAGAAAGTGAGGCCTGGGTGCAGCCCACACGCCAGGCCACCTGACCCACACAGCCCCCCACATCTTGGCTGAGTGTGTGCTTTGTGCTCGTCCCTCCCTGCTCTGGCCAGCCCCTGCTTCCTGAGGGCCTCTGGCAGCCTGGTGACATGGTGCATGACAGTGGGCAAGGTGGCTGCCCTGGTGCCAGGGCCAGGCAGTGCTGCTGGGGAAGCGACACTCAGGACATGAGTGTGGGGAGCTCTCCGACAGGGTGCCGGGGGCCTCCTCTCAGAGGCGACCTGTGGCCTGAGCCCTGAAGTGTAGTGGCTGAGGAGAAGCAGGGACAGGTGTCTGGGAGAGGCAGCAGCAGGAGCACTTCAAGGTCTGACTCCATCTCACCCTGTGAGGTAGGGACTTTTGTCACCAACATTTAACAGGGGACAGTGAGGGACAAAGCCGTGAGCTCTAGTGCAGTAGAGCTGGCTCAGTCCCAGGCAACCGGGCTCCAGTCCACACTGACCACTGGGCTACACGGCCACTGCTTCCCAGGATTGGAGTGTCCGACCAGGGAGGAAGGAAGATGGCAGAGCCTGGGTGGGAGTTCAGAATGTATACCAAGGTAACAGGAACCGGGACAGGACAAAGTCTCAGGCCTGCAGAGCCTCTACTGGCCACTGGCAGAAAGCATCAGGAGCAAGGAGTCACCCAGGAGGCTGGCACAGGTGCCCAGAGTCCATGTGACACTGGCTGGGAGCAGGATGCTGGCAGAGGAGCCCAAGGTCACCATGTACCAGGAGGCCGGGAGGGAGATGCAGCCTCCTAAGGCAGGGGCTCGGTGGCCCGGGCAGGTTTGGGAGGGCCAGGGGAGGGCAGAGATGGCGTTCCTGGCCAAGGGACCAGCAGTGGGTGCAGGACCTGGGGGCCAGGCTCCAGTGGGTGGCCTGGAGCTGAGCAGTGGCCTGCTCAGGTTTGTCCACCCTCCCGTCTCCTCCTATGGCTCCTTCAGAGCATCCCTCATATGCCTGCCAGGGCAGGGTGTGATGGTCCAGCAGCTCAGCAGATCCTACTCTCAAGGGGCTGCCAGCCCAGGGAGGGGCCAGGGGCCCCAGGATCCTGCAAGGGAGCTTTAAGAGGCTAACTCTGAAGTTATGGCAGTAAGGACCTCAGAGATCCGAAACCCCTTCTGAGGCTGAGAGAAGCCCAACTGCCCACACATTTCCCATGAAGTGAACTCCCTCCCTCAGGAGCCAGGGAGTGGCCAGCAGGTAGCACAGTAAGTCCTTCTCCAGGTATGAGATGCCGGCCACCTGGCCTGTCCCAGACCACCCACAGACACAAGATTGGATAAGTGCTCCTCAGGACCAAGGCCAGCTCCTGGCTGGCTACACTGCCAAACGTGCTAATGAAACACCCGCGTGTGCACACAGCCCTTCCTGCTTCACCCTCCACAGCGCGGGCCAGGGCTGGCTCATTAGGCGTTGGAGGGAGGCACCCCAACAACCATCATTCAGGAAACAGTTTGCTCCATTTAAAAAGCACAAACTCCTGTGACAGTTCCCAGAGGGTGTGCCTACTCCTGGGGAATCAACGCCTATCTGCCTGTATCTATCCCAGCTAGTCCCTGCGCAAACTCAAACCACATGGGATAAATCCCACCTTCACATCTATTCCAAGAATAAAAAGCACTGCCTCTCTAGATGTTCTTGTGAATTCCAGAGTCCTAAAGTGAACCCTGCATCTAGCAGAGGGTCAAGCTGTACCCCAAGATCCCTTATTCTACACACTCCCCACAGATCAACAGCTCCACACAGCATCTCCCCAAGGGCCAGTACAGAGAAGAGGATCAGAAGGTGAGTTAGGGAACTGTGGACCCAGATAAATATATCCGTTTTTCCTCAATTCCCCATAATCGTCCAAGAACACCAAGGATCTCTGTCTAGTGTCATTATCACTGTGACCCCTGATACCTGCCGGTGTCAGGGGATCCTAGGTACAGAGGTCCTCTGGCTCAGGACCCTTGAAAAGAGACCGTGTCTATTTTGAACTAAATGTTGTTTTACATTCACTGTTTGACTTTATGGTTACCTTTAATCAAAAGCCAATGATATTACATTTCCACTTAAAGTTGCAACATAAGATTTCCTTTTAAAAGGAATTTATTTAGGTTAAAAAAAAAAGTGACTTAGATTATGAGAAAATGTTCAGTAAATTGGACTCCAGGTGGCAGACAAATGAGTAAATCTGGGAAAGAGCACACTATTTCATGTCAGGCCTGTGCACAGCGGTGGCCTTCCGAGGGGACGGCCTCAGGATGTCCTCTCTCCAGCTGCAGATCCGGGCAGCCAATGGCCAGCGTTTTCTCTGTGTGTGTGCCTACCAGACGTCCCAGCTTAACATCACCAAAACCGAACTGTTGTCTCCTCCAAACTGCCCCCCCACGGCTTTCCCAGCCTCCCAAGCAAGTGGGTAGCTCTGTCTGTCTGCTGCTCAGGATGAACCTGGCCACCATCCCAGCCTGGCTTCCTCTCTCTAGCCTTAGCCCATGGGGCTGCCTCCCCTTCCAGATGTGCCCTGGTCCACTGCCCTCACACGGTCATCCGAATCATCTCTCACCTGGATGCAGCAATGAACCTCTGCCAGCTAGTCCTCCGCTCCTCTAGCTGCTCTCACAATGAAGCCAGGGTTCCCTTAAATCATGGGTGGACCACGGCTCTTGGATTCCAAACCCTCCGGTGGCTCACCATTGCACATGGAGCAAAAGTCAAAATCCTGGCGGTGGCCCTCACCTGGTGACCTCCCTGGCTCTCTCCTACCCCCTCCCAGTGACTTCACACAAGTCCAGCCACCCTGGGCTCCTGGCTGCTCCTGGAACCTACCAGGCAGGCTCCCACTCCAGCCATGGCACAAAAGTCCCCTTTGCCCCGAGGGCTCTTCACCCAGATCCACTAGACTCAGTTTCTCATCGCCCCCAAGTCTTCTCTCAAATGTCACCTCCTCATTGTCGCCCACCCTGACACTCTTTTTAGCACTCATTGTCTCCCGCCCACCACGCTGAGAGCTCTCCTGGCCTTGCCCTACTTTCCCGTTCATTTCCCAGAGTGCTCATCAACAACTCGCAGGACAGTGGGCACGGGACGCGAGCCCAGGGGCCACAATCACAGCAGCATGGCTCACTCCCCAGCAGCCAGGCTAGGACACCCCCTCCAGGGCCCACGCACACCCCAGGCCACGCCTGGGCCGTGAGCTGGGCCCCTGCAGCTTGTCAGCATTCAGCCTCCCGTGGCCTCAGCCTCCTGAGCACTCTGCTGTGCCGGTGCCTGCTTGGCTCTCGGGCACCTCGGCCGCACCACCGACTTTCCATCAGTGTGTATCATGTGCCCTGTGGACCAACCACCAGTTGTTAGGTAGGTGCTTCCGGCTCAGAACCTGGGATGGAGCCCACTGCACTCGTATGGAGACCCTGGGGTGGTCACCACCACAGTCCTCAACATGCTCTACACAATTGTGAACACAGGAAAATTTAAAATAGTGTTATGAACCATCATGACACATCAGCTTGACCCACTAGTGACATCGCCTTGCCGCGGCTCCTCGGATATGGGTCAAGGTGGAGGTGCCTCCGTGAATGGGGTGGCTGTGCCCCACGGAAACCCACTAGCAAGCTGGCTTGATTTAAACTTTAAGTTCTGTTCCAGTCAAGTTCCTCTTCTACCAAGAGCACAGGATAGCGGCAGCCCACCCTCCTGCCCCACCACCTGCCTCAAGCACCATCTGCCCGAACCTCTGGAACTCCAGCTGATGCCCGTCTGCAGCACAGACAGGGGCCTGGATTAGCCTCGGGATCTGGGGACCTCTGTAGGTGGGAACCCCGCTCCCCACAAGCCCAGAAAACCCACACAAACTTCGTGAGATGCAGGTTCTGGGAACAGAGGACACTGCTCCCTGTTCTCGGGTCAGGATGAACAGCCCCCACCTTGGAGGGCTCATGGCCAGGGAAATGAACAGTAGAAACAAAATAAAAGGCTGAGCTGTATTTTCTATCTTTTAAAGATAGTTGATAACTTTCTCCCTGAATAATAACAAATGTAATATGCTCAGGACAGGACTATTTCTGTCCCACAGAACAGATTTCAGAGCACAGTGACCTCTGCACATAGATGAGATTCAGCTGGGACACGTCAAATCATGTCAAGATGCGTGAAGGGATGAGCTAAAAATAGCACTGCCCTCCTGATCATCAACCTCAGGACCCAAGGAAAACTGCCTGTGGCCACTCTCAGGGTTCTGGGGCCCAGACGGGAGGAACAGGCTTCCGTCCTCGTGCCAGGTGCGTCCACGCCACAGCTCCACGGCGCCCAGCGTGTGATTCCATGGGCGGCAGGAGCGAGCAGGTTGCGCCTGAGAATGATATTTCAGACTTTAAAAATAGAATGTTCTGAGCATACACGACATGAACAGCCACCCCACAAGCAACAACACTGCATTATGTAATAACAACGTCTTTAAACCCCAAAAGTAACCGGCGGACGGGTGTGTACAAACAGACTCAAGGCTCAATAACCAAAGAGTTAATACCAAAAGGACACAGGGAAACAGAAACCTCTTCTGTGGATACAGAGAACCGCCAACCACCTGCCACCATGGGTGTGCTCAGGCAGGCAAGAATGTGTGGTCAACAAAGTGCCTTTCCCCAAGCACTTCTCACCGCAGCTCCCTGCACAAGTCATGAAGGTAAACAGCCCAGATGTGCATCACACCTTCCCTGGAACAGTCATCTCCACTGAGAGATGTGCCCCGTGACAACTGAACAGCGGCTCCCAGACGACTTTCCCCGATCTCTCCTCAGCCAGACAATGCAGCTTTGATTATTTCTCAATGAACCTCAAACATGTGTTATTCTTCTGATTTGTTATTCTTGGGCTTTGTATTTGCAAAATCATTATGCATTTGCATAACTCTGTAATTCATCCTCAAAGAATAACACACAAAGCACACTCCACCGAGGACAGTTACATCACCTGCTTTCCTGTCCCTTGCCAGGAAAGAGGCGTTTCAGGGGAGGTGGTGCAGTGTGCAACCCCCACCTGTCTCCCCGAGGCCTCAGGTTCCAGAATCACCATTTCCCACTGGGTCCAAAACCCCTTGCCTTCGGAAACCAAGAACTAACAGGACCAGGGTCACACTCAGTCACGGCTTCCCCAGCTCCTTTGCCATCCCAACTCCTGCAACCTAACTCACTTCCAAACCACTTTGCAGAAACAAAACCCACAAATGAAGAGAAATGCAAAGTCAAACAAAAGCAAAATATACACATGCACACACACACACACACACACCCGCCACAGGATCCAGTGTGGAAATGACCACAGAATAACAGATATTTACTCCCGACACTGAAGGCATGTCTCACCTCCACCGTGGAAAGTGAAAAGCTCCCGGTGCAATTTCCACAAAACCTGGCTGAAGAGCAGGGCACCGAGCGGTTCAGAGGCACATGGGGGACGATCTATTATTTCCTGGAAATCGTCTCCCCCTGGAGATGAAAAGGCTCCAGGTGGAACTTTACTTTTAGCCCAGAAGAAGCAGGTGAAGATCACACTCACATGGAAACAGACCACCAGGCTCTTTGTGGGTCTGACCCAGCAGACACACGAAAGGGACCCTGCACGGGGAGAAGGGTCGCACGGCTCTCTACGCGGACTCCCAAAGCAGCCGGTCATTGCCCGGGGCCTGGCGCTGCTGGGCTCTGCAAAGCCTTCCTCTTCCAGAGGCCTCTCCTAAACAGACGCCCACCCTGGGTCCCACTAGGGGTTCTGGGGGAATTCGACTTGCCTGAAGGCCATGGGATGAGTCTGGATGAACGCCTCCATCTTCCCAAGAAAACCTGCTTCCCTGCAGGGTCGTGGCCACTTCCCTAGCTGCCCCAGGAGGCAGCGGCTGGCAAAGCCCAGAGGCCCCCTCGCTCCTTCAGAAGAGCGGAGAGCCGGAGCAAACCTGCAGCCAGGCACAGCAGCGCAGTTGTCAGGAAGCTCCTGTCTGACTCCTGGTGCTGAAGGCCATTATTATCTGTAAACATTCTTAAATATAGACCGTGCCGGGGCGGGGCGGGCCGGGGGCAGGAGGGCACACGGGGCCTGGGAGCCAGCTTGGCGGACCAAGCGCTAGGCCTCTCCAAACCTCTGCTCAACCTGGCTCAGGGCCAGGATCTGACCCCGGATTTGTCACCCAGCACTGTCGGGACATGGCTCAGGCTGGCAGCTGACTGGACTGTGGCAAAAATCTCCAGAAACCATGCCCTAAATCCTGTACACAAACCGGCCACTCCAACAATCTCCCCTGGCCTCAGGCAAGTTCTGTGAGCTAACGGGAGGGGCCTTTCTCAGTGGTCCCGACCCTTCTTGCCCTGCTGCACCAGGACCTCCAGCAGAGGGGACTTGGCCCTCCAGAGTCCTAAGGCAGCTACTGTCTCTGACGGGGGAGGCTGCCCAGGGCCCAGCCCTGAGGGCCCCCATGGGCATCCCAGCCCAGTCAGAGGTGCAGAAGCCTCCTTCCAGGCCCAGGGAAGCCCCCGTCCCTACTCCAGGCACCTCTCTGGCTGGCTCAGGTATAAGAGGGGACCCGAGTGGGGCTTCTCAGCCTCAGCCTCTGACCTCTGTGGGCCTGTACGTCTCTGAGGAGAGGCTGTGCTGTGACCTCTACCCACAGACTCCCAAAGCCCCACCCCAGTTATGATGACAAAGTGCTTCCCTGCTGCCCAGGTGCCCTGGGGACAGAAGAGCCTCCCGTTGAGAGGTCCTCCTGGGAGAGAGGCCTCTTGGGTCTGCATCCTGTACCCACCACCTGAAAACCAGGTGGGGGCTTCACACCTCGCTGCAGTGCTCCTCTCTGCACAGGGGCAACAGGCCCAGGACCAGGAGCTGAGAGGATGCAGCTTTGCTGTTGGGCTGGGTGCCTGGTGTCACCAGAGGAGCCCAGACCCCTCCCGAGTAGAGGTGGACTTGGGCGATGGGGGCTCTGGATTCTGCTTCCCCCCCGCACTGCAGCTGCCTGCCACACACCCTTTCCCAGGACTGGTGTGGGATGAGCTAAGAGGTGTGCCCAGGGCTTATCACAGGTCAAGGCTGACAACCATGGCCGTGCAGGCGGGTTGTGGGGGAGGGGAGGAAGGGGAGGGGGTGATCCCAAGAGCAGTGCTCTAAGCAGGGCCAGGCCCTGTCAGAAAAACCCCAGGTAAGCACGTCGATGCCGAGCATTTACTGGGGTTATTACCCATTTAAGGTCTCTCTGGAAACCTCTAATTCCAGCAGCTGCTGACTCTCCCAACAGGCTGCCTCTGCCTTTCAGAGGAGAGGCCTTGCCCTTGATAATGACATCTTTGAACCACCCGCCTTGGGGAAGGAGCAGCCCAGGCCCCTGGCAGCTGGGCCTATGGAGAAGGGAGGGCTGAGACCTGCTGCATCCCCCCAGACGCTCTGCCCACCGCAGAGGCTGCTCTGGGGCAGGGTGGGAAGGGCTTCTGGGCATCTCCAGCCCAGGCTGCTCCCCCAGGCCTGCACCGAGGCCTTGCTGCTCTGCCCGGCCTTGTTCTCGGGATGCTCTCAGGCAGGTGTTTCCACGAGCCCCGGTTCAAAAGAGGAAACCGAGGCTCAGAGAGGTGGAGTGAGCTGCCCAAGGCCCTCCAGTTGGGCTGTGGAGGGAGGGGCAGAGACGCTGCCTGGTCTTGTCCATTTGCTGACCATGAGCACCGCTGGTGCCCTGATGGGCAGCTCTGACATCATTCCCCAAAGGTGGGTTTCCAGCTGATCCACACGTGCCACCAGAAGCCGCCCAGGGAAGGAGGGTGTGGACGTGGGTGCTGGCGACAAGTCCCCATCTGGATCCCACACAGGCAAGGGTCAAAGCCCACTCAGACTGCTTGGGGTGGGGGCTACGGCCTCCCTCCATACCTTTCCTCTCCAGCACTCCACTCTGCCCTGCTTCTGTCCCCAGGAGGGTCAGCTGGCTGCCCCTCCCTGCTCGCCTCTGTCTCTTTCTCTGCATCTCTTCGTCTCTCTCTCTCTCTGCCTCTCTCTTTCTCTGTCTCTGTTTCTATCTCTCTCACTGTCTCCACTGCTATGTCTCTGTCTCTCTTATTCTGCAATCTAGCCCAACAGAGCTATCACAAAATGGCATTTGGGGGCCCTGAACAGAACTGACACCCGGCTCTAACTCTGTCTTCCTGTGAGGTAGGCCAGGACCTGGCCACTCAGGGGCAGGGGGAGGAGCTGGGAAGCCTGTCCAAGCACCCGCCTGGCTCTGCTCATGGCTCCACACTGTCCAAGCACCTTCACATGCCATCACATCTGCCTTTGCCTCTGGGAATTTCGGTGGATTCAGTGTGATCAATGGAGAAATCTCCCAGGCTCCTCAGCCGCAGGAAGCCAGAGGGTCAGCATGGCTGCAGGTCCCCTCAGGGGTGTCCAGTGGGTGCTGGAAACTGAGCCAACCCACCCAGCCCCTGGTGCAAGGCCCTAAGCCCAGGTCCCCTCCAGACTCTTTGCTCTTACCCAGCACCTCTGCCCCAACCCCTCAAGCTATCCTTAGGTGTCTGGTTCCCAAGAACCTCGAGCCCCTGTCAACAGCACCCTGTGTCCAGGTCCTCTGAACCTGCTTCTCACCTGGACTGTAACCTGAGCTTCCATCCATCGCCCCTGGAGCCCAGCAGCTGCCCATGACCTCCTCTTCACCACGCCCAGGTGGTGCAGTGCCACGTGAGGACCAACCAGACACTGGAGCTGGCTATCACCAGGCCGGCCTCCCCATGAGAACCACAGCCCCAGCCTCGCCCTGTGCCCAGACCCCAGCCCCTCTGTAGTGAGACTTCCAGTCAAGCTGCATTCCCTCCCACTCCCAGCTCTCTGCGAGCACCCCTCCCCCTCCCAGGTGGCATTTCTACCCAGGTCAATCTGGACCCACAGGCAGCATTTCCAGGTAGCATGAGATGTAATCACCCCGACATTCACTGCCACCACCTGTGCACCATCTGCTTTTGCTCAGTTCCACTCCCAAGCAGGTAGCTGCAAGTCTGCTGGAGGGGGCTCCACACTGTGCTCCGCACACTCCCTTGGCAGGCGTTGGAAAGGCACCCAGAGCCTTCCGGGTCTTCCCTACCCCGCTGATTCCTTTAGCCATTCTCCCAGTCCTTTGGGGGTGCAGGGAGACGGAACACCCCCAAGCATGGCCATTGGCATCCAGTCCCCCAGCCCTTCACATGGCAAGTCTGGATGGCTTTGAAGAGGCCCAGAGAGCATCTGACTTCTGTAATTCTGACTCTGAATCTGTCCTGGAGGAAGCTGATCTGTCCTAACTGTAGAGAACGCCACTCACGGGGGATTTACTGCAATATTAGCAATCGCGCTGGACACCTTAGAGACCGGGGAAGGTCCACTCAGGAAGAACAGAACAGGGAACTTTACCAAAGTGGGTTTTCTATTGAAAGATGGCACATATCACGCCTGCCATTTTGGAAATGAAACTTCAACTTAGACAGTACGCAAAGTATGCAGACTGTCCTGGCCGGGGAGGGGCAGCTTGACCTATGTCCAGACGGTGATGGAGAATGGAAGGACACTGGCTTTTCTGCTGCATCAGACAGAAGGCTTCACAGAGAAGGTGGTGTTTGACCTGTGAAAGGGGCACCTGCTAGGTGGACAGAAGATGTTCCTGGTGAGCGGTGAGGTGAGACTTGGACCTCGCTCTTGGGCCTTTGCCTTCCTGGATTGGCAAGGGGCCCTTGGTCTTGGTCAAGATGGAAAAGCACATTGAAGTGTGGTTTGTCATTTCTGCCAGCAGCAGGAGCCAGCTCCCCAGGATCAGGAGAGGGGTGTTGGGAGCTGGGAATGACGGCTACTGTAGTAGGGCAGGGCTGAGATCCAGGGGGAGAGGGCCATACGTGGTCCCGGGATTCGGGCTGTATTAGCAAGGGCAAGTGCCCGCAGGAGGGCTGGGGGACGAGGTCACCAGGGGGTTGAAGGCCAGGCAGGACAGTGAGCAGGCAGCAGACTGCTGCTCAGGGTTGATTCTGGAGGGAAAATCTCTCTGCTGCAAGGATCCAGGGCAGGCTGTGGAGGTGGGTTGCAGAGGGAAGTTAAGAGAACAGAAGTATTTCTGATGTCTCTCAGATTAAAGGCTCGACCTCCCCACGGCTCCCTGTGGATTGTTGGCTTCCTTGCCTCCGATCTACGGAGAAGCTTATTTCTTTTCTGATCCACTTGCAAATTTTTACCACCATTCCCCAGCCACCACCATTCCCCAGTCCACTAAGTACAAATACCCTACCTAAGTCAGAACTCAAAATTAACTGAGATTCTCTACTGACTGTTGAGGAAGGGAGAAATCAGAAGAAAATAAGCATTTGTCAATAATTCACACTACAGGATAAAGTGGAAACTTAGCCATCACGCATCCTGGACATCCCCCTGTGGGTGTGTTTGGTAGAATCTAAAATATACACCCGATACATGGTGCATTTGTTTCAAGCGAAAATACAGGAGACCGATCCCTGGGCAAGCACCTTCAAGCTGCACACGATTCCTTCCCAGCCCTCTTCCCCAGCGTTTTCACCCCCATTGCACCAGGAAAGACCTCAAGCTCAGAGAAGCCCAGAGCCCTCCCAGGGCCACACGTCAGGAAGCATGGCAGTGCTGGGGAGAGTGCCCAGGCCAGCCTGGCCCAGCCCCTGGTGCCTCCTGTACACACAATACCAAGGAGCCTGGTGTGGTGCGGGCTCCATGGTCCTGTGCTGTGCAAAGCACTGGTTGCCTGCCAGCTTTGCACACCAGCTTCCCTGGAGGAAAGGGGCACTGAGAAGTCAACCCCAGGGCCTCGCCAGGCGCAGTCACATCACAACCTCACACAGTGTGTTTCTGATCCCGTGCTGGAGCCCCCCACGCTGGTGTGATCCTGTGGCTGGAGCTGGGCATCTGGAGCCGTCCCTACCTAGTCCTTTCTTGCTCTCTGTAGCAGGTGGAACAGTGGCCCCGCCCAGGGGTCCTGTCTACCAAAACCCCAAAGTGGGCCCTTAGGTAAAAATAGGGTCTTTGCAGATGTCATTAGTTAAGTTCCAGTGAGGTCACCCTGCATGTGGTGGGCCTAAATCCCAGGCTGGATCCTCATAGACCTGCAGAGGGGAGGCTGTCTGAATGGAGGCAGAGACTGGAGAGATGTAGCCACAGCCAAGGAGAGCCAGCAGCACAGGGGTGGAAAGGCAGGAAGCTCCCTCCGGAGAACCTCGGGGCCAGGAGAACGAACAGATCCACTGGCGGCCATTGTGATACACCATGAGCCCCACCCCAGTTCACCTCTCACATAACCGGGCAGCTCCAGTCCCCCCAGCCCACTCCGCGATCCCACTCAGCATGTCCCCCTGCTCCTCCTGCCAGAGTGACTTGGCTGGCCACCCCACCTGCCCTCCAGCCCATCTCTCAAAGGCAAAGCCCACTGCTGGCTGCTCCTGCTCTGTTGGAAGCGCTCTCCTGCTCCTGCTTCATCTCCCCTCACTTGTCACCTGGGGATGGTCTCTCCCCTGGGGGTCTCAGGGAAACCACCTCCACACCCCACCCCGAGCAAGTCCAGGTCTCCCACTAAGTGCCCACCACATCCCAAGTGTCTTGCTCAGGGTCTGTCCCTCCCTGCACAGTGCAGCCCTGAGGGAGGGGATGCCTCTGTTCCCACAGCCCCCGGCCTTGCTCAGTGCCTGACTCGAGGTAGGTGCTCCATGGATCTGGGGAGAGAAGGAAGAATGAAAGGATGGTCCAAGAGCAGGCGAGGTCCATGCCTCTAGGTGTCCCCTGGCACCACTGAGCACAGTAGGCCTCATGAGTCCCTTTCATGAGGTCAAGAGAAACTGCACTGCCACTGGTGGTCACCAGCCACAGGGTGGAGGGGTCGATGGGATGTCGGGAGGAACCGACCTGACCTGCCCTACCTGCCGGAGCTACTCGTGCATACAGATCAGATTTCTGATTAGTCTGATTAGACTTCCTGGAAGCTCCCACTGAGAGGCACGTCTGTTGCTTCCTGGCCAAGCTGATGTCTGAGAAGCCAAGACCACAGGCACGCAGGGGACAACATGTCACCATCTCTCAGGCAGCCAATGGAAGCCTGCGGTGGTCAGTTTTCAAGCACATTTCAGGAGGTTTGGCCACAGACCTTTGCTGGTGCGCCTTGCAGTTATATCAGGGCCAAAGAACCAAGTCTGCAAATAGGGTCCTGGCCACTATCCAGGGAGCTTTATTAGAGAAATGGCCACTCAGCCTTTTCGTCACCATAAGTCATGGCCTTGAGATTGCACCCACCCCTCACAGCAAGAGAGCAGCGGCCAGCAGAGCACAGCTCTGATGCGGGCATCGTAATTCAGATCAAAATCCTGGTACGTGGGTGTCCCTTCAGCTGGCCATGCCCAGACCCAAGCCCAGTGTCCTTCACTCTAGAGTCCTAGGAGGGTCTCAGCCTTGGACCATCTACTGTCCACTTTAGCATTCTGAAACTGGTATTAAGAAAATACGACTTCTGGTTGACGAGAGACCATCTCACAGACGTTCAACCCACCACGTCCTCCCCCTGCGCCTCAGAGCTGGAAGAAGCACAATCAGAAGCAAGAGGGAGCAGGGTGTTTTCAGGGCTGAGAACCATGACCTCTGGTTCTCCTCCCGTAGTTTCCCCAGGCAAAGGCGATGACCATCATAGAGTTTCCTGTTGTTGTTGTTGTTGTTGTTGTTGTTTATTGGGCAAAATTGGGAATGGTCCATAAACCAAATCACTTTGGGTTCTCCAAGATGATGACGTCCCTCCTGGTGACCTGAGTGTTCCTATATGACTGCCATTTGCAGGAAGTCCACAGCACGGAGGTGGAGCCATAGAGAACGTTATTTGAGGAGTTTGCCGGCTGACGGTCCTCACCTCTGACCATGCTGAGACAAGGGACGTTCACCCTGGACAGGAGAGCAAGGCCAGGGGACATTGAGCATGTGAAGAAGTCCCAGGCACAGAGTGAATCCTCACCACTGGCTGCTCTCTGTGGGGGGGGGGCAAGGAAACTGGAAGACCCCTGAGCCATGTGGGGCTTCCCCCAGTGACAGGCAGCTCCCTCTGAAAATGAGGGCGGGACAAAAACGGAGCAGACTCAAGGGAAGCCCTTCTGGGACTCCAGGGAGGAGCGCTGGGAGGAATCCCTGCAGAGCCCCCACCTTGGAAGAGAACAAGACAGCTGTCCTCCAAAGCCTGAGGACTCGGGAGTTAGCAGAGGGCAACCTGGGCTGCAACAGGGTCAGAGGTCACCAGGTTCAGAAAAAGGCTGACTCAGATGTAAAGCTCAAGGAGCCCCTGAGAGTCCAGGGCCTGCCCTTCCCATGAGGCACTTGGAGTTGGAAGTGAAATGAATGAAACCAAAGCTACCGAAAATCAGAGTCAGCTCCAGGATGGATTCAGCATTTCAACACTGACGACTTGAAAGAAGGGGAGGGCACTGTTATGTGATAGAAAAAATCTCTGGCATGCAGCACAAAATAGGATGCAATACAACATAGAAGCAAGAGAACTTTATTTGTGATCACAAAAGGTAACCAGCAATAGAAAAAGAAGACCCTCAAACAAGCTAGCTATTGAAATTATCAGACAGGTATTTAAAAATAACTATAATAACCACTTAAAAGAATATTGCATAAAAAGATAGATAATGTCTGATGAGATAGGAAAAATGAAACACACAGAGACCATGAAATACCCAAATGGAAATATTACAATGAAAAATACGATATCATACCTCATCAGATAATTTTAATGGCAGAAAAGGCAGAGGAAGGAACATGATCAGTGAACACGAAGACAGGTGGAGAAGGCTGAGCGCAACAAGCCAAGCTGCACCAGTGAGTTTATCAGAAAGGGTCTGAGACAGAGACAGCTAGCAAGAGCCAACCTCTGTGGCCAAACCTCAGGACTGGCCTCAAAAATGTCCTTGCAAACATGTTCAAATGTAATTTGATCAGAACACAGAGGAAGGAATGACTCCTGAGCACTGTCAAAAAAAAGAAAAATAGAGGAATCACATAGCAAATAACGCAGGCTACCAGCAACAGAGACAGGCGGCTTGCCAGGGAAATTAGGCAAGAAGGGAGAAGAGGGACATCAAAGACAACCCACTGACCACAGTCATCTAGAGTGACTATGCACACCCCCAAGGCTACCTTGTTGGAGAAGCACGGTGGGGGTGGGAGATAAACTCTAAAACAGCCCTTGCATATCACAAAACACAAACAAGCAAACAATCACAAGCTCCAGGGAAGGAAAACTGGATCCAGACTTGCTAAAATACATTATCTGAAAGGTCCAGTTGAGGGGGGTGGCAGTTACAAGATGCGTAAAACCATAGGAAAGGGTCACAAATACACAAGAAGGGGAAAGCAGACAACAGAAACTGGCTGTGAAAGGCTCCGTTGTCAGCCTCAGCACACCACCTTCAAAGCAGCTATCACAAATGAGATCCAAATAGTCCAACAGGCCCATTCTTAGAGAGAAAGTGGAAGGCATCATGACAGTATATGAACAGCTAGGATCAAAAAAGAAAACTCAGACCAATATCTCTAATGAACATAAATGCAAAAATTCTCAGTAGAATTTTGGCAAATCAATTGCAAAAACATCAAAAAGATCATGTACCACAATCAAGTAGAATTCAATCCAGGGATGCAAGGTTGGTTCAACATATGGAAATCAATAAAAGTAATTCATCACATCGATAGACTTAAAGATAATAACCATATGATCATCTCAATAGATGCAGAACAAGCATTTGAAGAAATACAGCACCGCTTTATGTTCACCACTTTATGTTTAGTTATATTCCTAACTAGAAAAATTAGGAATAGCAAGAACATGTCTCAACATCATAAAAGCTATCTATGCTAAGCCCCAGGTCAACATCATTCTAAATGGAGAAAAATTGAAGGCATTCCCTCTAAAAACTGGAATAAGACAGGGATGCCATCTTTCATGACTTCTATTTAACATAATTCTTGAAACACTGGCCAGAGCAATTAGACAGATGAAAGAAATTAAACAGATACACATAGGAAAAGGACTCAAATTGTCATTATTTGCTGATGATATGATTCTATACTAGAAGACCCTAAAAGTTCCTCCAGAAAACTTCCAGAACTAGTAAATGAATTCAGCAAAGTAGCAGGATATAAAATCAACACACATAAATCAAATGCATTTCTGTATATCAGTGACAAATCTTCAGAAAGGGAAATGAGGGAAAGTACCCCATTTATAATAGCCTAAAAAAAAAAAACTTGGGAAGCAACTTAACAAAAGAGGTGAAAGATCTATATAGTGAAAGTTACAGTACTCTAAAGAAAGAAATCAAAGAAGACCTTAGAAGATGGAAAGATCTACTTTGTTCTTGGATAGGCAAAGTTAATATTATTAAAATGACCATACTACAAAAGCATTATACAGATTTAATGCAATTCTAATCAAAATATCAATGATATTCCTCAAAGAAATAAAAAAAAAAGAAGTCATGAAATTCATCTGGAAAAATAAGAGACCCAGAATAGCTAAAGCATATCTTAGCAAGAAGAGTGAAGCAGGTGGCATCACTATACCAGAACTTAAACTATACTACAGAGCAATAGTTACAAAAACAGCATGGTATTGACACCAAAATAAACTGGTAGACCAGTGGTACAGAATAGAGGACACAGAGACTGGCCCACAAAACTACAATTATCTTATATTAGACAAAGGCACCAAAAACATTGGAGAAAAAGATATCCTCTTTGGAGAAAAGATATCCTCTTCAACAAATGGTGCTGAGAAGACTGGAAATCTATATGCAACAAAATGAAATTAAATCCCTGTCTCTCACTGTGCTCAAAACTCAACTCAAAATGGATCAAGGACCTAAGAATTAAACAGGAGACCCTGCATCTAATAGAAGAAAAAGTAGGCCCTAATCTCCATCATGTAGGATTAGACCCCAACTCCCTTAATAAGACTCGTTTGGCACAATAATTAAAATCAAGAATCAATAAATGGGATGGACTCAAACTAAAAAAATTTCTTCTCAGCAAAAGAAACAATCTATGAGGTGAAAAGAGAGCCTACATCTTGGGAGCAAATTTTTACCCCTCACACATCAGACAGAGCACTAATCCCTAGGGTATATAAAAAATTCAAAAAGCTAAGCACAAAAAAAACAAAACAAAAAAAACCAAATAACCCAATCAATAAATGGTTCAAGGACCTGAACAGAATTTTCTCAAAAGATGAAATACACAATCAATCAACAAATATATGAAAGAATGTTTATTATCACTTACAATTAGAGAAATGCAAATAAAAACTAAGATTTAATCTCACTCCAGTCAGAATGGCAGCTATTATGAATGCAAACAATAGTGTTGGTGAGGCTGTGGGGAAAAGGCACACTCACACACTGCTGGTGGGACTGCAAATTGGTGCAGCCAACATGGAAAGCAGCATGGAGATTTCTTGGAAAACTGGGAATGGACCCACCATTTGACCCAGCTATCCCTCTCCTTGGTCTATACCCAAAGGACTTAAAAATGGCATACTACACAGACACAGCCACATCAATGTTTATAGCAGCACAATTCAGAATAGCTAAATTGTGGAACCAATCTAGATGCCCTTCAATAAATTAATGGATAAAAAATGTGGCATATATATATATATATATATATATATATATATACACATACATACACACACAATGGAATATTACTCAGCAATATAAGAGAATAAAATCATGGTGTTTGCAGGTAAATGAATGGAGTTAGAGAAGATAATGCTAAATGAAGTTAGCCAATCCCAAAAAACCAAATGCTTAATATTTTCTCTGATATAAGGAGGCTGATTCACAGTCAGGTAGGGAGGGGGAGTGTGGGAGGAATAGATGAACTCTAGATAGGGCAGAGGATTGGGAGGGGAAGGGAGGGGACATGGGGTTAGAAATGATGGTAGAATGTGATGAACATCATTATCCAAAGTACATGTATGAAGATACGAACTGCTGTGAATATACTTTATACACAACCAGAGATGTGAAAAATTGTGCTCTATATGTGCAATAAGCATTGTAATGCATTCTGCTGTCATATATAAATAAAAAAATTAAAAAAGATCAACTAGAGAATTTTTTTTAAAAAGAGATGAGATTATTTAAAAGGAACAGAAAATCTAGGGAGGAAAATTATAATAATTAAAGTAGAAAATTCACTAAAAGAATTGATTAGGAACTTTGAACAGGCAGAAGAATCAGCAACTTGAAAATCATTAGAAATTAGTCAATCAGAAGAACAGAGAGAAATAGGAAGAAAAATGGAGTTAGAGGATCATCTGGCACTGTTAAAGGGATGAAGGAATATAAAGCACAAAAGACAAGAATGAGAGTAGAAAAGGAGCAGGAGCTGAAATTTCTCAACCTCCAGAGTTGATTTTTTTTTATAATTCTAGTCATAAAACCAAGAAGTTCAATAAATTCCAAATAAAATAGGTGTGAAGACAATCACACACAGACACACTAAGCTCAAAGTGTTGAAAGATACCATCAAAGAGAAAATCTTGAGTGTAGCAAGAAGACAATGACTAGTTGCATAAAAGGAAAAACCAGTAAGATTAACAGAAGACTTCTCATAAAAACAATGGAAGTCCAGAGGCAGTGGGATGATACATCCAAGTGCTAAAGGAAAGACTGTCCACTAAGAATCTTAACATCCAGCAAAAAGAACTTTCAACAGTGAGTATGCAAAAGACACCCCCAGATAAACAATACAGGAGTCATTACTAAAAGGCTTGTCTTGTGAGAAGAGCTGGGGAATTTTTTAAGTTGTAAAGGAAGAATCAATGGACAGCAATTCAGCTACAAACACACAAAACCAAGAAGCCCCAGGAAAGAGAATCACATAACTGTAAAACACAGCATTAGCCCATATTTCTTCTACTTTCTTCTGTTAATTGAATTTTTTAAAAGTCTATAAATGACACGTGCACACACACACATACACACACACACACACACACTATTGTATCTATCACATATACAAAAGCAAAATGTCTCACAAAAACAGCACAAAGAAACCGTGTGGAGCAAAGCTATACTGATGTAAGGAAATGACACCTGAGGTTGAGAATCTATAAGAACAAATGAAGAGAACAGGAAAAATATAACATGGTTAATGTATCAAACTACAATATACACTTGCTCTCCTTTATTTTCTCAGCTTCCTTGAAAGACATAAATTCATATAAAGTAATAACTACAACAGGGTACTGTAACAGTTATAGATGTATCGTGTATAATAATGATAGCATCAAAAGGGAGATGGAACCGTGCTCCACTGAGGTGCTAGATCTTACTGGAATGTATTAGTGGAACTGAAGAATTCTGGTAAGGCAAGGTGTATATGGTCACCCCTAGAGCAACCACAAAGACAATGACTAAAAAATATCCTTAAAGGAAAAAAAATTACACTAAAAAACACACAATTTAATGCAAAAAAAAGCAGACCAAAAGAATAGAGGAAGAAGAAACTGGGTTGTAGAAAAGGAGAGGTAAATGGCAAATACAATTATAACCATGATATTAAATATGAATGAATCAGACAGCCCAACAGAAGGCAGAGACGTCAGAATGAGCAGGGCAGATCCACCTATATGCTGTCTACAAAAAAAGCACTTCAGATTTAAAGATAACAGTGCAAAAGTAAAAGGGCAGAAAAAGTATACTTATGCAAACAGCAACCGTACAAAAGTTAGAGTGGTATTTTAATATCAGATAAAATTACTTTGTAACAGATGGTACAATGTTACTAGAGATAAAGAAAAACATTTTATAATGATAAAATGGTCAATCCATCCCAAAGCACAGCAATAATAAATGTATGTACATGGCAACAGAACCCCAAAGTTCATGAAGCCAAAATTGACAGAGCTGCATGGGAAATAGGCAACTCAACCAGAATAGTCGGAGACATCAGTAGCCCACGTGGTCATGAATAGAACCAGAGTGCAGAATATCAAGAAGAAAGCAGAAAAACCAAGCAACACCCATAAGCAAACTGCATCATATTCTAAAGGACAGATATTCAGACAACACATCACCCAGCAGCAGGGCACCCATTCCTCTCAAATGCACGTGGGACATTCTCCGGGAAAGAGCCTAGGCTGAGCCATGACCCAGGCCTCAGCCGACTTGAAAGACTAAGATCACAAGAAGTACCACTTCTGACCAAAGTGGGTCAAATGAGAATTCAATAGCAGAAAGAAATTTAGGAAATTCATTAACAACATGCTCCTCAGTAGCCAATGAGTCAAAGATCAGAGACTAAGGGAAACTTAAAAATATTTTAAGATTAATGAAACAACAAACCAAAACTTAAGAGATATAGCTAAAGAAATGTAAAAGGAAGTTTATAGCTGTAGATGACAATAGTGAAAAAGAAGAGAATTATCAAAATAATAACTCAATACCACCCCTGAGACAGTACAAAAAGAAAATTAAGCTAGACCTACTGCAATGAGCAGGAAGGAATTAAAAATCAGACCACAAAATAATGGAAAAAAGAATACAAAACCATAGTGAAATTTTTTTAAAAATCCAAGATTTATTTCTTTGAAGGATTCAAATTTACAAACCTTTAGCTAAACTGATTAAAAAAAATAGAAAAAAAGAGAGAAAAGACTCAAATTGCTAAAACCAGAAGGTAAGAGAGCCTGAGACCACACATATAGCAACAGAAAGAATCATAATAATTATAATTATTAATTATATGTGAGCAACTCCATGTCAGTAGATTTCTAATCTAGAAATGGACAAGAATACACAAGAATCCTCAGAGAAACTCTGTTTACATTAGCCACAAGCTGGAAACAACACAAATATCTGCCAACAAGAGAATAGACAAAAGGTGAAATATCCAAACAAGGGAATCCTACTTGACAATAAAAACTACACACGCAGACTCAGATGAACATGGGTAGATTTCCACTGCGCACAGTGGTGTGGCCTTTAATCCCAGCTACTCGGGAGGCTGAGGCAGGAGGAATCCAAGTTTAAGTCCAGTCTGGGCAACTTACAAGACCCTGTCTCAAAATAAAATTTTTACAAAGAGCTGGGGATACAGCTCAGTGGCAGAGACCCCCAGGTTCCAGTCCCCAGTAGCACATCCAAAAGATGGCTAAATTTTTTAAGTGTCCTGTTCATTGAAGGGCCCAGACCCACACAAACACATGCTGTTTGTGTGACAATCTCTGGTGACAGAGCTGAGGCCAAGCTGGCGTGAGGAAACCAATGTCTGACAAGAGGCTCCGAATCTTCCTTGAGAAGATGGGTGGCCTGTTTACGTGTTCCTCTAGCCCCCGTATTTCCTGCAAAATGGTAGTGAAACATCAAAGTTAATCCCTTTCAGATTTAATTTTTTTAAGGCAAAAACCCAAGGGATGGTGTGTATTTCCAAGTGCATTTTAGGAGGCGTGTGATGTCTGGTTGTCCTACTTTTAGAGAGGGCAAAGGAGATCAGTCGATTCAGGCTACATTGGCCCCATTGATCCATTACAAAATTCCCCATTTATTAATTAAAAGTTTTCTGTAATCAGTTTTTTTTGTAATCAGTAATTTTCAGTAATCAACAATATATATAAATATATACATACATACATATATGAATACATGTGCATATACCCATAAGTCTTTCCTTCATAGAGATGATAGATAGATAGATAGATAGATAGATAGATAGATGATAGATAGACAGACAGATAGGCAGGCATATAGGTAGGTAGGTAAGTATGTAGGCAGGTAGGTAAGTAGGTAGGTAGGCAGGGATGGAGGGAGGCAGGTAGCATGTACATGTTCTATTTCTCTGGGAAACACTGCCTAGCATATGGCATCTCCTGGGGCCTGCCCCATGGTCTAGAGAGAACTCTCTCTCTCTACAATATCAGACGCATCACTGTCTCACATGCCCTTGTTCACTGTGAAATCCACTGTTCATGAATAGACTGTTTCCAACATTTTACTATAATGAAAAATGGCAAAGTGAACAGTCTTTACATATGTGTTTTGTTTTGCAAGCTATTTTGAGATGGAATTCAAGAAGTAGGAGTCCTAGTTCAAAGGCTAACCGCATATGTAATTTTGCTAAACACAAACTTCCTTCCATGAGGTTGATACAGTTACTTCGTAATGACAATATGATAGAATCTTTTAATTTCAGGAATCCCTATTTTATGTTTCATATTAATTAACAGACAATGATGGGACATGCTGACAACCAACTATGAAGCTTCCGCGTTTTGATTCATTGTCATTTCTGTTATGAACATTTCCACCACTTTAGAGAATGAGGTTCACAGGGGTTGATTTCTTCTGGACTTCAACACACACACACACACACACACACACACACACACACACGCATGCAAAATAAAAACTCATGAATCCAATGACCAGAATGACCAAAAATCAACGTCTTGACATGGTTGCTTCAGATGGGTTTCATTTTTATTAGAAGAAACAAAGCAATAAAATAAGCAAGCTCCTGCCTCCATGACACGCTGTTCCTTTTCATTTCCTTCTTGCTGTCCCACAATGCTTTGGTGAACATCCCTGGAAGACTCTGCTACGCGTGTGTGAGTTTTCTCTAGGGTAGAGGCCTGAGCTTGTGGCAGTGCCAGGTCATAGCCACTCAAGGGACATGCCATGCTGCCCCCCAGGTGGTCATGCCCACTTACACCAGCACCCGCAGCATGTGCTCCATCCACCCCATGGAGATACCACCCATTATCACCTGTGGATGTCTTCCCGTGGACATGGAGTGGACATGGCGTCTTATTATTCTGATCTTATTGAATGGGACAAGGATTTAAAACTAGTTTCCTACTTTAATGAGAAGGTCTACTTTCACTTGCCTTTTTAAAATTTACTCCTCCCACCACAGGAACAGTTAGCATAACCCAAAAGACAAAGGCTGCCTTTTACATGTTTTCTCCTTCCTAAGAACCCAGAACACGGACACCTGCCCTCTCACATAGTCACAGGCATGCGCTGGAGGAGAGTGCAGGTGTGGTCTGCAGCCCTACTGGACAGTTCTTGGCTTTTTTTTTTAGAAGAGAGTTCTTCTGTTGTCTAAATGTGTCTTTGTTGTTCATGTTTCATGGCCTTAATACAGATTGCTAAGAATGCTGCTTTGAAAATATGACCATACACCATGCATACACTGTTATGGTGACCATTGTTCTGTACAGAGGAGTCTAGCATTTCATTTGTAATTGGAGTCTTTACTCATTTTCAAAAAACAAATCCTTCCCAGTTTCCTTTATGTCTATTTCCATACCCATAAAAATAAAATTTGTACACATCTATAAATTATTCGTCAATATTTTGATTGATGTGTCAAATTTACCTTCTGACCTTCAGGAAAAAAAATAAAACAGGAAAACATACACGAGCACATTCTGCAATTTGTGTTTCTTAATTTAACATGGGGAGGTCAACACCAATTGGGTGCCTGGGAACTGTAATCTCATAAAGAATTTGCTCTCCCGATTCATCAATGATACCATTAGACTGCAGAGAACACATCGATGCATATTATTGAATCATGAGCTGGAAAAATCCTCCAAAATAATCCATGGGTCCCAGCATCTTTGTTTTGAGTTGGAATAAGCTCCTCTAACTGTGATCCTAAGGAGATGATGCTTTAATAGGCTAAGGGCAGAGTTCTTCAAAGACAGGTAAAAATAAACACAGACTCAATGAAATCCCAAATATCCATCATATTACCACAAAATCCACAATGTATAATTTAAGCCCCTATTTAAAACATGAAATATATATTTAATAGATATATTATTTATAGAAAGAAAACAGAATGCTTCCCCAGGTAAGTGACCCTCTGTTGAACACACTCCCTTAGGAAACGTGGTGGAGACCCCCTGATGCCTGCTGAAGGCCTCTTAGGAAGCATGTGTCCTGCGTCCTGCATCCTGGCTGGACTCTCTTTCACCAGCCGGCCTGAACAGAGTCGCTTTGCCCCAGCCGTTACCATGGTGACCACTGTTACAACAATTTCATAGATGGGTTATTTGCCATTTACTTTTCAATATGCTTACCATAAAATCTCACTCTAATCTTTTTAAAATATAGATGTGATGTGAAGTCAGAGAGGGAAATTCAGAAATTAAGTAAACAATCACACGGCACATAAACTCTGGGGGATCGCTTTCTTTTTGATCGTGCGCATAAGCAACAGCGCTGAGCTGGATGGAGCCAAGGTCACTGGAGTCTCCCCTCCACACCCCAGGTCTGCTCGGTGCACACAGGGGCTTCCCAGCACGGGGCGGGGGACAGCTGCCGAGCCCTCCCCACCACACACACGCCAAGCAGGTGTCGGCCACGCACTGAGGGTGGGCTTGTCTGCAGCTCGCTCACCCCACGTTGAACCACATCAACCCCATCCACCATTTCACTAGTTCAAACGTGTCCTCTCTAATTAGTGCCAAAAGGATGTGACTGAATGGACGCTGGGGGCTAAGGAGGTTGGCACGCCTGTGACTAGGAGACACGGCAGATGGTCTCTGGGCCCCATAAAGTCAAGTCCTCCAACTCCTTCCCAAGGGCTCTGGGTTGACGGGTTCAGCCCTCTCTTGCTGTTAAGGGAAACGCTAGCAATTTTAAAGACTTTGAAGACTCAGACGATTCTGTGGCCTGCCCAGCTGTCTCCAGCCCTTTTGTGGTCACAGCACAGGACGTCCCTTGGGGAACCCGCCTCTTGCCCATACAGGTCATTGATGGAAAAAGGGCTGCCCACCTTCAGGCCAGTAAGACTCATCTCCTAGAGTTTGGAGTTTTTCTTAACTAGAGGGAAGAGAAACGTCCCCTTTCCCTGAAAGTGATGTGTCTGGCTGGAGCCTGGAGCCCTGAGGCAGCAGGAGAACAGACAACACAGAGCCAGGCCAGGAGATGGAGAGGGACACGCGCTCACTAGATCCTCTGTGTCCAGTGGGCCTGTGTCACATGCTCCTGGAGGGGTCAGATACACAAAGGCCCTGGAAGGAGAAGCCAGGCTAACGTCCCTCCAGCCAAAGCTACGTGCTCCCGAGAGAATCCTGGTGAGGTGGCGCACTTGTGCCAGGCAGGCCCCTGGGCGGCATGACCTGCACATGGACAGCTGGGTGCGCCCCAGGGCCAACAGTCTTCACACAGCAGAACCTCGTGCAAAGGGTCAGAGCTGAAAGGAAGTGGAGAGAAGAAACCACCCAAGTCCCCCAACACACAGGTGAGGACCTGGAGGGTCATAGGCACAGCAGTGTCCCACTCAGGAACCAAGCTAGGAAGCTGGATGTCATGGGAGACGGCTCTACAGACTGTACACAGTCCCTTCTCTCAGGAAACATGGAGCTTGCTGTCAAAGGACGCAGGACATCCCTGGGGCAGGGGAGGGGACAATGCAAGAATGGAGAGGCCACCCCACAGGGCCGTCACCTCGACCCTCTTGCAGCTCTCGGTCCCCAGGCCCAACCTCAGTGCAGCTGGCCAGGGGCTCCCGAGGGCTACAGCTGGTGGCCTCCTGCCAGTCCCTGGCGTCCACTGTAAGGACTGCAGGAGGATCTCGCACAGCCAGGCCCTGAGTTTAAAACCCCTGACATCCTCCAGCCCTCAGCTTAAAGACAGACTCCCCGAGGAGCCCGCTGGGCCAGAGTCCCTGACAAGGCCCTCTGTTTGCCCCACCAGGACGGTCCTTCTGAGGGTTGCTCCCGCCTCTTCCAAACTCACACACTCTTCTGCTGCAGAGCACATCGGCACCCATGAGCACACATGCACGCTTCTCCAGAGCATTCCTCCCGTCCTCTCCTCTCCCCATGAGCAGCTAACATCTGCTCATCCATCAGCCTCCCGCTCCGAGGGCCTCTGGGGGATTCTTGTCCACCGCCAGGCCTGGGCCAGGGACAGTGCTATTGGCACCAGGGATGCACTTCCCCTGAAGGACCGCCCCACAGCCCTGGCTGCTAGGGCTAGCGTCCACAGTGGAATGAGGGGCAGCAGGGCTGGTGGCCAGCCACACCTGACACTGCAGGAGCTCAAGGACTGAGCAGACCTGTGGCAAAGAGGTCTCCTTGGAGGGGGAAAACGGACTCAAAACAAGGCAATAGCTGCCATTCAGAGGGAAAGGGATTGTACTTGTGGCAAAGGAGCCGCATCCCGAGGCTACTCCAGCATCACAGGTCAAGGAACGCAGCTTTCCTGTGGCCTTCACATTTTTTAAAATATATTTTTAGTTGTAGTTGGACACAATATCTTCATTTTATTAATTTATTTGATGTGGTGCTGAGGATCGAACCCAGGGCCTCGCACGTGCTAGGCCAGCGCTCTGCCGCTGAGCCACGGCCTCAGCCCCATGGCCTTCATTTTTTTTTAGATGTGTCATAAGGGACAGACTGACCTGGCTTTGCCACCATGCCTTCTTCAAGATCTAAACCAGGACCCAGGACCCAAAGGGGCAGAGAGGACATCTGCTCAGGGCTCCCTAACAACCAGTGGCCGTGGGAGGACACGAGCTGCCAGCCTCAAGATGGATGTGAGCCACTCTGCAGGACATCCTGGTTTCGGGAGGGGAACAGATGACACGATGGGTCCCTGCAGACTCTCAGGGTGTGGTGTTAGACCCAGGAACCACCGGGGATGGGAAAGAGCTCCAGCCGGTCCACTCCACACACTCCACAGGCACCTGGTCCTCGGACCGTGGGCCTCCTGGGTGGCCCCAAGGGACCATGGGTCACAGTGGACAGGGACCCTGGGCTCTACAGCCTCCTTCAAAACGTGGGAGTGAAGGAAAGAAGAAATGCTTTCATTCATCAATTTGAGGAACACTTACAAGCTTCCACCTGTGCGAGGCACTGTCAGGGCCCTGGGAGAGGCTTCCCCTGGGACACTAGCAGTGAAACAGGACACTGCCGAGTCCCTCAAGCCACAGTGACAGGCTCACGGGAACATGCAAGTGGCGTGGGCTGCCATGTGTGCACACACTGACCCACGTGGATCTCAAACAAGTTCACGGTAACTGTGCACAGGCAGCGCCCGTCCAGGTGGTGACAGGCGTGCTCAGAAGAGAAGCAGGCTGCAGGCTGGCGGTGCTGGGGAGGGGCAGGGTTCCAGCCTCGGGGAACCAGGAGGGTCCCCTGGAGCTGCTGGCAGGAGGGGTCAGGGCGGAAGCCCCCTCCTGGCCCCTCCCTGAGTCACAGAGAGCACTTGTTCATTCTCACCACCTGCCCCTGTCCTCTAGGCACGGGCATCAGGGGTGAAAACAACCCCGGGCCTCCATGCCAGGAAAGCAGCAGAGACCTGGGTAGCGACAGAGCCAGGGAAAGGGCTCAGGGCGGCCCAAGGGAGGGGCAGCTGGTGCAAGGAGCGCCACGGAGGAGGGGCAAGAGGACCAGGAGGACGGGCACAGGCACCGGTGGTGCACAGGCTCTGCAGCTGGAGGGCCTCAGCCCCGCAGAGCCAACCGTGTGCCTGCGTCCACGTCCATGTACTTGCTTCACACCAATAAATGCCAGGCACTGGACCAGACCCCGGAGCCCAGCAGGGAGCCACACAGACTCAGGCCCTTCCCCATCTGGAGATCAGGCTTCAGGGTGGGTAGAAATTCAATTTATGGGGAAGTCAGGGACGGGGAAAAGAGGAGAGAGGGTGAAACTGAGCAACTGATGTCACGGTCACGGCTCATTTCCTTTCTATCACAACAGTTAATAAAACTGTCTTGCACCTTAGGAGGCAACACACACACACACACACACACACACACACACACACACACGTGCTCTTCTCCTCCAGATACTCAGCCACACTTGTCGCCCTCACTACCATCTTGCTAGTGATGCTGATGAGTTGCCTGGTGCCACTTCCCCATGGCAGCTCACCTAGGGAAGCGGGGTGTCCTTGGCTCACCACTCCCGCGGCCCAGCTCTGCCCGCACAGAGCAGGCCTCTGAGGGACTCTGACTTCATAAAGGAGTCTCCTCCACTCCGTCGCCCTACGAGCTCCCATAGCTTCCAGGACCTTTAGCAGCTGTTCAGTAAATATTTGCAGGATGGGGCTGAGGGGGTAGCTCGGGGGTCATGCACTTGCCCAATCTGTAGGAGGCCCTCGGTTCAATCTCCAAGTCCATAAAATAATAACAAAATAGAATCCAGGAAGGCCAAGGCTGGAGAAGGAGATGCTGCTGGAGCTTGGTGGCCGACCCCCTCCTCCCGGGGGACAGCCTCAGGTCCTCACAAACTCACAAAAGGGACTCAGTGGACCTGACACCTGCCTGGGCGCCGCCTTCACAGCGTCCAGACGGTGACCGTGGAAGGGGTGAGCAGGAGGCTTCTGTGCCCACCCCCTTTCACTGGGAATCGAGTATTTTTAGAGGAACGAAGCGGGTTGCATCAGCCACATCTGTGGCCGCCCTGAACGCCCCAGGATGAGCCCTCTGCACTCCTCTCAGCTTCTCCTGCTCCATCAGGCGCACGCCAGACTTCCCCGCACTGCCAAGAAGGATTAATGCTCCCACTGTGATTTTATTTAGATGCATTTTAACATGCAGTGTGTGCCTTCTAATTTTAGAGTCTAATTATCCTGTGAAGACGGAGGCAAATGTCTGTTCTCCTCTTGGAGCAAGGGCACGGTTTCATGCAAAATTACTCAAAAAACAGGCAAAACTTAGCAAAAGGCCAAACTGGGGTGATCACATTATATCAAGATGCTAAGATAATAATAAAAACAGAGCGCGCTGACGTCTCCCGATGCTACCCGCGGAGGCAAACGTAAAGCAGCCCAGAAATCAGGTATAAAGGGAAAGGCCACGTGTAGGAAGAGAAGCGGCATTCATCTGCTGTGTACTCTGCATGCGCCAGGCTACGCTCCTACTAGCTCGCCTTCCTCTGATGCCCATCCTCCAGGGAAGGACCAACCCCCCTCCGCCTACTGGGCTCCAGCTCCAGTGTGGACAGGGCAGCAGCTGCTCCCAGAGACACACAGCACTGACGTGCCCAGAGGTTCATTTTTGGTCCCTTCCGACCTGGTAAAGCTGCTTCTCAGGATTTAGCCTAAAGCAGTGATCAGAGAGGCACACAAATGGGTCTATAACATGAAGTCACACAGCTATTCATTACGGAAACCCAAACACACAAAAGCCTCAGGCCAGATGAAATTTCCAATGACAAAGTGAGGGCCAAATAAATTTTGGCAGATTCATATTCTGGAGAAATTGGCCTTAAGTGTTCTAAGAAGTGTGCAGAATTCTTAGTATATATGCTTAATCAATAAATGATCCCAATACAGTAAAAAAAAAAAAAAAAGTTTTACATAGAAAAAGTCTGGCGGGAGACATGAAAGAGTAGCCAGAATTCTCTGAGTGGGGGAAGGGGTTTCTAGATGGTTCTTATTTCCTCCTCGGCATTCTTCTGTTTTTCTGAGTTTTCAATAACAATTGTTGTTTTCTTTCTACTCAAAATAAACTATCTAAAAGAAATGAAAAAGAAGAGATATCAGATTGACAAGCAAGTAACCGTCTATCTGAACACCCAACACTCTGAAAGTCCAAGTGAGGGAGAGGATCTGGGCGGGTGGTCACCTGTCCCCTCTGCTCCTCAGCCCCGACCACTTCTGCCCAAGCTCTGGTGCTCTACAGAGAGGCCACTGCCCCCTCCAGACATCTGCAGTCCCACTGCGCCAATCACGGGAGAGCAAAGCCTCCAGAGACCAGGGGTTTTGCAACAGGGAAGACGTCCACTCCCTCCCGGGAGCTAGGATAGCCCCTGGTCATGGCTCAGGATTCTGGAACGAGGGCTAGATCTCCATGAGAAGCACGGGGGCTCCAGGAGGCTTAACTGACTTTCAATGGACTAACAGAAGGCAGATAATAAAGTGGGACCGGGCATCAATGCTACCTAATGTGTTTGTATACAAAGACATACTGGAAGCCACCAGGTCACAAGGAATCTCCACCACGAGGCTGTGAGATGCCCTCAACAAGGTAATTTTACACTATATATATATATATAGGGCACACATATCCATAGGTGTGCATGGGATGGGTGATTTTATGTGTCAACTAGAGTAGGCTCAGGGCATCCAGACGTTTGGCCAAACATCACTTCGGGTGTCGATGACGTATTTCTGAGTGACACGAACATCTGAATCTATAGATGAGTAGAGCAGAGGGCCCTCCCTGGTGCAGGTGGCCCTGCCCAACCCATTGGGGACTAAGGAGAACAAGAAGGTAGAATAAGAAAATGGCCTCTGCTTGACCGTCCTTAGGCTGAGATGCCATGCATCAGAATTGGACTGAAATTCACAGCACTGGCTTTGCACCTCAGGCCTCCAGACTCCAACTAGGACTGCAGCCCAAGCAGCAAGCAGCCTCAGGCCCAGAGCTTGCTGAGTACTGGGACCTCTCAGCCTCCCAAGCCACAGAGCCAATTCCTAAATTGAGAGAGAGAGAGAGAGAGAGAGAGAGAGAGAGATCTCCACTTGCTATTGGTTGGTTTTTCTGGAGAATCTACAGTAATAGTTGTGCCTGCTCATTAGTCCTGAACACATCTAGACCTCCTCTAGGTCTCCAGAAAAACATTCATATTCACATGCTCTATAGACGCCTAGTATCAGGACAGAGGCTCCTGTGACAGTGATACCAGATACTGGGTTCTGAGCCGCAGCCTGCTGGCCCATTTGTTACTTAGAAGCCAAGCCCATGCCTTTCAAAGACACGCTTAAGATCCTTCTGCAGCGACAAGTGCATCTGTCGGGATTCTCCCCACAGGTCACTGCACGTGTGCCCTGGGTCATCTTCTAAAGCTGTGCTCCTTCCTCAGAGAGGAAATGGGGCAGCAGCCCTGCGCGGTCTCTCGGGAGGCCGGCTGTGCCCTGGCCACGGCCGCCCTCTCTCCCATGGGATTGACACACACAGCTCATACCTGCATTGACTGTTTCCTGCTGTCACGTCACTTGTCACTTCTGTCCTCATCTCTGCCTTCGATGATGCTGGCTCCAAAAGCACATCAGACTTTTTAGAAATGTGAATAGAAAGCAGGCGTTTTCAAAGAGTCATGGAGGCTTACACAAAAATCTAGAGTTTCTTTTGAAAATCAGACAGCTGACAACCTTGAGAATAGGACCCTTGGCAGGGCAGGGGCACCTGAGGCTGCTAGCATGCCCACCCCTCGTGGCACCCCAGCTGGAGGCGGGATGAGTGCTGGCTGATACCCGCACAGTCCAGGGCACCTGCCTCTCCACCCTGGCTCTGAACTCCAGCCCGCAAACCCGCAGGCTCTGCAAGCCGTCCTTCCTCACCAACGCACCTCCAGCCCTTCCACACTCACAGCCTGGACCAGATGGCAAGTTCCGTAGTGGCAGGATAGCAACGACAGTGGTGGCATCAGTACCTGGCACATACTGAGCCCGGGAATGTGCTAAGCCTTTCCCATGCTTCCTGCTCTGCATCCGACCGACCTTCAAACCCAAGAATCTTCCCAAGACCCTCAGGGTACAGGGCTAAGCCAGGGGGTTCTGGATGGGAATCTGCCTGCACTAATACCCCCATCCAACACTCTGCAGTCCTGCTGCATGCCCCACGGCTCCACCCCAGGACAGGGCTGAGGGTCACTGTGCATAGGGATCTCTCACAAAGCCGGGGCCGGAACCGGAAGGCAGCATCCCAGCTGGGTTCACAAGTCTTTTTTTTTTTTTTTTTTTTTTTACTTTTGCACTTTCGTGGAGAGTATGGAGAGGAAAGAAAACAGATTTATAGAAATTAAATTCTAGCACAGTACATCTCTTCCAAGAGTCTAAGAAAAAGGAAACAAAGAGAGTGTGACGGAAACTGAGATAATGGGAATTAACACCTGCTAGACACCAGCTGAGTGTTGCTGGCTACTTTCCACACAAACACATCCCCTTCCTCCTCAACAGTATCTCAAGACTGGCATTATGACGGAGCTCTGTGACACAGAGAGGGGAAATCATTTGCCCAAAGCCACACAGCCATCCTATGGTGGAGCTGATACACCCACTAATGACTGTACCCCTTCTACCTGCTCCCGAGACCCCACAAGTCGTCCTGTGAATGTTCTCATTCCATCTGCCAGCCCCCAAGAGGCCCAGAATAGGAAGGTGAGGAGAACCGAAGGTTGAGAATCAAGGTGGCCAGGGTCCATGGTGTGCTGGTTCTCCTGGAATCTCACACGGCCAGGAGAATCTTCTCCTGACTGTCACCACAGCACCACTGGGAGGACATCTGGGGCAGAAGGGACAGTCAGATAGGCAAAGCTCTGCCTCCACGGGCTCCCTTCCCCAGAGGCACATGCCAACCACGTTGGGGACCTGCGGGTAGCACCTCCACTCCATCTGTAAGCATCTGTCCGTCCAACCACCTCTCCTCCACTGCCTGCCCCTCCACACCCCACACCGCCAGCTGCTTAGACTTCTACCCAGGCATGGTCCGTCATCACCCATCGTCACTGAGGCAGCCATCAGGTCTCAATCACCACCCGGTCCCCCGCCATCCACCTCTCCACCCCTACACCTGCCTCTCCATTCATCATCCCTGCACCCACCCAGCCACCACCTGTCCGCCATCCGCCTACTCACCCATAGATCTACTCCTCCATTCACCCATCCGTCCATCACTGATTAAGGCCCCACTGTGTGAAGTTCCGGTCACCGTCCTTGTCTTCACAAAGCTACGGCTTGGCCACAGTTATGAACACTACATTTCTAGATAGCAATTAAAGGGCAGTTTTGATGACCATTTAAAAATCACCTTTCACATGTTAAAGAGCTCTTACCAAAGGACTCTGGGCGGGTGGAACGTGAGTGTCAGGGACCAGGCAGCATTTACTGCAGCATGAGGCTAAGCCCTTCAGGCCCTAGACAAGACACTCTGGGTTCACATCCTGGCTCTGCAATTTCCTGGGTGGGCAGCCACAGGTGTGCAGCCCAACCTCCTAGAGACTCAGTGTCCTATGTCCAACATGGGGACAAGAACTGGAATCACTTAGAGAGGTCCCAAACGTCTGTGAAGAGCTCGCTGCCTGGCAGATGAGGGCAGTCCACCAGGAAGACAGCAGCACATCTAGCACCATCCAGCTACTCTTCACACCACAGGAAAATGTACACTGTGTCACCAGCTTCCCACTGTTGTGACAACACCCGGACAAACACTCTAAAGAGAAAAGATTTATTTTGGCTCCTGGTTTCAGTCCACGAATTCAAGCTCCATCGCTTCAGGCCTGAGCTGAGGCAGAACATCATGGAGGAAGGGCATGGCAGAGGAAAGCTGGTCAGCTCAGGGCGCCAGGAAGGTGGCGGAAGGAACAAGATATTCCCTTCCAGGGACCCTGCCCCACAGTGGCCTACTTCCTCCAACTGGCCCCACCTCCCACCATCGCTCCCGACACGGCCATCACACTGTGAATCCACCAGTGGAATCCTCCTCTGGGGAGGTCGGAGCCCTTGCAATTCAATCACTTTCCCAAAGTCCACCTCTGGCCACTGCTGCATGGAGGACCAAGCCTTCAACACATGAGCCTTTGGGGACAGACCAGATGCAAACTATGACCCACACAAACCAACCACAACGACAGTAAGGGGGGCAGTTCGACAAAAGAATAGCTCCCCTCCACCTTCCGTCACTGATTCCCACGTTTGATTTCCTGGGTGCAGCAGGTTTACGGTCTTTAAGGATCACTTCACTCCTACCCAAGTCGGGCCCGCAGGTCGGGATGAGGACGGACACAGCCGGGAATCCATGACGTAGCCCTCATCTTGAAAGAGTGAACCCAGTTCCTGGGAGAGATGCGTCCACCATGGACTAGTCTTCCTGGAGGGGTTAGTCCGTGGCATAGTCACTGGCCATGAACTTGGAACACATGGGAGCTGAGACGTCACGGAGCCCGGCTGACTGTGTGACCCCGGGGAAGCAGATGGCACAGCCAGGCTGAAAGTGAAGGTCCCTGAAGGATGTGCTCACAGGACCCACTTGTCCACTTTGTGACATCTTCAGCATGCAACAGAAAGGCCAGATGGGGCCCCCGGGAGAAGCCATCCACCAGAAACGTCACCCTGGCAGAGCCAGGCAGGCCCTGCAGGACAGTAATGCAAACAGGAGGCTCCTGCCCCGGGGGCACTGAGTCTTCTCTGATGGGGACAGGAGGCCCACCTTTCGACCCCACACCCCAAACACACCACCCACCTGCAGAGACGTGACCAGCTGTGGGAGGAGGGCAGCCTCCGGGAGCCTGGGGAGGGAGCAGCCTCCTTTGAAGAGTGGCGATAGCACTGCCTAGGCCATTCCCCAGCGCTGCCGACCGCCTGGGGCGGAGATCTGTGGGTGAGACGATGGACAGCACCCACCAGGGCTGCCACCGCTGCCCTTGCAGCTGTGCCCTCAGGTGGCCAGGTTTCGTTGTGGATGACATTACCTGGTGGCGACTGTTCTGGGCACCTGTGCTCTGCCCTCGTGCTGTTTCTCATCTTCGGGTTGATAGTTGCTGAGAGCACAGGTAACCATCGGCCAGGGCAAGGAGCTATGTCAGGGCTACGCCACACCCTTCCTTTATCTTTCAAGCCCCTCTGCCAGGCAAATACTCTGCTCACGGACCCAAGTCCAGAGCCACCCAGCCAGTATGGGGAGCCCGATTCCAGGTGGGTCTGCCTAGCCCCTGGCCCACACTTCTCGCCGTGCCTTGCCTCCCACCATGAGCTGAGCAGGAACCTGAGCTCAGAGGCCAAGCACACGTGGGTCAAACCCAGGGAGTCCCCAGCCCACCAGGGACATAAGGAGTCCTCTGCATCCTACTCTGTGAGGCACAGTTCCTGGCCCGTTGGTGGGTTGAGGAGCTAAAGCCTACCAGGCACAAAGTAGGCCCTCATTAAACACAATCTGCTATATGTTCTGCTGTCAGCAGTCCTGAGCCTAGGCCCCTTCTAAACTGGCTGAAGATGTATACCACTGGCCCAACACCAGTGAAAAAGGAGCAAGAGAAATAACCAGTGATATTTCCAAGCAATGACTTCTGGGGACACATTTTATCCAAAAGCGATGCAAATACAGACAGACAATTTCTCACCATCAGATTGGCAAAAGTAAAAGGCTGGGCAAGATCCAGCAGTGCCTCCCACGTGGGGGAGCAGCAGCTTCTAACACCTTTTGCAGGAACATAGATGATCAAAGTCCCCACTGTGGACAACAAATAACACGTTCGTCCCCAGGCTGCAGGAAACAGTCCGCAGAGAACCCACAGCCATTCCTCAGGACTCTGACATTCTCCCATCCCCTGGGAGAGTGAAGCCACGCCCACGAGCATGCTGAGCCCCCTCCCCTGCAGTAAGCTGCCGCATGAGAGCGATCCAAACACAGACCAGGCTTTTCAGTACATTCTGGGATCAGGCAGCCGAACTTCTTACTTCACGCTCTTCTGTGTTTACCAAATATTTCACACACAAAAGCACAAGTTTAATTTCTAGACTTAAATTTCTGTCCCTGTCACTCCAGATGCCCTCTCCTGCTTCTCTGGTCTCTGGTCTCATTGTAGATACCTCCTCATCAAGGAGGGCTTCCAACAGAAGGTTCTGGAGTGGAGTGGAAAGCCAGTTGGTGGCCTTCCTCCCTCCTCATTCCTCCACCTGGCATTATCCAGCAAGATTCCAGGACGGTACCTGCACTGCCCGAGGCCTGCTTTGAGCTGGGGCGGTCACACTGCACTGCCCAGCCTGGTGTCTCTTTAGATGTAAACTAGTAAAAATTAAGACTCGCTGCTGCTGTTGCATGTGCCACACTTTAAGAATTTGACACCTTTCGTGGGCCGTGGCTGCAGCACCGAGCAGCAGGACACAAATGTACAACGTGTCCACCACCACAGGCTGTTCTGCTGGCCAGTGCTCCTCTCCACAAGATGCCTGCCAGGAGGCCAGAGACCAGGAGAGCAAGGGCACCTCGAGTGCAGGGAGAGGCTCTTTGCTATATGGGACCTGAGAGGAAATAGATTAGACCCTGGGTCACACACCTCGGCTCTGCACTGCATGTGGAAGCAACCTGAGTGGGTGAGGTGGAAGGTGGACCCTGGTCAGAGCCTGCGAGCGTTGGTCTAGTGGTTTTCATATTTCCCTCACTGCTACCAGCCAACAGTCTGCCCCCGGCTCTGTGCTAGGCACCACATCAGTGCTTGAGCCTCTATTTATCATTTAATCTTCAGTGGGATCCAACCAGGCTAACAGCGTTATCATCCCATTTTACAAAGGAGGACACTGAGTCAGGGGATTAGGATTCACACCAGGGTCCACCTGACTTCAGAGGCTGCACTTGTGACCACAGCCCATGGGACCTCGAAGAATGAACCGAAGTGTCACCGTCTGAGCTACTGAGCACTGAAACACCTTGGACTGCAAACTCTCCCAAGGGCTTCAGAAGCTGAATCCTTCGCATGGATTTCACGGGCCATAAAACCAAGCCCGACTGAATAGCTATGGAATAAGAAGAATCTTAGTATTTAAACCCAGCAAGGAAATAATGTAAAAATTAGGCAACTCCTAATAACTTTATCCAGCTGAGTGGTTTGAGGGGGAGAAAATACTCTGCGGAAAATTCAAAATGATAATGAAGTTAGGAAGCTATTAGTTAAACTGTTACAAGACTTTGGTTTCTCAAGAACCTCCCATTTCGATGTTCTAAATAATTAATGGTGCTATCCATTAACCTCTGCACTATTACACCACTCGAGAAACCCGAGTCTAAAGCCACGGGAAGCAATACATTGTGGGCGTGGGTGCCTCATTATTAAAATTAAATATGTCATTAGCAGCTCCTGACAATACCTCTTTCAGTGACTTAAGGAGCAAACCCAGGCAATATAAACTATCCAAGCGCATGAGCCTCTGCTTTACAAACCCTCCTTGCCTGAAAAGGGCCGTGACACTCAGTGTCCACTCTGTCATCAGGGATCAGATGGTACTTCCACCAGCAGCAGCCACCACCAACAGGCACCTCCTCTCCTCTCCCATGGACTCCCACCCTCCTTCACCAGCACCTCGGAAAGCCTTGGAGAGCTCCCAGCTATGCAGACCCCCCAAAGACAAGTGGGGAGACGGGACCTCTGGAGTTGCCCTGGGACTGAGTATGTGCTTGAAGAGGCAAAGAGAGAGCAATTGGTGGGGAAGAAGGTGGCAGCTGAATTCCAGCCTGGAGACCTGGGCAAAGCCCCTTCCTCCCTCTGAGCACCTGCAGCCATCAGAAAGCAACAGAACCCAATTCAAAGCAGCTTACCCAGAGAAGGGACTCTGTCCAACAGAGAAGCCCAAGGGCACACCAGCTCCAAACAGATCCAGGGCCCAAACCCTGTCGTGCTGGGCTAGATCCACTCTCAGGCCTGTCCAGGCTCAGGGACTTCCCTGCTCAGGGAGAACAATTCTCTTAAAAGCTCCCACTGAAGCCCTGGAACAGAGCTGTTGTGAAACCTAAGCTGCGTGCTCATCCAGGCACCAATCCCCTGGACCCAGGAGACAGTGGAGGACCGTGGGCATTCCACATGGATGGAGACACACATCCTTTCCCTCCAGCAGACAGTAGTGGCCTTTGAGAAGAAGTGGACGCCCAGGACCTCCTCCAGCTCCAGTGCTCAACCCCCACATCCCAGAATGTGACTGTCTCAGGAAACTGGCTGGACCAGTGGCCAACTGAGTCAGGCCGCTAGCCCACCATGGTCTGTGAGGGGCACACCCAGGGGCACCAGAGGAGAGGCCTGGACGATGCAGCACCCAGGATGAAGGAGCAGAGAGGGAGGTGCAGGAGGAGGGCACCCCAGGCTCCTACCCTCCTGGAAAGAGCGGCTGCTGCCTGAGACAGGTCTCCATGCTCCCAGGCAAGGCTCCTGGGAGGGCAGGGCCCACTCTGAGGACCACGGACGCCCAGCTTTGACAGCTACGAGCCCTACTCCTCTGCCTGCTGGTCATGACAGCCTGCGGTGACATGTCCCAAGTACCCTGAAGGACAAGGACGATACGGTCAGGCCTCCCTGAGGGGGAGCCGTGAACTTCATCGAACCTGAGATTCCATTTCTTTTAAGGACGCTGACATCAGACGGAGCCTTTGCTTCCTGCCCTCTCTCGTTTTTCAACATCCCCCAATATTTGAGCAGAACTCAAAGATGACAGCCTGCGCCCGCCCTCCCCTTCTCTCTGGAGCCACCCAGATGCACAGTCTCTTCTTCCACAGCTGTCCAAGCACTCTCCCGTCCCTCCGAGTGGGTGACAGCAGCTTCTGCTGCTGCTGGGGTTAGAGCCCGAGGGACAGCCGTCCCGGAGCTTGTCACCGTGCAGTCTCAGGCCCCCCAACAAGATGGGGTCCACCTTTCAACAAGCCCTGGACCCATGCTGAGCCAGTAAAGTCTGAACGGCACTGGGCCCAACTCTGTCCGAGAACCACCTCTGTATATGCCCTCGCCAGAGGGCCCCTGAGCCTGGGCGCCTTCCCATCTCCTCGCCCTGAAGGTTGCTCCTCTCCCAGCACGGGGCGTCTGCATGGCACTCAGCCTTCTCAACCCACACCTCGACTCCATTCAACAATGACGGCCAGCAGTAGTGACACCCACAACGCATGCCCACTGCCCTGATGGTGGTGACCTCGCCTCCACAATCCCCACAGACTCCGTCCCCTCCTGCATGGACCTATTGCCAAATCCCTCTGCCCCTGTCTACTCTGCTGGTGGCCCTCCCCCTTGACTCCCCTACCCTGGTGAATGCGGCAGGAGCAAGCCTAGGGGCTCTCCTTCTTCCCAGAGCTTCTAACCGGGGTGGTGCTGGGAGAGAGGGGGATAGGACAATCCCCGAAAGAGTGGCTGGATTACCAACGCAGAAGTCAGTGGGAAGAAAGAGCGGAGGGGAGGCAGAACGTCCAGGGCCTTGTGAGGGAGGGAGCGTGAGGACAGGGGCTCCTGGAGATGGGAGTCCCACCCGGAAGAGGGAGCAGCTGATGGCATAGACGCTGCCAACAGTCACCTGGGAGCAAGGCTGGGCGCTGCCCTCTGCAGCTCAGTTGATGGACGGCAGGTCATTGCCTGCTCTGCCCCACGGGCTCCACATCGGGTGGCATCCAGCTCTTGTGGGGACTCTTTCTGCAGGTACTGTGAAGTATGGGAAGCCATCATAGGGAGGTGATCATCCAGAGAGGGAATCCAATACAGAGCAGTGAGAGCGATTCCCAGTGACGGGGTCTGGGTGCTTGGAGTCCAGTGGGACTGAAACCCAGGGAGCATCATGCCAAGGCTCATACGCCAGCTGCACCAACAAATCCCTCTTGGGTGAACCAACTTGAACTGGGCTGACCATCTCTTGCAAGAGGAAACTGACCCATCTAGCTCTAGAGGGACGTGCTGGGAGCCAGATCCCAGGGGCCATATACATAGGAGCAGAGACAGAGGTCACTTTGGCCAGGGTGAGTGCCCCTGATCATGTTGGCACTGGGGCCCAGGGAGAAGAGGGAGAAAGGAAGCCTGAGATGCAAATGGTAGTGCGGGCTGTTAAGGATGGGGGGTCTGTCCTGGAAGGAGACTGGCTGCCCTTGGAGGGACAAGAGGGATGGTCACTGTTGGGGGTTAAATCATGTCCCCCGAAAATTCACATGCGGAGAAGCTAATCCCCAGGGTGCCAGAATGTGACCCTATTTGGAGACAGCTATTTACCAAGATGACCCTGTTCAAATGAGATCATTACATGGCCCTAATCCAACATACAACACAGGGATGGCCCAGGGGGGTGGCCATCCACTAGGCACGCCCAGGACAGAGGCCTAGAGCTACCTGCCACCTTCCACCTCAGACTCTGGCCTCCAGCACTGAGCGGAATGTTTTCCATTGTGTCAACTTCTGCCACCTCTTCAGTGGCACTTTGCTGCTACTGCAGCCCAGCAGGGATGGAGAAGTGGTGAAGACCAACTCCCATGGGGGGCCCGGGCCCTTCTCTTAAGCAGGACAGGGGTTGGCAGCCTGTGGGCACCAGAAGCAGAGGCCTGGGGCCAGGGGAGGCAGCCGCCTCTGGAGCAGGAAGACAAGCCAGGCTGCCACCACGTACCAACAGAAGTTGCATGTCCTGGCCGTGGGCTTAAGAAGCAAGAGAACTGGACCTTTTTTTATTAAACGCAGAGTTGTACCCAAGCGTGGTAAGTCACACACGTCGCAGTTTGATACAATAATACACCCAAACAGAAGCAGGGCTGGAGGACCTGTGGGGACTCGCTAAGCCTCGGGTTCAGGGAGCTGTGGGGTGTGACCCCCCACTTCCCGTGTGCCAGGGAAGGAAGACGCCCTTGACGGAAGCTGGAGGACGCTCCACGATTATTGCCACTGGAAACTATTTCAAAATAAAAGTTTAGAAAATGTGAAAAGAAATGTTAAAAGTTAAGCCTTGTCTCTGCTGTGCATCTTCCTCTCTGCTCGGAGATCCTGCTCCTCTGGGTCTCGTCACCAGTCTCCCAGGACTCCAGCCCCCTCTGGGTCCACCTGAATAGGAGTTGCGGGAAACCTTCCAGAACCCATACCCCACAGGCAGGTCCTGGAGCCTGCTAGGGCCGGGAGAAAATGAGCCGGTCCTCTCACCCACTCTGTGTCTTTTTATTTGTGCTACTTTTGTCAAGCGGAACCCGCTTGGAAGAGAACAGGAAGAGAACAGGGCTCGTCTTTCTCCTGGGAGCTCTGAGACAGCCCCTGCACGTGGCCCGCGCAGAGCCGCGGCCCAGGCAAAGGCTCCATTCACACCCGGGGACAGAAGCTCACCCACGGGGCGGGCGCAGGGCATGGTTTCTGTGAAATGCCTAATTTTAGTTTCTAGTCATTGTTAGCTATTCCACAGTGTCCCCTGGCCTGCCTCAATGGCTAGTTGTCCACAGGGAGCACAAAGCTGCCTTTGCCCAGAGAGCCCGAGCAGGGAAGGGGGACAGCCACAGCTGAGCCGGGTCTGCCTCTGTGACTGGCCCCATTCTTCCCAGCTCCCGGTGGGCCAGCTGCCAGGAGCAGAGCTTGGAGCTCTGAGCGCCTCTCCCCCGCCAAGAGGAGAGCGTAAATACATCTTGGGAAGAGGAAATGGGAGAGAAACACAGGCCCCAGAGGACAGTGCTTTCAAGTGGTCACATGAGTTTGAGACTTCTAGGCTGGAGCCTCAAGAGGTCAGGACTTCACTGTCATTTGGGGCATTCAAGCAGGGACTAGATACTGACCAGGTAGGGACACTGAGGAAGGGACAGAGAGAAGCCAGCATTGCAAGGATGGGTTAGAAGGACGGATGGACGATAGCCAGATGGATTGATTGACAGGAGGTAGGTAAGTAGGTAGACAGACAGACAGACTGGCACAGCAAGTGAGTGACAGATGCATTTGAATGGATCCTGCAAAATTCCATGTGTTGGTCCCCAACATGGCAGTACAGAGGGGGAGACACTCATAAGTGAGTAGGTCATGAGAGTTTGAGACGGACCTATTGATTGGCCACACAGGGAGTGGCTTTGTAATGAGAAGTGAGCTCTCTCCAGCACACATGCTGTCTCACCATGTGACGCCCTCTATAAAGTTGTGAGGCAATGAGGAGGCCCTGGCCAGATGCTCAGCAGATGTGGCACCATGCTCTGGGACTCGGAGGCCTCTAGCACTGAGAGCCAAATGATTTCTATTCTTAATAAGTTCCAAGCCTCAGGTATTTTGCTATAGCAAAATAAGACAACAGACAGAGTCTTCTTAAAAGGAGGGCACAGCTGAGTCACAGATGCAGATGGGAATCTGTCCTCATCCACGTTTTCTAGCCCCATGCAGCTGTATACCATCCACCCACCACTTCCTGACACCACATGCCATTTGCACTTGGTACCTGATAGGACAGACACCTAACCAGAATTTGTCCAGCCCACAGGAGACAGCTGTTGTGCCGGACTCCCCACCACTCATCTCAGTGGCTGCCCCCTGCCTCCCGTGACTGCCTCACTATCCTGGCCGCTCAGGCTGGAACCCCTGGACACATCCTTGACCCCTCTCTTGTTGCACCCATCGGATCCTCAGCAGATATAGAGACCTGACCTTCAAGGTAGACCCAGAGTGGCCACCTCTCACCACATCCAGCCCTGCCGCATCTTGATTTGCTTTCTCCTGAAAGCAAAGATGGAGGTGGATTTTGGTGCAGGGGTTTATCAGGAAGGTGGTCTCAGGAAGCAGGAGTAAGGAGCATGGGGATCAGAGTGGGAAGGAGGAAACCTGCCACACGGGCACATCCTCAAGGTCATCGCTGAAGGCAGCTGGGGCTTCACTGGGGCAGCTCTGAGAATCCTGGACGTCTAGCCCCACCAGTGGGGGACTGTCCCTGACTCTCCCAATGTTCTGGCTGTACTGCTGCTGCCTGGGAAAGGACCTGGGGCACCAGCTGCCCCCTGTGTGGAGGTAGCAGGTTGTACCGATGGGTGTTTGGGTGGCAAAGGGGAGTGAGAGGGGCCTTCGTCAGCTTCCGCTGTGGGTGGGAATATTTCCTACTGTGGCTGGCTTCAGGCTACTGATGGGATGTCCATCAATTGGCAACCTCCCTGAAAATGTACTCACCAGCTCCTGCCCAGTGCTGGCCACCCACATGCTGGCTGGGTTGGAACCAGAGCCAAAGACCAAGGCAGAGGTGGTCGAAGCCCACAAGGCCGGGGCACAGCCCCCAGGGATGCTGGCTGATGGGAAGCTTGCTCCAAGCCACTGGAGTTGATTAAATGACCTTCTACCATTACCTGGCTCAACACCATCTGATCTCACACTGCAGCCAGACCAACCCCTTCAAAGGGTCAGCTCAGAACACAAAGCCCAAGTCTCCGCCCAGCCCTGTTCCCTCTTCAGGACCCTCACCTGCTGGCCCCATTGGCCCGACGTCTGCATGCTCATCACATGAAGCCTCAGCTCCACTGGCTCTTTGGTGCCCAGCTCAAGCACACACCCACCTCAGGACCTTCACACCTGCCACTCCCTCGGCCTGGCATGCTATTCCCCAAGGCCTTCCTGTGGCCAGCTTTGTGCAGAGGCCCTTACTAAGAGGCCCCTCTGACTCTCCATCACAGACAGACTCCTGCCTAGCACCTTTTCCACAGCCTCACTATACCGTCATTCAGAGAAGTATGACTACTCAGAGTCAAACCCACACTTACTCCTGTCCGGTCCCACTCTGCAACTCGCTTCTTTAAGACTGAGACTCGGTGGCCAAAACAGCGACATGCACGTAGTATGTGTCCAATCAAGATTTTTCAAATGGCTAGCAATCAGAAATTCCATAAAGTTCAGATACCACCACTCCCCACAGGGCATTACAAAGACTGCACCTAGCTCAGAGCTCCCAGGCCAGGTGTCTCTCCAATCCAACGCAGCTCTGGTATCCCTCCCCTTCCATGGCTAAAAACCCTTGCCCATCACTGCAAACTGGTGGGTACAGTCACAGATGTAACCACTCTACTCTCCAAATCCCATGTGGACCAGGCTCAGCCAGAAGTGGACAGAACCCTCATTTAAAGTCCCTGCAGCAGCTCCAGCAGGGGACAGTCTGTAACAAGACAGAAGCAGCTCTGAGGAGGGGGCGTGCTCACAGAGAAAGCCTGCGGGGGCAGGGGCACACCCATCTCCTGCAGGACCAGGGGCGAGTGGCCCAGGTGAGCAAGGAGCTGGAAGGCTCATAACTAGAGCCAACGGCAGCTGGGGAGGCAGCAGCACGTTCTTCCCGCAGCCACCAAACCCTGCAGATGATTGCTCTTAATTTTAACATCAGCTTTGGGCACGGGCCAGGAATAGAATTCTAAATATAGTCCAGAAGAGAATTAAGTGGGATCTTCCAGTTTCTTCAAGCAACTCACAGAGGGCACATCCAGGGATAAGGATGTGACATTGGCCGCGTGGGTGACGGTTTCCAAGCACCACCGCTGGGTGAGCCTTTGCAACACCCTTCCCAACCGCTCCCCCACCCCCAGGCACACCTCGCAGAGTCCCGCCAGGGTGCCAGCAGGGACCCCGGCCTTGGTTCAAGTCAGGCCTTCACAAGTGGACAGGGTCGGGTGCCATGCAGACCCTGGATGCAGGCCAAGCTCACAAAGAAGACCCACAGGAAGCCACCCCAGAACCATGGCCCAGGGGCAGATGGGATTGAAAAGAAGTTCGGAACTGAAGGCTGTTCTACCAAATACCTTACCAGCCCTCACACCTGTGGGGTCCTCCAGAACAATCAAGTCCCAGGTGTCCCAACAAGAGGGGCTGGGAGACTAAGTGTCACATGGGACCTGGGTGGGATGGGGCTCTGAAACAGAAACAGCACAAGGAGAAACAGAGCCCTAACCAAGGCGTGGGCCTCACAGTGGCCACACATCAGTCACGGTTGCCAGAGGGACACACCCAGCCCCCAGCACCTGGTACCAGGTGTCAGTAAGAGGGGAAAGGAAGGCAAGATAGAAGGAACTCTCTGCCAGTCCACAAGTTTCATGGGGCCTCAATGTGTGCAGAGGCTACTCTTCAAGGTTTCACAAGCCGGTCGGCCTTTAAAAAGAATGATCCCTGTCACTTCCCACAAGAGGAGAGGCTCTCCTGTGTGCCAGCCTCCCGAGGCAGGTGTGTCTGAGGGTCGCACCTTACACGGGAACCAGTGTGCTGGAGGTCCCCGCCAGCGCTCCCCTGACGCACCCAGCAACAGGACAGGGGTGAGCCACACCCTCTAGGGGGACAAGCAGGGTACCAGGAATGGCCACCCTGGGCCAAAGAGGGTGCACTGCTGGGGGCACCCTCCTCTCCCATAGCCCAATTCCTGAGATGGCCCATGAGCCACCTCTGGCCACTGGCCTCCCTTTGTCCCCAGTGTGGCGCTCAAGGTCCAGAAACCCACGTGGGCTCTCATGTGCACCGAGATGCTCCCTGCAGGAGTGGACGTGAGGCCCAGGCACCCAGGGAGCCTCACCACCACCAGCAGGTCCCAGCAGCCCCCAGGCTCCTGGCCAATATGCACATGAAGGGGCCAGTGCTTCCTACTCTGCCAACTCAGGGACACATGCCTGCAGGTGAGTACTGTCACTTAAAATTACTGCAAAGGTCACAGCCTGATCTGGGCCCCACAACCAAATTAGGGGGCAGGAACCACCAACACCACAGTTCATAAAGGGAACTGAGGTTCCATCTGAGGAGGTGACTTGCTCCGGTCAGCTGAGAGCACTCACAAGGGCTGGGCCCCGCCTGTCAGAGCCAGCACCTGGCACCACACGAGCTGGCTCTGGCTCGATGCAGAGGGGCATGCTGTGGCCTGACCCAAGTCCCTTCCCACCTGGGCCCTTCTTTAAAAGAAGATGAGAGTTCCAGTAGTACCCACCCACACACGCGCACGCACACGCACACGCGCACGCGCACGCCCACGTGCACCCAGCACACACATGCACACTCATACACAGACACACACACACGCACATACGACTCACTCTCCTAAGACTTCTGACAGAAGGCCTTAGGAGGGCTGCAGGGTCTCAGGCACCACGGTCCCTGTGCTGGGGACGGAGGGGAGGAGGAAGAAGGGGGTGAGCGAGGGAGGAGACGAAGGGAAGGAGGACAAAGCAGGAGCTGGAGAAGGGACAGGAGGCGGGAGGACAAACCCCCCCCGCCCCGCCCCATGGATTCTGCTCACACCCTCCAGACACCAAGCCCCCAGCTAGGCACATGGCCTGTGCTGGAGGTGGCTCACCAGGGCCCCCAGACGTCATGAGGCAGTGGCCTGTGCTCAGTCACCTGTGCCCACCCTCAGCTACCATGGCTCCAGCAGACCAGGCGACAGAGGCAGGGGAGAGTCCGACCCCCTCTGCCGGCTGGCGCGTCCCGGGAGAGGCCACCCAGAGGAACGTGAGGTTTCTGGACGTCAAAAAGGACAGGCGAGGCCTCACTGAGCAGGGAGAAGGGGCACTGGGGAGGAAGCGAAGGGCTCGTGGAGGGTGGAGAGAGGCCCAAACCCAAGAAGAGGGACAGGAGCTGCAGATCGCCACCACCCTCCCCACCCAGTCCTGTGGATGGTCCTCAAGATCCAGGTGACAGGGGCTGTGCACGTGGCCCTGGCGTGGGGTCTGACTTAGGTTCCCTCCACAGGGCAAGAGCCACCTGCTCCCTGGGACACCCCAGGCACATCACACCACGGTCTGGGTGCAGGTGACCCTTATCTACAATACCTACAGGGGTCTCAAGGTGAGAGAAAGCAGGAGAGGAAAGTCCAGCCCTCAGAGCACCGCCCACCAACCCACCCCACCTCCGCCGAGGACCTGTGAGCCTGAATGCGTTATGGTGCCCAAAGTGGGGACCTGCATTGGAAAGAAGGGTGATGTATCCCGAGACGAAGGAGCCAACTCAAAGGAGCTCCCTGTGGCCAAGTCTGGGACGGTTTGTGCAATCAGATGATGCCTGCAGAGTACAATCCACAGATCAAACGGCACACAGGCATCCAGACACGAAGGAGCACCCGAATACCCACACGGAGACCGACTGGGAAGGCGTCCCTGCACTGAAGCTCCAGTGACTAAAGCAGAAGGCAGATGGAAACAGGGACCCACCCCCCCACCCCTCAGCCCTGGACAAGAGGCTCAACCTCTCTGCGGCTCAGCGTCCAGGTGTGGAAGGGAAAAGTGCTGTTCCCTTCCTGGGTCCCTCCTGTAACTTCACAACACACGGCCACCAACTCGGCAGCTGAAAGCCACACTGTGTAGTAGCTCCTAACTCTGAGGGTCAGCAGCCTGGGCCTGGCAAGCCCGGGTCCTCCGCTGGGGACACTGAGGTTGGAATCAAGGTGGCGGCCCGCTGCATTCTCAGCTGAAGCTCGAAGGAAAAATCTCCTTCCCGACTCAGGTGGGTTGCTGGTGACACCCAGTTGCTTAGAGCCTCAGGCCTGAGGTCCCTGTGCCCTGTTGATGGTCAGCAGGGGCACGTTCAGCTCCCAGTGGTCATGAGCATTCCTTGCCACCAAGTGGGCCCTGCCACTTCAGCATGCAACCATCCGTGCTGGGCTCCAGTTTGAACCTCCGGAAGAACTTTGTCCCTTTTCAGGGCTCATCTGATGAAGCCAGGCCCACCAAGGGTGATCATAGTGTCTAAGGGCACCTAAGTCACAGGGTCACACCATCATTGTCACTGGGCTCTCCACATGCAGAGAGGGGACTCGGCAGGACTTGGGTCACTGAGGGTCCCTGTCCACCTTCCCTCCTCATGGGAGGACACAGGGTCCGTGCTCAGTGATGGTCAGCTCTCACCATCCTGCCACCTGGCCCAGGAGAAGAACCTCTGAGCAGGGAATCCAGGTCTAGCTCCCAGCAGCCCATCCCAGGACACCAGCCACCACTCCCAAGGTCAGGAGCCACCAAGCCGCCCTCGGAACAGGGCCGTGTTCCGAGAGACGGTCACCCCACATGGCCTTCAAGGCCCACAGCCACCCTTGTATGTTGGAGTCAGGCAGAGGCCTCAGCTTCAGCCAGGTGCCACGTGGAGGCCCAGGGAGCGTGCCCTCCCTGCTCCAGTCCACTGCCTTCCCTCCTGGCCTCCCTTCCAAGCTGGGAGGTGCTTCCTCTCCGGGAGGAGCCCTGGGACTCCGCAGGAGCAGCCCCTGTGCACCTGGGCTCTGGGAACCCGAAGCCACGCCCTCTGCCCCCAGCCCTCCTCACTCACCTCCCAGGTGGCAATGCTGCTGCCCTGGACCCCTCACCACCCCCGGGGGCCACCCAGGTGACGGCTTGGTGCAGCGCCCCTCAGGCCCTGGAGCTGCCCGTCACTCACCTGTGCACCCGCACACCCTGCTCGGCGCTTCCCACGCTTCCCTTTGGGCCAGGCCCCTCCAGTGCGGGAGGCCCTGGCTTTCCTCCAACCTCTGTGCCCCCCACCCCCCGATTCCCTCTGCCCTGCAGACCCCAGTGCTCAGTCGTGGGCACCCCAGCTCTGCGCACACGCTAGCCTTTGCCCATGTCCTCCCCCAGGCCAGCACAGCTTTCCCTCCCTCTCGGGCTGGATTCCCCTTTGGCTGTGACTCACAGGGCACCTCCTGGGGGCCTGCCGCAGCTCCTGGAGCTCATGCACCGTGGTGTGAGCCCTCAGAGCGCCAGCCCTCCCAGCTCGGAGGCGCCTCCCCAGTGGCCAACACTTGCCAAGCCCACCACCCCCTGAACAAGCCATGGGCTTGGGGACTGCATGTGCTTCCTGCCCAGCCACAGGCCTGGCATGTCATCGGTGTGCAATTTGCCAGAAGGGACAGAGAAGGAAGCGGGGATGGCACTTGCAGGGCAGGACACCCGCGTCCCACCTGCCTTTTTCTACCAGGGCTCTGGATCCCAGAGAAGAAGCCTCTGGTTCCCCTCCACTAGGGCTGGCACCTGGGCTGGGGCCCCTGTAAAATGTTAGCTGAGCCCCTGGGTGCCCAGGAATGACCTCCACAGCCTCCTGCCAAAGTGACCACAGGCAGGACACGGCCATCAGTTCAGCCCCAGGGCCAGACTCAAAACAGAAAGGAAAAGAGAGACAAATGACCAGAACCGAGATCCTCCCCTGCGAGAGAGGCTGCTGTGGGGGATAACTGCAATCAACTGTTATGGGTTGGTTTTTAAGAACCACAAAGACACCAGTGATTGACGATCCACAGGCTTGTTTTCAGTGACGCCCATCCGTGCTAAGTCATGCTCTGAGCCGCGGCCCCTTGACCCCAAGGTCCCCCACAGGCGAGCCCTCCCTCCTTTGCTTTCCTGTGGCCACGAAGGAACAGGCACAAAAAGGAGTGCCACAGAGTGCCACTGCCACTCAGCCCGGAGGCAGTGGACGCCACAGAGCACTCGCTGCGAGGCTGGGTCCTGGGCTAGGACAGAGCTGGGAGCAACACAGATCCTCACAGAAAAGGGACACAAGCAGGTTCCCCAGGAGGCGGGGCAATCAGAGTGGAAAGCGAGCCCATGACGGTGCGGACCCCGCCTGGGATCGTGATCCGGAGAGGAAGAGGCTGTGGCCACCATGCCACCACCAGAGACCCCGGGCCAACGGGAGCCGGGGAGGGGACTTCCACGCTGCATGTCAGTGGACACCCCCTCTGTCCCCAAAGAACAAGTTAGGGGAGGGAGAACTTCTAATCTTGTGTTGGGTCATCCTGAAGAAGAGCCAGGGCCTCATGAAGGTTACAGGGAAAAGGGACCAGTGCACAGGGCAGGAGGCCCGGTGGGCCAGCTGCGTCCACATGTTCCTCTGACCCAAAGCCGACCTCATAGAGCGCAGGGACCCCACGTCAGTTCAGCCAGCCACAGGGTTGAGCCCAGAGCATCCGCGGGTCAGCCTTGGACCACGGCCTGTGACGCAGGCCCAGCCCTCTCAGCCTAGCTCCTCCTCGGACAATGGGACACCGTGCCTAGGCAGAGGAGCCCCCGGCACACCAGGCTGTGCAGGGTGAAGTGACAGGTCCCACAGGGTGGCTCATTTCCCCCAGGAATGGTGACCCTCAGGCCAGGAGGGAAACCCCCCTTAGCACCGAGGCCCAGCAGGAGACCAGGGCATCTGGGAGCCTCGGGAGGGCATGGCACCAGAGCTTCTGCTGCTGCCTGCCAAGGTGCAGGACGCTTCTCCACTGAGAGAGGAGACCGAGGGGAGCTCACAGGGACAGAGCTCCCTGAGCAGGCTCTGCTGTCCCGTCCGGTCATGTAGGGCCCTCCTAGGTGGACACTACTATCAGCAATTCTTACTGCACAAGTCGGAAAACCAAGGCACAGAGATGTCTGGCTCACCCCAAAGTCACACGGTGTCTACGGTGGGCTGACACCAGGGCCCACTTCCCTGTCCACATCCCGCAAGTCCTGGTCAGTTAACATGTGACTCTGCTCCTCCCACCAGAGGGGTCAAGGGCATTTCATCCCCTGGACCTGAGGCTGCTCATGTGACAACCTACAGAAGCTAAGGTTCCAGCCTAGACCCCAAAGTCCCCACCACTTCCACCACTACCACGGGGCCACACCCTGGGCCCACAGGGAAAGACGTGCAGAAGAGCCACGCGCTGAGGGCAGCACGTGGCCCGCCCCACCAACAGGCAGACACCTGCAGAGTGGCAGGGGACTGCTGTGGGCCCCGAGGGCCGGGAGGTGCTTCTGCAGAGGCCCGGGACGCCCCGCAGAGGGCAGACCCCGCAGCAGAGCAGGCAGCTGGAGAGAACTGGCACGCACTACCCAGGTCTGCCATTTCACTCACAGAGCTCCGAGATGCCCACTGTGCACATCCCCACAGCACACGCCAAGCACACAGCAAGGCTCACGCCTCGGCAGATACGCAACAACCCCAAGCCACAAGACCAGGTGATCACTCCCACGGCATCTGCCCACCCCACTTGAAACTGCACCACCTCTGTGGGGGCCTGGCCTTGCCGTGTCTTCCCAACCCAACCCTCCTGGTCTCTTCCCATCTTTCATCTTAACCACATCACTTCATTAATATTTTAAGCCCATCTTCTTTTTTCCTGTCAACAAACCTGATTGAAATACTCTCCGGTTGTACCTGGAGAGAAGTTCTAGGACCACCCCCCCACACACCTTTGGGTACCCAAATCCACGGATGTTGAAGTCTTTTATGTACAAGGGCATAGTTTGCCTAGTTCCTCATCTCTAGTGACTCACAACGCCTAATGCGACAGCGTCCTCTAGTAGGAACTCCACTAGTAGTGGCTCACCTGTGCTGCTTAGGGAATATGGAAAAGTGAAATTCTCTACTGTTCACTATCGATGCAGTTTTCCTCTATCTTTGACCCAGGGCTGGTCAAATCCATGCTGCAGAGGGTCAGCTGTTCTCTGTGGGGACCCTGTATCGCTGGCCATGCAGAGAGGATACAGGAAAATCAAGGTCATAGAGAAGAACCAGACAGATAGCAAGACAGCACGAGGCAGTCCTGAAGCCGGCACATCTCAGGGTGTCACACAGATGACCCTGCCCCCCAGGGAATGTGCCACAGTCAGCAACTGCTGGGCTGGCATGACCCAAGGAACACACCTGTCCCAGAATCGGTGCAGCCTGAGACAGCATCTTCCTCCAAAGGGAAGTGGAGAGACAGTTCTTGGGATCTCTTCCCAACTTTATTTAAACCCCAGAATTATTGATTACAAGAAGGCAAAAAATTATCTGCCGTGTCATGTGGATACGAATTGTCAAGAAATATTGAACCAAAAACGTCAGAGGCTGGGGTGCAGCCCAGTGGTAAAGCCCTTGGCTAGCATGCAGGAGGCCCTGGGTTCCGTTCCCAGCACCACAAATAATAATAATAATAACAACAACAGCACAGTTCATCAGTAAGAGCACTGAGACAAACGGTGACTTCAGAAGTGCCGTCTTTTAAACAATTGCCCAATACTGTATAATAAAGATATCTGTCAAGTGGTGCAGCCACAGCTCCCACCCTCTCCGCTGTTCTTGGCAGGTTCATTTCCAGCTGCCAACTGATCAATGTCAGAGTCTACTGACACTCTGCCTGCTAGATCAGGTACGTTGCCAAGCCACCAATTCAATGACTCTCTTCAACAAACAGGAACACGAGCCCCAGACTAAAAGACGGGACCCTGAGGACTCAGCGGCAGCCATTCTCTGCCATCACCTGGCCTGGCTCTCAGTGGACAGATCTTGTCCTGGTGCCACCGTGGTTAAATGAACTGGCAGTGTCTCTGTGTCTCTGGACCCATGTGACTACAGATGTGAGCACCAGTGTCTGGAGATCACTCAACCAGGAGGGGGTGAACCCTTTCCACTCCACGTGAAGGAGGCGGGGGCACAGGGCTATGGTGGGCACCAGACTCACGGGGACTCACTCAGCCACCTCTCACAGACAGTCACGCCTGGCTTAGCAAAGCGGATGCTGCTCCTGAGAGAGGTGTCCGGCGGGGAGTGCAGGGACACAGACCAAGGTTGCCAGGACATCACTAGGCAATACGCTCTTAGGTGACTCCTGTATCTAAGCCGCCGAGCGGTGCTAGGTAAAGCACAGTGGTGTATGTGACCACAGGGTCCAGGAGCCCCCTCACCAGCTCTCCTGCCCCACCTCCAGGGTGTGGAAGAAGATGGCACCGGGGAGGAATGGGGCTCCCAGGCGGGAACAGCTGCGGCCAATCACTCACCAAACCGTCAACTCTGAGAGTGACACCAACCTCACCTGTCTTGTTCCTGGATGAAAAGCAGCCGGTGGAATCCAGATGACAGGATGCTGGGGCTGGCTCGAGTCCAGGCCCACCTCCCACTTGTTGGCAGAGGCATGAAGCATACACACACCTCTTCTCCCGTGAGACACGCTCTGCCTACAGTTCTGAGCACAGCCTGCAGCCTCAGGCCACTCCCCAGCGAGGCTGGCTTTGGCCACTTGGTGCTTTTTTGATTTTTCAGCTGATGTGACACGGCAGAGCTGTCATTGACCACCCCAGAGCCAGCCTCATCTCCCCTCCCTCGAGACCCACTTTTGTTGGGAGCCATGTGCTATCTACAGCCAGAACCCAGAAGAGAAAAGCCTATTTCCCAGCCTCCCTTGCAGCTGGAAGTGGCCACTTGGTGCCCCTCTGGCCAAGCAGGTGTCGTGACTGTCTCTGGGTAGGGCTCCAGGAAGCCATTTCAAGAATGGCAGGTGGACACCCTTGCCTTTCACTGTCCCCTTCTTCTGCCTAGGACATGCTCCGCTGCCACAGGTGGAGTGCTCTTCTGCAGTCAGAACTTGGCCAGAACGTGACAGAGCCTCGGACCCTGGGCAAGGCAGCCGTGTGCTCTCTGCACCTCCTGGGAAGAGGACCCTCCGTCCTGCGGAGGCCAGGCTTGGGCATGTTTTCTATTACATGCAGGAAAACCAACCCCTAGCTCACAGACCAGCCAATACTGAAAAATCACTTCTCCCATAAAAATCTGGATTCCCAGCAGAGCTCCCAAAACAGAATGACCCAGCCGCCCGGGGCCCACAGTCCCCCTGTGGCAAGAGCCAGCTCTGCCCAGAAGGCCCCTCCTGTCCCCCACCATTTCAGAGTCCTGGAAATAGTTTCCAGTACATGGGATAGAATCCACTTCTTAAATGCGTAGTTCTCCAACTCTCTGGTAGACCTGGTCGCATGCCAACTCTCCTTCCTGGGCCACTTCTGCTCACACATCAACCATGCTCTGGGTGACAGGTGCCTGCTGAGGGCCCACAACACCCCTCTCTGCACACACTCCCCTCCCACTGGCCTCAGTGGTCTGGCCACTTCACAGGACCAGGGTTCCAGGCCTGCCCTCCCCGTGACTCTCCCCTGAGAGTCACCAATCTACCTGCAAAGAAAACAAATGCAGCAAAGCAGGATGACCTAAAAACACACGTCCAAACCTCAGCAAGAGCTGTCCCACAGCTATCAGGTCACAGGGCGCAGCAGGGAGACTCTAGGAGGGCCCTGCGGGGAGGCAGGAAAGGAGGGGGTAGCACCCACGGCAGGGCCCTGGGCTGGAGAGGGAGGGGTAAGGAATGACCCCAGCAAACAGCGGAAAGGGGAGAGCAGACGAGGTGGGTGACTGGCAGTGGGCGCTCCTGAAGGCGGTGCTCCATATTGCAGGCAGCCCTCGCCATCTGGGGTCTGTCATTGACCCATAGCCAGCCTCAGTCTCCCCCCCAACGTACCTGATCTAGCAGGCAGAGTGTCAGTAGACTCTGACATTGAAAGTTGGCAGCTGGGAATGAACCTGCCAAGAACAGCGGAGAGGGTGGGAGCCATGGCTGCACAACTTGACAAATATCTTTATGATACAGTATGGTGCTGCTCCTCCTCCTCGCCACTGTCTGAGATGGACCCTGTGCTCAGTGGTCTTCTAGACTCTGGGGCAGGTGGTCCTCCAGGCCCAAACAGAGCCAGCAGAGGTGGGCAGGATGGACCTGAGGCTGCCTCCCCAGGCCTCTCCACTTGACACATCATTGAGTTCCCAGCCTCCCCGACACTACTAAGGAAAGATAGAGTCATCTCCAAGGGATCAGAGGGTTTGGGGATGTGCTCTTTGGTACTGACAACAGCTCAGCAACCCTCACCCGCCCTGGAGAGTCCGACAGTAACTACCACCACTCCACAATGTAAAGGAAGCCGAGGCTCAGAGAGGTGAAGCAAATGGCTTAAATTCACACAGATTATACATGGGAGAGCCGGGGTTTGGACCCATGGTATCTCTTTGCTCTCTTGACCAAAGAGACCCATCTAGCAAGGGCCACGCATGTCTCAAACTCTCTGGGGAAGTTCACTGACATGAAATAAATTGGTCCTAGGTAGATAAGAAACTCTCCCTGCTTAGGGATTCTCCCTTGGAGGACAAGACAATCAGACCAAAGGAGGCGAGGTCCCCTCCAACATGACGGCTCCAAGGCTGCCTCCAGGACACTGTGGAGTATCCATCCAGTCAGCAAACACTCCCCGGGCAATGCGCAGGTCAGACTCACATAGATCTGCTACAAGAGACCAGCGCTGGTGACACAGCAAAAGGAAAACAGACCCTGTCCTCAGGGAGGTCTCAGGCCAGAGAACCTGCAAAGCTGTCCTCAGGAATGGAAGGTGTGACATCGGCATCGTCCAACACGGCAGCCACAGCCATCGCCACGTGTGGCTACTGAACCCTTGAAATGTTGCTGTGGCAGTGAGGAAAGGGGATTTCAACTTTAACGTATGGCATGTTGTTTACAGTCAGATTACCACAGGGAGCAGGTGCCTACTCTATCCGTTAGGCCACAAGCAGGCCTGTCGAAGAAATACGTGGAATTAAAGGGTGTCGAGTGAGGGCCGGCCACAGGCTACATGATCAAGAGGAATGTGGGGTGCAGGGGTGGGGAACCCCAGCTCTGCCATTGTGAAGCCTGACCAAAGCAACTGAATAACAACACCCTGTCCCTACAACGCAAGCATTGCTATTGGCTTCCATGTGGCACTGGGAGAGGTGGGGACAGGAACAGAAATTTCAAAAGCACCCAATCATTTTCTATAATGAACATGCAATGCTTTTATAATCAGGAAAACACTGTGAATTTTTAAACTCTGTATTTTTAAAGCATCCAGTTTTTACTTTTAATAGCCCTAGAGAAGCTGACAAGGTAATTACTGCATAGTTCTGCCACTAATGAAGCCATGTAGATACGCTAGAGGGGCCAGAGACTCCCAGTCAGAACTGTGGAGTAAAAGAGCATTCGAGGAATGCAAAGAGAGAGAGCCGGGCTCCCGCTCCCCACAGCCCACCTGCAGGCAGGACACCCCACAGCCCACCTGCAGGCAGGACACCCCATAACCCACCAGCAGGCAGGACACAACACAGCCCACCTGCAGACAGGACATCCCATAACCCACCTGCAGACAGGACACCGTGAGACAGAGCTGGAGGCCAAGGAGACGCCAGACCAGATTTGCATGTTGGAAACTTTCTGTTTGTCAGGGGAAATGGGTGAGAGGAAGTGAAGACCCCAGACTCAGCCTTGAGCTTGTCCTGGAGAAGAGGCTCAGTGGAGCCTGGGGGCCTGGAACAAGTGGGTGGGTGACAGAAAGCCAGTGACACCGCGACGTGGGGCTGCAGGAGACGGAGGCTCTAAGAACGGTGCTCCCATGACACCCGCCTCTTGGTGAGGAGGAAGCCGGAGTTGGAGAGCAGGAAGTCTGCTCTGGAGGGAAAGTTCTGGCAGGTGCCTCCCTCCCCAGGCCATGCAGCAGAGGTCATCTGGCCCTGCAGAAACATGTGGGTGCAGGCTCTTCCTCACGCAGAACCCTGGCAGCAAGCGTCCAGCCAGCTGACCAGTCACAGCCAGGTCACTTAATCCCAAGGTGCTGGCATGATGCCGACTGGCTCTGCAACCCGGGGGCGGTTGAGAGCGCTGGGAGCGAGTCAGAAGGGAGGGAGCGGGTCAGCAGCTCTCCAGAGGGATTTTGCCCCAGAAGACACTTGGCCATGTCTGAAGATGTGATTGTCACAACCCGGAGCTGGGTTCTACTGTTATCCAGTGGGTAGACGCTAGGAAGCCACTCAACAGCCAATGGCATGGCCCAATAGCAGACAGCGACCTGGCCACAACAGCAAGACCACTGGGGCTGAGAACCCCGGCCCAAGATGAGAGGCCCCTTCCTCATTGCACACCACACCCTTAAGCAGAATCCGGATGGAGGCCTCCACGAGACCCATGGAAACAAGGGTCACAAGAGACTCTTGGCCTAATCCTAGGTCCTGGCATCTGGGGACCTAGGAGACAGATGCACAGGACAGAGCTCAGAGGCTTAGAGTGGAAGGGCAGGGTGGAAGGAAGGGTGCTGCAGGAACCCCAGATGGCCTGGCCCAGGGAGAGGACCACAGTGCAGGGAGCTGGGAGAAGGGCACAAGGGCAGAGAAGGACCCGCAAGAAAGGGCCACCACCACTTTCCCCGCCAGGTACAGTGTCAGGGCGTCCACAGTGCCAGTGGGCAGAGGCCCATTCCTATGACCGGGGGCCGGTGGAGGAGGGGGAGAAGCTCCTGGTGACCATGAACTGCTCGTAGGAGGAAAGCTCTCGGGAACTTGGGAAGATGCCCTAAGCCTGCCTGCAGACACAGAGGACCATTTCTACAGAGGAGCTGTGGAAGGACGCAGAAAGGGCAGTGAGGGGACCCGGCGGGAGGCTCCGTCCCAGGGGCACCGTCTCAGCCCTGTCCTGCAGTCCACACCACGTACTGCCACTGAGGGGCTGAATGCACAATGAAGGCCCAAAATTATGCTCATGCCCACTAGTATTCAAGGAAGCTCAAGTTAACACCAGGTACCATGTGTCACGCTGCGTGTTGGGGAAGAAGAAATTCCAGGCCTCAGGAGTGGCTAGGGTCTGGAGAAAGGGCACTTCGGCCGACCCTGGCAGGAATATGAGTTGGTATATTTTTCAGGAAGGTAAAATATCATTAAGATAAAGAACGTGAGTCCCCTGAGGCCCAGACATGCCACAAGCTGGCACACACCTGGAGGAAACTCCGAGGTAAGCACAGGCCACTTACACTCAGGTAATCACCACCCACTGCCCATAATAGCTAAACACTGGAAATAACCGATGGCTGAACCACAAGAGTGTCGTCTTTGAAATAAGATGTGACTGTGAAAAGAGAGGGGATGGATGTAGTGGTCTCGGATGGAAGCACACACTGAGGCCCCCACACCCAGTGCATTCTGCCCTCTTACACACCAGTGCATCTGTAAACACAGGCGCTGGGGAGGTCAGCAACTTGGAATTCACAACACAGTGACCCCCTGAAGTAGAGAAAGAGGTGCAGTCTAGAGCACAGTGCAGAATCTACCTTTCCAAGGACACTTGGAGTTGTGGCTAAGATCATAGTAGTGCACTGACAGCCAGGGGGTGGGTGTTTTGCAACTTTGAGCTCTTTCATAGATATACAGACTTCAGTGGGAGCAAGAACTCTTCCGCATTACTTTCTCCCCAACTAGAGCAGCTGGGTTCTGTGTTCAGGAGGCCAGTTAGAGCAGCAGATAGACAGACAGAAGCAGCCCTAAAAGGAGACAGGGTCTGATGAAGGGTTGGGACTTTTTAACCCAAAGTTGTTGCAATAACTGACCAGAACAGGAGACACTCTCTACCAGCCCTGGGTCACATGCAGTATGATCACACCGCATCAAGAGAAGCATGCATAGCATCTTAAGCACCAAGTCCCCCACCAACAGACCCACGAAGTACCTCAAACCCACCCTCGATGCTCCGAGCTCCCAGGTCCCTTCCAACTTGAAAATTCTCTTTCTGCCAGAACTCCTCTGTCGAATGCAATCCATAAAAAAATTAATTGCCTGGTGCTTTTTAATAAGGTTCCACCACTTACTAAATAATCCATATTTCAGATTTTTCACCTCTGACATCTGCTCACTGGGTCCCATTTTGACCATTGGAACCAAAGAAAACTCCCGCACACGTCCTCTCCTGGCACAACTTAATCGCAGGCCTCAGAGCCCTCCTCCTCTCCCCCTAATGGACTGGCAGCAGCCACCTGCCAAACCCTCCGTTCCCACCCACGGAGGCCTCGACTCACAGACAGCCAAAAAGCTAAGTCCTCCATAATTTCCGTTCCAAGTTTGCTTCCTTCTACTGCCAGGGAGACAAAAGGAGTGGGGAAGGATTTTCTCGTGAGAAGCCATTCAACTTCCATAATTGGAACAATCATGGATGTGCATCTCCAACGCAGAGAAAACCAAAGCATCATGGAGCACTGAAGGCTTGGCCCTCGATCACTAATAAAAAGATTAATTAAAGGCTTAAGGGTCTGCTTATGGCAGCCTCTTTGGAAACTCCAAGGAAATTAACTGGCCCTCCCAGATGTAGGGATTTCCTCAGGCTGGCACCTTAGTGTGACCGAATGACAGGGTGTCAAGAGTCCTAACAAAGAAATCTTACAAGACTTGCATGGGTTTATTGTTTAAAATTTCAAATAGGGCCCTGGTACCCACAGAGCTGCCTTAAATGGGTCTCTCTGTGCAGTTCCTACAGCTCTGATGTGTTCCAGGGAGTGCAGGAATCCCTCCCCACAAAGCCAGCCTTCACTGGCCTGGGGGATTATCTTTACTTTGATGCCCATCATTTAACACCATCCTTTGGGGTCATTGGATTTAGAGAGAATAAGTCTTCAAAGGAAGGTAAAGGCAAGTTGTTACCAAACAATCTATGAAGGGATCACTCTCTTCCAAGACAGAAAATTGAGTCCCTGCAGCTTGACACCAAAACACCAGCTTTGATTCTTTTTTTGAAGGATACATTTCAGAAGCTCAGACTTCTCCGGGAGAAGTGAAAATTGCCTTCTGGTGGAGGAAGGTTTTAATGATCACTTTGCTTCCTGCGTCTCCATGGTGACAGGGAGCTCACAGCCCACCCCCCTCCTGCTTCATTAGGCCTTTCTTTCTCCCTGGAAAGTAATCAATCAAGCCATATAGACGCCTTTGTGACCGGTTTATCACCTAAACAATCGACTCTGTCGAGGGGTGGAGGAGTAGGCGAGTCCACAGAGTCATGAAACCCGGCTCTGTCCAGGCGCACGCCCTCAGCTCCCTGCCGGCAGCTCTGCCCAGCACACCTGTCCAGTGAGGCAGGCGCGCCCAGGTGCCGCAGGCCCCGCCGGAGTCAGGTGCCCACGGAAACCCCGAGCGCCGAGGCCCCGGGAGCAGAGCTCTGCCCTGCCCGGGGGTCCCCAAGCTGGGCCCCAGGAGCTGGGCGGGGGAGGGAGGGCAGAGCTCAGAGACAGCACTGGGCGGAGGCGGCCACGGTCTCTCTTCCCCAGGCGGTGGGCACCTGAGGAAGGGAAGCCCCCTCCGAGGGGATCGCAAAGCCCAGCCTCCAGAGAGGAAGGCACGCTGCGGAGCGCCCGGCTCTAGCCCGGAGAGCGGCTCCTTTCGGGACAAAGGGCTCCGCGGCGACCCAGCCCTGCCTGACTGGGGATGGCACCGCGGCCGAGCGCCGGGCTCCTGCCGCGGCTCGCCAATGCTGGTAGGGACACCGAGCCGCGCGGGGACGCGGACCTGGCGCCACCTGCGCGATGCCTTCCCGACCCCGCCCGGCCGCCCCCGCCCCACCCGTTACCTGGGTTCTCCCCGGCGTCCGCAGAGGAGGTGGCCGAGGAGTCGGTGAGGACGGTGGGGTCACTCTGCGAGCGGCCCCGCGACACGAGGCAGCCGCTCCCGTCCTCGGATGCAGCCATGGGCCCGGCAGCGCGGGGGCAAGTTGGAGGGAGCCGCGCGGAATCAGAGCATCCGAGGCGGCCAAGGTCACCGGCGAGGGGGCTGGAGGGGGCGTCTTTTTAAAAAGGAAAAGAAAAAGGGACTGGGGAAGGGAAGGACCGGGAGGAGGACGCCAGGGCTGGCTTCAGGGCGGGGAGACAATAGCCCCGCCGGCTGCAGCCAGGCGCATCCCGGCGTGCGCGGCCTCGCTTGCTTTGTTATTTATTCGTGTTTATTCCCATTCTTCAGTCTATATTCCAGGAAAAAAAAAGTTGAACCAGGAAATAAAAACTTTTTCTTGTCAGTGTTTATTGCGTGCTTGGGGCAGGGGGTGATGTCCAGGAATGTCTGGGGGTGCTCCCTCCCCCACCCCACCCCCCACCCCCCCGAAAAAAAGGAAAAGGGAGAATCTTTGCTCGTGCAATTGCTTTAATCTGAAAGCTGTTCTTGGAGCATCTGTTGGAAAACATTAGGATTCTCCCATCATGCCGCGCGAGGAGCATGACGTCACGGGAGCTGGGAGTGAGAATGAGCGTGGTGATGGGGAGGGGTCTCAAATACTTGAACTGCGCGCTGCCAGGGGAAAGTGGGAGCTGGATCCCGGGTAAGAGCCGCCCACCCATGCCAGCCTGCTCTGGAAACAAGAAAGCGCCCTTCCCTGTCCCTTCCTCCCCGCCCCCCACCGGCCGGAAGGGAGGAGACCCTGGGGGCGGTGCCTACCTTGGAGGCCCAGCTCCCCAGCAGTGGCAGCTGGCTGCTCTGCTTTCCACTCTGGGGATGTGAAGGCCAGTGGGTCCCACGGCACCCCTCCACCGTGGGAGAAGAGCAATCCAAGACTTTATCCCCCGCCCCCACATGGCCTGGCCTGCAGGACACCCTTTCTGCCCATCTGCCCTCCCCTTGGCCCCCACCCCTTAGGAAAGGTGCAGCAGGAGGGGTGCAGGTACCTTCCAGGGAGCTTCCCCCAGACACCCTTAATGAAGCTGAGGGGACCCAGCAAGAAAGGTGATACTCTAGGGCTGCTGCTCACCGAGGTGCCTTCCAAGGTGCTAATGAGCCCTTCTCACAGTTCTAGATTACGTTGTGGGGTGAGCACAGGTAACTCCTGGTCCCAAGTGACAATGACAACAACCAAGAGCAGGGGAGAAGAGGAAAGCCCAATCAAGGAGTGGAGGGGGTGGGCAGGCACAGCACTGGGTCACCTAGCCTGGTCCAGGAGATGCCCAGAGGGGAGGGCATTTCAGTAGACACCAGGAGATGCTGGGGGAGAGAGCTCCCATTTCAGCCCTGCACACAACCCCATGGGGCAGGCAGTGGAACTGAGGATCAGGGAATTTGCCTGAGATCCTCAACTGTCACCTGCAGAGCCGGAACTGGAACCTCGGGAGGCTGCTGTTATAAGGGTCTGGGGTGCAAGGTGAACACCCTGGCATGCTGAACAACACCCAGTTAGGTGCCCAGGGAGGAAGGAAGAGACGGTGAAATAGAGTGGACACTCACTCCACAGCCAGCCCGGGGCTCTCGGGAGGGGCCATGTCAGCAGAGAAAGGGTCCATTCACTTGTTCATTCATTCAGAATATTCAGAGTCTAGTATGTGCCAGGCACCACACCAAGCTTAGGGACCTGTGTAAGCAAACACAGAAATGTCTCCACCCCTGATCTTCCAGGAAGGAGGAAGGGGAGGCTGAGGATGGTCACCAATAAGCCAGTAGATGCCAAAGACACATTAAATTGCAGTTGGAAATTAATACCATGAAACAAAGAGGAAGTAGAATTCCACAGGACCTGGATATTTTTTATCCACATACAAATGAGCTGGCTCTGTAGTGGCGAACGTGTGCCACCCTGGGCTGAGTGCTTTATACCAGGCTGTGATTCCCTCCTCACAACTGCTGGGATGTGAGAGCTGCCCTGGTCTCCGCTTTAGAGATGAGAAGTGAGCTCGGGTCACAGCCAGAAGGTGGAGGGCCAGAGCCAGCCCGTGTTCCTGATCTAGGCTGTCCATGAGCAAATCCTCTGAGTCCCCACCCGAACCACACTATTGGCATCTCCCAGTCTGAGTGAGTGATGCCGGGGTCAATTCAGTCCCTTCCACAGAATCTGCATGGAAACCCAGCAGGGCTGAGGCTGGTGGGCAGGACTCCATCGATAACTGCCCCCAACCAGGTCTACTGTGCCATGGGCTGGCTCCTGCTGTGTGGAAAAGGTGCACAGGTAAGTCCGAGTTCAGACAGGCAGCCACCAGAGGGAGGGGTCCTCCTCCCTGCTACCAGAAAGATGAAGAGCAGAAGAATGGACTATGGACGTCAGTGTCACCTGGTGCCTTGTCTGTGTGTTACAAAGATAATTTCCAGTCCCTTGACAGGGTCTGCACCCCAGAGGCCTTCACCACTGCACCCGCCCGCATACAGCTGAGGGGTCAGAGCAAACCCAAGGACCAGGCTTAGCATCAGCATCCTGGAGCCAAGGGGGCATGGGAAGCAGAAGACAGAGGCATGGCTACTTATTATTGCTTTAAAAATATATTTTAGCAAAATATTGTGGTTTGTTAAAACTGGGTAGGGATGGAGCTGTTCATTATATTATTCTTTGCCTTCAAGATGTTCTATAATAAAAATAGTTCTGAATTTTCAAAACATTTAGCAGCCCACCCCCCATGCTGGACAGAAGACGGTCAAAGGCCTTGGGTAAACTGCCAGCAGGGAGCTGCTTTCCAGCCTGCCCTCTCCACACCGCCCCCTCCACACCGCCCCCTCCACACCGTGACTGAGCCCCTGGGGGTGTGGAAGGACCAGGCCAGAGGCCTCTCCAGCCTGAGGAGCCATCCTTATGAAGGTCCCGACTATCCCCTCAACAGATCCCTGGTGAGGGCAGGTAGCTCTGGAAGCCACTCAGCAGCCCTACAGGAGCCAACAAGGCTTCAGGATGGCCCCAGAGTCCCCAAAATGTCCCAACTGACGGATGGGTAAGTATCGCGTGCTCCACTTATCCACATCCGCTGCCCTGCAGCTGGACCTTGGAAACCCCATGCTAGGGAAAGGAGCAGGCACAAACAGCCACATGACCTGTGGCTCCACTTTACGAGAAGTCCACAGAACCAGAAAGTAGATTGGCAGATGCCCAGGTTGGGGGGCGGGGGCGACGGCCAATGGTATAGGTCCTTTTTTGAGGTAGGTGCTAGAAATGTTTAAAATGTTCTAAAATTAGATTAGGGTCGTGGTTTCACAGCTCTGGAAATACACTGAAGCCATTGAATTTTGTACTTTGAATGGATGAGCTTTCAGTCATGCTGCCTTTTTTATTTATTTTTTTAATTGCACAAAGGGGCCCAGGCTGAGCTCTGGATCTGAGGATAGCAGGTGCCACCCCTCACCTGCTGAGCATGATCACCTGGAGACAGACAGAAGCTCACTGAGGGGGCCACCCTGCAGGTCCTAGATCAGAAAACCCAGAGCCTCCCCCCAACCCAGGGCAGCCATGATGATCCCAACACTGTCATCTGAAGGAACCACTAAGAACTGGGTGACATCAGTCCAATGGTCCCTTTGCCTCTAAGAAACACAAAGTGCTGAAAGGACTGTCCTCTGCCCTGGGGCAGCCAGAAAGGGTGTCATGGTGAAGGGGACACCGGGCTGTCAGAGCCTGCCACCTGCACATATAGGCATACCCACGCGACCACGTGAGGAGTGGAGAGGAAAGACTGCAGGAGGGCCATCCCGCTCAGCCCCCTGTGATGGCCTTATTGTCACAGGAAGTACAGATGAAGAGGCACAACCACCCATCAGCGTTTCCTGAGCATCTACTTTGTGCAGGAATAGCACAGTGAACAGGACATCTCCTCACCGGGGAGTCTGGTTTCCTTCCAAGGATGGTGGAAAGCCACTGGAGGCAGAGGTGGGTCTGCAAAGGACCCCCTGGCTGCTGTTAGGGAAGAGACCAGTGCTGACCGGAAGCAGAGAGGTAGATCAGAGGCCGGCGGCCTTGCAGCCAGGAGGGGGAGTGGCCTGGGCCCGGCTGGGGGAGGCAGACACCCAGTGCAGGCTGGCTCCAGGGTCCCTGCAGGCTGTGACTTTTGGGCTGGGATGAAAGGGAGGAGCCGCAGATGACTCCCAGGTTTTGGGGGGAGGCTGATGTTACGATGATTAACCAGATATGGGGGGCAGTGTCCAAGTAGCCCTCAAGTCTCATATTGACAACGGGTCAAGTGAGATGCCACTTCCTGGGTGGGCAGGAGAGAAAGGGGGCAGAGGAGAGGAGGAGCATTTGGGGTGGGAAGGGGCACAAGCCCTGGGGCAGGATGACCTGCCCCCACTGCCCACAGGCTGGGTGAGCCCTCTCTGGGCCTCCATCTCCCCGTCTATGGAGCACAGTCCCTCTGCTGGGCTGCTCCATGAGACCACTTGGGGTCGTGTCCAGTGCTGGACACAGTGGCAGTGGCTCTCGTCAGGACCCCCCTGAGGACTGCCGTGTGCCCTCCACAGTCTTGACAAGCATGGCCAGCGTGCAGGCAGCGGGCGGTGGGCTGTCCTCAGCCTCTGGCACGGACGGCTGTAGCAGCACTGGACGGCTGCCCCCACTTCGCTGCTCTTAGTGCCTACTGGCTTTCTCTCCTAGGCCCTGGTGTCCCTGAAGCCCCCATCCCAAGACCTGGGCTGCTGCCATGTCAGCTCCACAGGGGTCTCTGTCGGGTCTGTTCACCCAAGAATGTTCCCAGCACTGGTCAGCGCCCAGGACATAGAGCTCTGTCGGCTGGGTAAGTGTGTGCATGCATGTGGTGTGCCCAGGGGCATGCCCAGCCTCAAGCGTGAGCCCCCGGGAATGGGAAGGACTGAGCGGTCACCCCACCACTCCTTAGTCCACAGCGCTTCTCCTTCACATTAACATGAACACAGTGAAACCGGCAAACTTCAGATACTTTATAGGAACTGCTCAAGCTGTGGTCTAAACTCTTGGGAACCAACCAAAGTGGGACAAAAGGGCAAAACACCAGCGTGGGAATTCAAGGACCAAAGAAAAGAAGACAAACCACTCCTCAGAGGACAAGGTTAACACGAGGGCGGCTGCACCCTCTTGTGGCCATCAGAGGAACTGCACCAAAGCAGCCAAGGCGGGAGCCATCCTGGCACTTCTTGAAGAAGTGAACTTTAGCCTTAAACTTGACTTCCTTCACCTCAGGACTCCATCTTTGATGGGGGTCTCCACACAGGGCCCAGCCATTGGATGACTCAGGAGGAGTTCAGTGCAATGACAACTATAACCTTAAATAAAACACTGCTCTTGTAAAATAAAATCCTCCATTTCACCATTGATGGATGTTCCCCCGGGGAAAGGCATCAACGCAGTGGGCCTCCCACAGCTTCCTAGAAATGTGCCCAGCCCTCCCTACAGTCCAGTTCATTCTCAGGCTGTCTACAAAGTCCTTTCCAAGCAGAAGTTGAAGACCCACGTACAAGATTGGGTCTGGATCTTACAATAGGGGGGCCTTCAGCCAGCCATGTCCCCCTAAACCTAGTGTGCCAAGGGGTGGGCCCCACCTCTGCCCAGCTCACACTCCTGTGACCAGCACAGGTGCTCTGCATTAGCCGCCTGCCTTCTGCTGGTTCCCGTGTGACCCCCACACTCCACAGGGAGCATGAGGACGGAGAACACAAGCCGAGAGGCAGGGCGAGGGCAGGAGACCCCAGGGAAGAGGGAAAACAGCCAGCGGGCTCCTGTGCACGGCTCCATGAAACCTTAAATATGCCAGCGACCCCCTCCCTCCCAGACTCTCCCTTGCAGGGGTGCCAGGATGGAAGCAGGGGGACAGGCTGCAGGGACCCCTGGAAAGATGGGGGTAAATGAAGAGAGCCCCCCGTAAAGCACGCAGGAACGTGGGCCTTTGCGGCCCTGGCTGAGCTCCTGCTTCCTGACTTGAATGTCTCTGGGCGTGGGGCAGCGGCCGTCCTCCCACCCTGCAGGGGCACGAAGGGGGACGCAAGGCCGGCAGCGGAGCAAGGAGCCCTGCATCAATCTTGCCTGAGAGCAGGGCTCTCACCCACTCCCTGCTCAGCTCCCTCTGTGAGCCAGGGTCCCCAGAACTCTGTGATCACTCACGTGGCTGGAGCTACAGCAGACCCGAGAGACAGACTCTGACGCTCCCATTGGGCAAAGGAAGAAAATGAGATGCAAAGCACCTAAGTCCTTGCTGGGGCCACCCACCCTCCGGGGCTCAGACCTGCACTGCATTAACATGCCCTGGCCAAGGTGCCCCATCTGACAGGTGTGCCACAGGACAGAGGAGGACTCCCACAGCCCTCTGAGCCAGCCCACGCTTGGTGCCTCCCACCTCACTGAAATCCCCACCACCAACCCAACTCAACACGGCCATCCAAGACACCCAACACCGGCTCTACCCCATGCCTTGACCGGCCACCTAGACTGCAGGGAGAAGAAGTGAGCGTGTCCAGCACCATGTGGACTCACAGGGAGTGGGTAGAGGCCTGGCCAGGCTGGGAAGGGGCCCGGGCCTTCACGGCACCAGCGTTCACTGAGCACCTGCTTTGCAACAGGCCTTGGAGATCTGGGGGAATCTGCCCAGCAGACACCCTGGGTAGGAAAAGTCCGGAGGCATCACACAGCAGAACAGCTCCTCAGATCAATCACAATCAGGCAGACAACCCTTCTTTGAAATTTCCAACCAAAGAATGTGAGCAGGCACAATGGTGAATGAACTGTGGTATGTGCGCTCACAACAGGCCACAGCGGGAGGAACAGAGAGAGGCTGTCCTGCCTGCGCCCTTCTCCAGGGGTTCAAACACCACCCCACAGTGCTGTCATGGGTCCCTGAGGACAGCGACCACCCTGGCTCCTGTGACAAGGAACTGGGGTCCGAGGCTGCCCTCCTCTGGCCTGGCTTCCTCATTTGTACCCCAACAGCCCCAGCAGGTTCCCCGGGAGGCAGAGGGTTGGCTCAGGCACTCAGAGACCACGGAGGCCAAGGCGGAGCCACACTCTAGCAAGATGACAAGGAGGACTTGGTGAGGGACCTAACGGAAGGAGCTGGGAGAATGAGGGCCTCTGCAGTCCAGCCTGCAGGAGCCACTGGCCCTTCAGGAAGGATGGGCAGGTTGAGCAGGAGGCCACAGGGTAGAACACACGCTGTGTGCATTACAACAGGTGACTTTTAAAAGAGAATAATCACATTAAAATAATGGCCTTTGTGACCCAAACACTTCCTCCTTCCTCGAATGAGATGTGTGCGTTTCAATGTTTCCTGGATTTATTCACTTAGGAGACTCTGGGCTGAGTCTCACCATACAGAGCCCGGATTTATGTCACCATCCTCCATCACAGAAATGGCAAGCCGCTTCCCAGAGTCACAGTTCAAACACAGCCTCAAGTGGATCTATAAATTACAGAAAATCCATAGCGCTAGGTATATCGGTGATACTTTAAAAATAGATCATAAGTTCTGTAGCCATAAAGATGATAATTCCAGGAATCGATTTGTACCCACCACAAATGGGGATCCTCTGTGTGTTCACAGAGCCCTGCTCTCCAGCCCCCCTGCCCTTCACTGAAACTCCTGTGCACCCCAACACAGGGGTCTGCCTACCAATGCGGGGGCCTGCCGGGGCTTTGCATTTAGAGAGCAATTGTTCAGCAATTAAATTCCGGCGCCGTCACCAGCCTCTGTGCTGGTACCTTTCCACAGTGCAAGGGCTTTCCAGAGGAAAGGGGGAGGGATATTCACTCTGCAGGTAGCTGCAGCAGCCAGCTCAGTGCCGTGACCTGGGGTGCAACAGCTGCCACCCTGGCATTCCTTAATGCAGCCTTGGGTTGCCCACCCTCTGGGTTCTTTCCAGTTACTACTTGGGGTGACCTGAGAGTCGGTGCCTACTGGAGTACCAGGGGACCTGCAGATTCTAGGGGAAAGGACCCTGGGGTGCTGTTAGGAGGAACCACAGGTGAGGAACTAAGGGTGGGGTGGGCTATGCCCCCATCGGATCCCAAAATGCCCAACCGAGTGAAGCAGCTCCTTCAGTCCAGGAAGCAAGGGGCCTGAAGAGCTTGGGGGGCTGGGCCTGATCCTGTGCTGTTTCAGGCTGAGTCTCCGTCACCATCCCTGTGTCTGTGAGGAGTGCGCACAGAGGTGGTGCTCTGTGCCCCACGTGGAGCACTAGAGGATTCCCCAAAACAGCATGAGCCAAAGCCCTCTGTGAGCATGGAGGCAGTGAGAGCAGCCTGGGAGGGCAGCGCTGGGCCGGTGTGAGCGGGGGTCACCCCCAGAGCTTGAAGGGCCTTGCAAACCTCACCTGGGGAGTGAGGGTTTCATCTGGGGGTAACAGGAAACCCAGTGGTGTCTCTGACTAGGAGAGCATGCATGTCTCCCTTCTTCTCCAAGGTTACTAGGGCTGGAGGGTAGCAAAGAAGTGGCCAGAGGCTGGGGGAGGACAGAGAGGGGAGAACCAGGGCAATTTGGCCAGGTGGTGACAGTGTCCAGGACAGAGATGGGTTTGATGATATTCAGCCAACTCTTCTTGCCAAGGCACCCTGTAGCTAATTCTGTAATAAGGGGGGTCCTCTGAATGGGGTCCCCATGCCTACCTGCTGGCTCAGGTGCTCCTACCTTAGAGGTTGCTTGTCTTGGCGTAAAGATCCTGGGAGCAGGATTCCGGGGCCTAATCCATTTGCCCACAGTGTGGAGGGCAGAGGCAGCATGAGCTCCTACAGCCCCCGGCCAGGATTCCCACGGCGGGTTTCCTGATCAACACTAATCTAGGCACGGCTATGAGGGTCTTTGCAGATAGACTCAGGGTTATAATCAGCTGAATAGAAGACAGGGAGATTATCCCGGATGATCCGTGGGCTCCGTGTAATCACAGGAGCCCCGAGAAAGCAGAGGGGAGGGAGGAGCAGAGGAGCGGAGGGGCAGAGGGAGGGAAGAGATTCCAGGGGTGAGGACACAGAGGCTGCCACTGGAACTGAGAGGGACCCAGCCACCGACAGCAGGAACCGGACCTGGACCTCGGTGCTGCCTCCTGAAGGAGCAGGAGGCAAGTCTAGTAAGGAGCAGATCGGTGGAGACTGGGACCTCAGCCGAGGCCCACAGGGAACCTGCTGAGCCCACCTGGCCTCCGCCCACACAGAGGGTGAGGTCAGTGGCTCCTGTTCCGGGCAGCCAGGTGGCTGCTCATTTTGGCAGCAACAGAAAGTTACGTGCTCATCTTCCTGCTGAAGCCTCCTGCAGGTAAGGGAAAGCGAGGCTCAGAGGGGGTGGCGTGTGCAAGGCTGCGCGGGGACCCAAGGAACCAAGCACACTCTGACCCAACCCCAAGCATCCTCCTCCCACTTTTGTGCAACCCTCTGCCCTTAGCCCCACGAGATGGTCCTTGGAAGCGGCAGGACTCCTGTCGGCCATCCACCCAGAACTGAGCAACGGGCACACTGCGGATGGAGGTGGGTGGAGAGGACCCCGGGCAGCCCACCTGCAAAGCAGGACAGTGGGACACACCCTGCCTGCTACAGGCACCGCCTCCCACCTGGAGGGCAGGGCTTTCCTCTGCCACCAGCCTGCACGTCTCCAAGTCTCCAAGGCAGGCCCTCAGAGGCACAGGTAGAATTAGAGCCTCTTTCAAGACCCCCTGAATCAGGCACTAAGAGCCAGCATTAGCCTGCTGTCAAGCGCTCTCCAGGACCACGGGGCAGAGAGGACAGACTATGACTTATGAACAGTGAAGCAGAGTGGCTATGACTCCAGAGCCGGCGGAAGTAGACGCCAGATCTGACTCAGCTTCCCAGCCGAGACCTCGGGCAGGCTCCTGGATCCCCGCAGCCCTCAGTTTTCAGCATCTGTCTAATGGAGTCATGCCACCAAAAAGCCATCTCCCACAGAGATGTGCAGGTGAACAAGACGGGCCAGGGACAGGGCTGGTCCCTCACCTGGCACTGGCTGATGAGGCTGTCACTGTCTTGTGACCACACGACTCCAAGTCGGAAATCACTGTCATCTAGAAATGAGAGGGGGTGTCTCCTCTAATTCTGTATTATCTCAGTGTTTAGCCATGCAATTATTGAAGCTAATTTATCATGATTTCATGTGGATTATTTTTTAAAAAAGCATAGACAGCAAAGCCATTAAGATAAAAATAGAAATGTAAATATGCAGCAAGCCTCAAATGTCCTCATTATCTGACTCATAGGCATTAGGGTTCTGAAAAAAGAGATTTAGTCACAGAGACAGGTAATGTCCACGTAAACCCGCCACTTTGGACTTGTAATCAGAGAAACACAGTCCTGGACTCACACCAGAACCTCAACTGCTGAAGAGAACCTCGTCTTAGTCTCGGTGCTCTGGGGAACCTTGTGCAGCCGTGTGCTGTGCATTACGCAGGCGCAGGCGGCAGGCAGCTGGCCCGACGGCAAGAACAGTGCTGTGGGGGCCAGGCAGCCTGGTGCCCTGAGAGCAGCCAGCACCAGGGGAACTTCACTGAGGCTGGGAGGACAGTGCCTGCCACGGGTGATGTGGTAATGGGCCCACAGCATAAGCTGAGAGTGGGAAAGGGTCCCTGCAGACTGGACATGCCTGTCTCCAGTTCCGCCTGTGGAAATGGTGTATGTCACTCAAGATGGTCAAAAATCGAATGCACTTTCAGGAATACCTAGAAGCCTCTCCAAACAGAGAAGCTGGCTCCCACCAGAGACTCCCACAAGCCACACTTCCTACAGTTTGAGAGAGAAGGTGCTGCTGGATGCGGAAATTCTTTTGCTAATGGTCTCCTTTAGGGACAAGCCCAAGGCTCTATATCAGGCCAGACTCCCCCTGAAGGAAGAGCCCCTCTGAGCTGCAGGATGGGTCTCTCCACAGGGAAGAGGAAGAAGAGATCTCCCCCAGTCCCTCTGTCCCCCATAACCTGGCCTCTCATGCTCTTGGTCAGTCCACAGAATTTTCAGAGCACCTACTATGTGCCGGCATAGAGCTGCACGCCAAGCCCTCAAAATTGAGCTGATGCTGGGTCTGTTCCATGGAGAGGTTGGGTCACAACCACTGTATTGTGGGTCCCATGACCACCCTGGGCTCGGGGACTCAGATGCCTGCCGTGTACTCCCAGCTGTGACACAGCCCCAGGAGATAAAGGCACATGTGTGGGGTGGAGCTGGGGACATGCCCACTTGATTCCTCTTGCAACAAGCCTTGAACACAGCAGCAGGTGTGAGCCCTTGACTCTGGAAGCTCCTTAGAGGCCCAGCACCCAGGCTTGGTGGGGCTGTGAGGTGGGCACCCTCTGGCCTTTGGTGGCCAGATTTCAGAAGGCAGCCAGCGTCTGGCTGAAGCCCCCCCCCCCATGGTCCGCAGTTCAGGGTCCTGGGACTTACGGCTGAGCACTTTTGTACAGCTGCACGGGGGTGGGGGGGGCTGCGGGGAGCTACAGAAGGGCTGTTCTAGGACCAGGGCCACAAGGGAAAGGGGTCCTTCAGACTGAGTGGCTGAAGGCATCTTCCCAAAGCAGCCACCAGTCTCAAGTGTTCCCATGATGTGACTGTGCCTTCCCACTGCCGGGTGAGTGTCCGTCCCCCGCTATCAGGACAGGTGAACTGCACAGCAGAAGGATGGACGGGGACTCCAAGGTGGGCCTGCTCCTCTCCTGCTGAGACACAAGGCACTCCCGCAGCACCCCTGCTGGGGGTCCAGGGCCCACCCTCAGTCCCAGTGAGCTGCCGCTGCACTGCCCCAAATGCAGACACTGGAGTCCTGGAACTCGGACTGGGGCCTCATTTGAAATAGGAGCTCTAAAGAGCCACTGGGTGACACTGAGCCCTGTGGGTGGGTCCTCCTCCAGTCTGACCAGTGTCTTCAAAGGAAGAAGAGATCTGGACACACAGAAAGGGACCCCAGGGAGCAGGAGCAGAGAACCGTGGGCACAGAGGGAGCCTCCTGCAAGCCAGTGAGAGAGGCCGAGAGCTGCAGGCAGCTGACCTCAGACCTCCAGCCTCCAGGATGTGAGCAATCTGCACCTGCTGCAGGCCACCCATCGGGGGCATCCTGTGAGGGCGGTGGCAGCTAGGCCAGCTTGCTGTGGGGCCACGTGTCACTGACAAGCTCAGTCAGCAGGGGCCTCTCCTGGAGGTGACCCAAGGCTAAGGCCTGAAGGACATAGGAGAGTGCCCAGGCTGGCTACTCACCAAGCTTTGGGGCATCAGCAAAGGAGGCGACCACCAGCAGCCAGTCCAGCTAGTTTGGCTGCAGGGCCAGCTCGCAGGGCCAGCTCCCTGGCTGACAGAACGGAAGTTCCATTCCTGCTCTTCTGGTGGGTGCCCCAGGAGCAGCACCTCACAGCCCCCATTCACCCTGCAGTGCTGGACACAGATGTCAGTGCCAACACTGGGCCAGGCTCCGGGTGGCAGGGTGCAGGGTGGTGGTGCCCATGTTGTTCAGGAAACCCACTAAGAGTCCCAACATGTCTTTGAGTGGACAGGAGGAGATGGGGGGCAGCAGAGGGGTGCACAGAGGACTCCCACTGGGCTGGGCAGACGTGTGCAGCAGGAGCTTCAAAGACCCGGCAAAGTGAAAAGTCAAGCCTCAGAGAGAGCAAAGTACCAGATTAGACCAGAACATGTAAGAGGCTCCTACAAACCAATTAGAAGACTAAGAACCCACAGGAAAACAGGGTTGAATAAAGCAACAGCCAACTCCCAGAAAGCGCCAATTAACAGCCAATTAACATAAGCAACCCTCTGAGGCAAGCTGGGAATGCTCAGTCAACCAAGGAAATCCCACCTTCTCCCCTGGGACTGGCCGAGTTTCAGATGGGAAGGATCCAGAGCTGGGCGGACAGCTGCTGGGAGGGGAGGGCGCACCAGGAGATGTTGAGTGCAGAGGGCTGCGCAGGACCCCAGCAGGACCCCAGCAGGACCCCCAGCAAGCTCGCCCTCCCACTGGGTCTCTCTGCCTCCCCCGATGCTCCCCTCAATACCAGTGAGAGGCTGGGACAACCTCTGGCCATCGCAGCAGAGGCCAGAAAGCCTCTAAAGCAATTAGACAGAATCTATTAACCCAGATGAAGCTCCAAGACACACTGCTGGGTGGAACAACAGGATTCAGAACAAGACATGCTGTGTAGTGCTGCCTCTTCCTGAAACTTATAGGAGGCGACATGGCGTGCTCTCCACAGGGACCTACTTGTCCAGGGTGGGGAAGTCCATCAAGGGCTGACCTGACCTGCTCTCTCTGCAGCTGCCTGGAGACACGGGAGGGGCGAGGCCCAGCAGCACCTCCCAGCCTGGCTTGCTCACTTGGGATGTCTAGGCTTATCACTTGGAGAATGGATGGTGTGTGTGTGTGTGTGTGTGTGTATGTGTGTGTGTTCTACATTCTGCATTCATCCAACAAATACTTAGGGTGTGCCAGCTTTAAACCAGGCCTGTTCTAAGGACAAGTTTCCCTCTTTTCCCTTAAAATAAAAACAAGTGGTCAACTAGTCAGCAGCAGCCAGTAGTCCCAAAGGCAGCGGGTAGTGGACACATGTGCATTAGGAGCAAGAGACAGGGAAGGGGAGTGGGCCTGCAGGACCCCTGGGAAGGGAAAGGCCCAGTTGTCCTGGGTGTGCCCTGAGCAGCTGGGCAGAGAACCAGAACAGGGGACCCTGAGTTGGATACACTCCTCAAGGCCCTTCACTGCTGTCCCAACTAACATCATAACTGCCTCTGTCTCCAAACAGGTCACAGGAGGGAGATGGCAGGAGCAGGATGACAGTGCCTCAAGGTCTACAGGCCCGGTGTGCCCAGGTGTGAGCCCGGTGTGCCCAGGTGTGGGACCCGGCACAAAGGAGGTGCACCTGGAAGCCTGATGGAGTTTGGGGCTTGGCATCTACCCGCTGGGTTCTGTTGACATCCCCAGTTCCCTGCTGAGAGGCTCAGGCCTGGCTGTCGAGGGGACACAGGCTCCATCCCTGACCTAGGGAGGCCAGTGAACTGAGCCTCAGCCATTCAGCACTTCCTGCTCCCTGGCCTTGGTGATGGGTTCAAGGACTAGTGATATGACCCAGGGACAGGCAAGGACATGCTAGTGGGAGCCACAGATGCACAGGCTGGAGTTGACCCCGAATTGAAGGATTCAGCAGGTCTAGTCCATGGCAGTCACTTGCTCCCCAAAAAAGTCCCGCTGGCTGCTACTAAATTTTCAAAAGAACTGGATGGTTCCGGGCCCAAAGTGGGTCTTCAGAGTTACTGCCTCCAGGGAACCTTGTCCAGGCTCACTCTGGGGAATGCCCTGGGGAAACAGGCATTAAATTTCAACTGCCACTGTTTGCAGTCCCTAAAGCCACTTTTAAGGAGCATCAGCCAGAGCATGGGGCATGTCATGATATCATCGATCATGTCTTTCCCTTCAAAAAAATTTTAAAGAACTCATTTGGTGCAGAAATAGCCTGGGAGGAGTCGGCCCTTCCTAATCAGACTTTCCAGTCTAGAGGAACCAGTGGCTAATTTGCTCCTCAATCAAAGCAGAGCTAGCCACAAAAACAGCACATTTTCCCTTTAAGGTGAGAGCCAACCACCCAAAGCAAGCTCCAGGAAGCAGCCACACAAAACAAGTCAGCCAGAGACCCAGTGGGGACTGCACATCCTCCTGGTTCCAGAAGGGAAGAGGTCAAGGGACCTTGTCAACGTCCAGCCACCAGAGGGCCCAGAGTCCTAGGCACACAGCCTGGCTCTCCCCTGGGTCGCTGGCCTCTTGATGCAGAGCAACACTTGGTATTTGGATGCGGGTCCCTTCAACACTGAGATATGACAGTGAAGCCCACATGCACCCTCTGTCCCAGCGCCCCAGACTGGAGCCTCCAGACCAAGCACCTTCCCCAGCTCCAGGGGCAGCCGTGCACCTGCCCACAGACACAGCCCGTCCACCCCCTAGTGCGTCACCACAGAGCGCCTGTCCTCCCCCCACCTCTCCACCTCCATCCCCCCAGCCTCCCGGCTATGGACAACCCTCTAGGGTCACCATTACCAGTGCTCAGACACAGAGCTACGTGGCTCCCTGGACTTGGGGCAGCAGCAGGTCTGACCAGCCCTGCCTTGGAGGTGTCCCAGGGCTTCCCACTTTTCCCTGCTCTGAAGCCACCCTCCTGTCCTCCGAGCAGCAGAGCCTTCCCCCAACAGCCTATGGCCACTCCAAAGACGCAGGGAGCTTCCCCCTCAGTCTAAAGCCTGCCTCTGGCCCTGGAGCACACAAGTAAAACCCCAGGGGCGCATTGCTGAGTCTGAGGACCATGGCTCAGGGCCCCAGACAGCCCCCTCCCTGCCCTTGCCCAGAACTTCAGCCTCAAGATCCTCTGCTGTTCTCCAGTCCCACCAGTAACTCCCACCTCAGGGCCTTTCCACTGCTTCCTCTCCCACGGCTCACTCCCGGTCCTCACAGGGCTCCCTCCTCCCTGGTCAGGCCTGAGGCCGCTGGCCTCCTTCTGCCTGTTCAGACTTCTCTTCTTCCCCACATTGTCCTGTGCTGAAATGTTTGGTTGGGTTCCCTCCCAGGTCCAATCTCCTTCTGTCCCTGCAGGCAGGGGCTGCTCCCAGCTCTCTGGCTTCCCAGCTCTCAGGTCAACGCCTGCAGCATTTCCAGCGATTGTGATCATTTGCTGGCCCACTGACTAAATATTCTGCTTTCTCCCAGGCATAAGTGGGTCACGGTGGCTGGGCCCTGCCTCTCTCAAAGCCTAGGCAAAGGCTACAGAACCATTTTTAAAATGCCCAGTATTGAAAGGCGCATGTGGAACAGGTGAGGCCTGGCACACGGCAGGTAGATGCAGGTAGATCTCACCTGCCAAACTAAAGACCTGCCAAATTCAACCAAAATGCACCCACTGTGCACCCAGCCCCCAAATTTTGCTAATGGCAGAGTGCTTTAGGAGGAGGAAGCCACCCTTCTGAGCACCTACTATGTGCAGGCACCAGAGGGGCACTAGAGGGTGTCCCTAGTGTCCCTGGCTCCACCTGGAACTCAGCTACTGAGAGGGCCCGGATGATGCTCACAGGTGCTTGGCATTCCAGAGGGTGCAGTCTGCAAAAGAAAGGCCACCGACCATCCTGGCTCCAGGCCCCCCCACTCACAACACAGAATTGCCCAAAGCCGGGCCCAGGAGATCTTCTCCTGGGCACCAAAGGGAGCCCAGCTTTCAAAGGATACCTGCTGACCCAGCTGACTAGTGTCACTCCCTTCTCAGTCCTGTGGCCCATGTACCCCAGGATCTCCCCACTCAGCACTAACCCTGTGGAGAGAAATATCTTTGGGGGCGGGGCCGTGGCTGACCTGAGCACTGCGGGGGTTTTAGGCAGCATCCCTGGCTGCTACCCCTAGATGCCAGGGGACACTACCTTGCCAGGAGTGACCACCACAGAGGGGTGAAAGCAACTGATAAGAACCCCTAAGGAGACCTAAAGCAGTCACCTTACTGCCCTTTTTCCAAATTACCCAGGGGCACGGGTTAAAAAGATTCCAGGACGTTCTTACCTATCAGCCTGGGGTGGGGCCCCCAGGAGAAGCTTAGAAGGGGCCAGCCAGGAAGCTCTGGCCTGAGTATGCTCGCCCACTTGTGCAGCCCCCTGGACACCTGATGACCTGGTGCCAATGGCCTCCTAGTCCAGCATAGCTCTCCGTGGAGACAAGCCCCTTCTCCCCCCAGGTGTTCTCTCCTGGTTTCTCAGGGCGGCTGAAGATCCCATCCTTTCAACTGTGGCTGGACTGGCTCCAGGGCCAGGTGTCTGCCCGGCAGGAGGCAAGGGGCCGGCACCACCAGGTGGAGGCCCCAGTTGAGCTCTCACAAGTGGCCCTCGCTGTATGCCCCTCCACCTGGTGAGCCCAAGTACTGTCCTCAAGATGCAAGTACTGGGTCCTCCCCACTTCACAGACGTGGAAACTGAGGCACGAGAAGGCCAAGTGGGATGCACACAGGGTCGTGTGACCAGCAGAGGAGGACCCGGACCCGGGACTGTCCGACCCCACGGCCAGCACTCCTGATCACTGTGGGCACTGTCCTTCTCCCTAAAGGGACATCTTCGCGCGCGACTTTGCTGCAGGGGAAAGCCCGAGATAGGAGGCGCCCACCTCCGTGGCTGGGGCCAGAGAGGGGATCCTGGCCACCCGCAATGACCAAGGGCAGGGGCGCGGCTCCGGAGGCGTCACCCCAGCCCCGCGCCCGGCCGGACCGAGCCCTCTCCCGCGGCGCGCTTACCTTGCACCGGGCCTGGGGCGGCGGCGGCGTCCGGAGCCCGGAAGGCACGCAGCAGCGAGCGCAGCGGCGCCGGCCAGCGGGCGCGCCCCCCGACTCGACCGCGCATCCCGCCCAAGGGCCGCTCTGCGCGGCTCCGGGCTGCGTCTGCCGGGACCCGCCAACGCAGCGCGGAGCTGGGGGCCGCGGGGAGGTGCCGGCGGGGCGGGACCCGGGCCGGGGGCGGTGCCGCGGCGCGAGGCCGCCTCCGCCGGGCGGGGACGCCGAGGGGCACCGCCGTGACCTTGACCTTCCCCGGCCCTGCCCAGAGCTGCAGTCTGCCCCAGCGGCCGTGGGGCTTCAGAGCTGGCTTCAGAGCTGGCTGCTCCCGGGGCCTTCCCGGAATGCCCTAGAATCGTGAAAGGGACAGCCAGGTCGTCCGGAGGTGGGGAGCTGGGTTAATTGCATCCTAAAGAGGCTGCCGGGTTGGAGCTGCTGAGCGCGTCGCTTGACCTTTGTGAGCCTCAGCGTTCTCGTGTGTAAAATGGACTTAGAGTGAAATGAGATGACGAGGACCTGAGACTTGGCGAGCCGGAGGCTCCCCAGTGCTGGGGACTCTGGCTTCTTCAAAGATCCCTGCGTATTAACCGTTTGTCATAAGACAAAGCATAGCTATTCAGCCTACTCAGTGGGACACCCTGTGACCACCACAACGCTTCTGGGCTAGCCTGTCGAGCTCCACGCCAGTCCCTGCTGGTGTCAAAAGCACAACCCTCTCACCACCAGCCCCCTGGCTGAATCACCCGGAGAGGCCCAGGCAATGTAAACCTGAGGGGCTTAGGGTAACCAACACAGCCACCCGCCCCCAGCCCAAAGCAATGTTGCTGCTCTCCCTGTCACCAAGAGCTTGCAATGTGGGCCGCTGTGTCTCCTGAGGGACCCAGCGGTCCTCTGCTCAATCCCCCAGCAACGCAGCGAGCAGGTGCCATCATACTGTCCAGTTTACAGATGTGGAAACTCGGTGACCAAAGGGGAAAGGACTCTGCAGCCCACCCTTCTGCGGAGTGCCCTGCTGGACTCCCTCCCTGTACACCTGGCATCCCTGAACTTTTAGAAGCTAATGTTAGGTGGCGCTGCAACAGGCTCAGGTTCATGGGGACAACGAGGCACTTGAGGAGGGCACTCTCTGCCCAGTGTCCAGATGGGCAAGTTCAAGCCCAGTGAGAGCAGGGACTGGATCACAGCCATCGCCCCACCCCTTCCTCCCATTTCTCCTCTGAAGCTCACATAAGGAAACACTGTTACTGTCCCCAACTACTTAAAGGCACAAACTGAGGCTCAGAAAAGTGAAATAGCTTTCCCTAGGAAAAAATAGCTTTTCCTTAGGAGGGGACAGAGTCCAGGTTTCAGTCTTGGTTGCTGTCATGTCACAGTGCTTTTACAAGTGCTTGCTCTCTGCCGAGTGCATGGCAAGCTCTGCAAACTCCTACTCATCCCACAAAACCTGGCTTAAGCGTGGGCTCATCTCCGTGGCCTTTCCTCCGCCTCCTTGCTTCCTCCACGTGTGGTCACTCGGTTTTCCCTCTCCCAGGCTGAAGTCAAGTGCATTGGGCTGGAGCAGAAAGGGCAGGCACAGGCTCTCCCCTTGGGAAGTCCAGGAAAGGGCTCACCTTGGACACAGCTGGACCTAAGACTCTCCCACCCAAGGAATGGAAGATGCTGATTGGCCAGGGCTGGTGGCATGGAGGATGCATGGACGTAGGGAAGGATGGTCACCTGAACCCCACGCTGGATAAGGAAGCGCCACAAAACCAGTGACTTGGGGAGAATGTGGGAGGACAGTCCTCTGCACTGTGCTTCAGGCCAGGTCCTGCCGTCCATGCTCAAAGGCAGCACTGGGCAGAGCGCCTCACACAGGCCGTGCTCGAAGGTCCTGACTCGCCTGCATGCTCAGCCATCACCGTCCTGAGGTCCTTGATATTTTTTAAGAAGGACCCTGCACTTTGATTGGCACTACACTCCCTGAAAACCATGAGCGAGGTGTGACTTTGAGCTACCCTCTGTCCCTCAGCACTAGCACACACACAGTCTGAATTCACTGGCTCTGTCCATGTGGGAAATTCCTTAGCATCCTGAAGTCCCACAGGAGCCAGCAGGGAGAACTTCTCAAGGTCTTCCCCGGAGGCATGAGTGGGACTGGGGTGCTTCTCTGCAGGGCTGGAGCACCCAATCGCCAGGCCTCTTCCTAGTCAGGCCTGGCTTCCACGTTTGTGCCTCCATCAGCAGACTGCCTTCCTGGCTGTCTTGGTGTTGGCTGCCCAGGGCACCTGCCTGGGTGCAGCACCTGGTGCAGCAGCAGCGCTTGGCCCACTCACGTGTCAACAGGAGTGTGCTATGACTGGCTGTGTCTGACAGGGTGGACAGAGCAGGGAGCATGTCTCATGGCCCAGACCGCTGCTGTCTAGAGAGGGGGACGCTGCTTTTCAGGAGCTAGAACAGTCCAGGGTTTGGTCAAGGATCAAGGATGGGGATTTCTGAGGCAGAGACTGTCTGGTCACCTTTAGAAATTCCCAGCCATCAGCCTTGTGCCCATGGTAGGTGGGCAATAATAAAAAAAAGCAAAAATAAGCATCAAAGGGGCACCAGGAGAAGAAGGATTTTAACTTGCAGGTGAGGAAAATGCTTTCGAAGGAGCTGGGTATGGTCGCTACATCTGACTAGCTGCTCATGAGGCAGGGACTGGAGGATTGAGAATTCAAAGCCAACATGGACAACTTGGTGAGACTCCATTCAAAAAAGTAAAGTTCAGAAAAGTCAGTGTTTTAAAAAAAAAAAAGCTTTGGAATTAGATAGAGGTGGGGGTTGCACACATTGTTAATGTAGTAAAAACCACAGATTGTTTTACAATGATTAATTTGGGGCTTGGGTGTTGCGCAGTGGTAGAGTGTTGCCTAGCATGCACAAAACCCTGGTTTCCATCCCCAGCACTGCAAAAATGAAATGATTAATTTTATATTACGCAGATTTCACTTTAATAAATTACTTGTTTTAAAAGAGAAGAAATTCCCCTTTTAAGAAAAGACATCACAAACCAGGTGTGGTGTCGCACACCTATAATCCCAGCAACTAGGAAGGCTGAGGCAGGAGGACTGCGAGTTCAAGGCCAGCCTGGGCAACTTAGCAAGATGCTGTCTCAAAATTTAATAATAAATAAATAAATAATGCCAGGGTTGTAGCTCAGTGGAAAAGTGCCCTAGATTTAATCCCAGAGAGAGAGAGAGAGAGGGGGGAAGGAAGGAAGGAAGGAAGGAAGGAAGGAAGGAAGGAAGGAAGGAAGGAAGGAAGGAAGAAAGAAAAAGAAAGAAAGAAAGAAAGAAAGAAAGAAAGAAAGAAAGAAAGAAAGAAAGAAAGAAAGAAAGAAAGAAAGAAAGAAAGAAAGAAAGAAAGAAAGGGCACACAGGTTCCTGAGAGTGGCTGGTGGTGTGGGAGGAGACAGGAACTGAGAGGGCACTGAGTACCTGCATATGTGTAAGAGTGAGAGTGTGTGTTTCTCTCCAGGGCACTGACAGCCTGTTGTCCTCCGGAAAGCCAATGCAGGGGTTCTCTAAGTCCATACCTAAAGCAAAGGAAAATCAGCACAAGCACTGCAGTGGTCTGGGCTGAAATGTTTTGTTTCTTTTAAGTCCTATTTTATGGTAAAAATCCAGGAGACGTTTGCATTCTCTCCACTCACATAAACCTTACTCCACATCCCTCAGTGGCCCGGAGGAGCATACCCACCTCTAGCAGTCCCTGGGGTGCACTCTGGGGGCTCAAAGAGGGCACCAAGCAAGAGCCGGGACCAGGGAGATGACCACTAGCACTTCCCGCTGGGTAATGGCCCAGGCGCCCTCCAGTGGCTGCAGGGAAGAGTGCAGTCGGGCCTGTCCCACTTTGCCCAGGCTCTGTGTGAGCTGTGGTGTGAGCGGTGCTCCCTTGGTGAGCAGGCCGTGGATCCCTTTGAGTTCCCTAAAACTCATCTGAGTTTGTACTCTCGCCCATTTGTGTCCATATTACATCATATTTCTTTCCATATATAAACAACTTTTCTTTCTTGGTACTGGGATTGAACCCAGGGACACTTAACAACTGAATCATATCCCCAGCCTGTCTAGCTAAATTGCTTAGGGTCTCACCCTAAGGCTGGCTTGTTGGGATTATGGGCGTGAACCACCGAGCCCAGCTCTTCCAATTTTTTTTTTTTTTTTTTTTTTTTTTTTTTGGTGCCAGGGATTGAACTCAGGGGCACTCTACTACTGAGTCACATCCCCAGCCCTATTTCATATTGTATTTAGAGACAAGGTCTCATTGAGTTGCATAGTGCCTTGCCCTTGCTGAGGCTGGCTTTGAACTCACATCTACTGCCTCAGCCTCCCAAGCCGCTGGGATTACAGGTGTGTGCCACCAAGCCCAGCTCTCTCCAGATCTTTAAGTACAGTCAATGCCTGTTCACAAAGTCTCCAGAGGCCTTCCAGAGCCACTTCTGAGTACCCTAGAACCCACCCCCCACAGGGGCCCAGAGCCTCATATGGAGAGCCATGGTCTGCCCCCAGCAGGACCCTTTCTGCCTCTTTCCTCCCTGTCCCCATCCCTTGACCTGTCACCTCAGTTCACTTTCCCCTTCCCTGCAGAATTTTAGGAATGACGTAAGCTGTTTAAAATATCGTTGGGGTATCACTCAATAGTTAAAAACAAATGCTCAGAACGTAAAATGGTGTGGTAACCTTAGAAGACACCTCGCAATTCCTCAAAAAAATAAACAGAATCACCCTGTGACCCAGCGAGGCCACTCCTTGGTATACACCGAAAGAACTAGAAACACACATCCCCAGGAAATCTTGTCCATGGTTGCTCAAGGTAGCATTTATCATAATAGACACAAACTGGGAGCACTCCAAAGGCCATGGACTGGTGAGTGGCCGGTGAACTGTCGTCTATGCATACAATGGGATATTATCTGAAATCAACAAGACTGGAGCATCAAGACGCTACAACATGGATGAGCCTCGAAGAGATCGTGCTACGTGAAAGAAGCCAGTCTGCAGAGTCCATAATACCATCCATGTGCAATGTCCAGAAGAGGCCATTCATAAGAACAGAACGCAGCTTAATGAGAGCCGGGGCAGGGGAAGTGAGGAGGGGGGCTTCCTGGGGGGTACCAGGTGTCTCAATGGGGTGGTGAAAATGTCCTGGAGGTATATTGGCAAGGGTCACACGACCTTGGGAGTACACTGCAGACCACTGAGTTGTGCTTTATAGTGCACCTAGAGTGCAAATCATCTCCATTTTAAGCACCATCAGTACCATCCCCTGCTTGAGGGTCTACCACATGGCAGATGTTGGATGCCATCTCGTGACCCTCCTGGCAGTTGGGAAATGACCAGCCTCCAGAGCTGGAAACACATGGCATTCATGGGGTGTGTGCCCCACTACCCCAGCCCAGCTCTGGCCATCTCTGCTGTGGGTCCTTGTCCCTGAAACCTTCCAGGGAACTGTCACACCAAGGAGTAGGTCCCGGTGAAGACAGCTTTGCCCCTAGGCCAGCTCCCAGTGACAACATGGAGAAAGGTGATTGCTTCCTGGAGCCTGACCAGGCCCAGATGGCCAGAGGCTGTGGCCACAGCTGTTCACCTGCTCCCTTTGCTTTGTCCTGCGAAGGTCCGCACAGTAATAGGTGCTTCAATGGCCACAAGGCCCCTGGCCTGCAGAGCAAGCCCCCACAGATGCAAAGAACAGGTCTGGCTGCGTCAGAGTGTCTACACAGAGAGCTGGACTTGGGCCCATGGACGGAGTGTGCTGACTCTTGACCAACACTGCCAGGGCCTTGTGCCAGCTCCCGCTGTGCCACCAGAGTGAATGTCCCAGGCTCAGTCCATCTGACAGATGCATGCTCACAGCCAGCCTGCGTGGGCCCTGGACATAGCAGCTACTAGAAGATGGCCCCTGGGGATGGCAAGGACTGCAGCATGCTGGCTTTCAGTGAGGGAATGCAGGACTGGGGATGGCAGCCCTTACACTACACCTTGGCTTTTTCAATGGAATGTGAGGCCTGAGGCCTAGAGCAGTGAGTGTCCCTCTAGTGAGTGTTTCTGCAGAGCCAGGAGGGGCGACCTTCCTGAAGACGGGAAGAAGGCCAGGTGGAGACCCCTGAGGTCTGGGAGGCAAGGACACCATTCCCTAAATTTAGAACCACGTGGGGTTTGGACTCTGTCCCCTTCGTGTGAACATGAAACCAGCAGGTTAGCGTGATACCTTCTACCTGTGACTTCCCCTGGCAGTGTCCCCACAAGGTGCAGTGCTCCAGCACGACTAGGGGAACACTGCAAGGGGAAGTGCTGTGACCTGATGTGGACAGAGGGCAGCCACTGTGCTGCGGCCCCTGGCCAGCGTCCGCCCCCACAGACTCCTTCCCTGCTCTGCTGCTGGATCTGTGGGGGTGTGCACAGCAGCAGACCCACTTTGGAGCAGGGACAGTCTGCAGTGTGACTTGTGCCCTGCTCACCAGGGTCAGACCTTGGCAACTTGCTGTCCAGTGCAGTTATCAATGGCACCTTTTCTACCCTCCAAAGTATCCTGGTTGGATCCCTTTTCCTGTGGGAAACAGAAAGTGCCTGGTCCATTTTCAGGACACAGTATTTAGCCTTAAATGTAAAATGACGCAGGATGTGAGAAAGGCGGCTGGAGGGGAAATAGAGCAGAATGAAAAGCCACAAGCAGTTAGAACCAGAGGGTAGGAATCCATGGGCCCCGACAGACAGGAGGGGAGAAGGAAGGGCCTACCTGACCCACAGAGGTGAACGTGCCAAGGCGCTCCGTCCAGAGGGACTCCCCCACCAACAGGGAAGAAAGGGAAGTGAGGAAGCCGGATAACTTCCATAACCAACAGGAGACAGTAAACCCTAGGCTTCGGGAAGACTGTGCACCCTCCTAGTACTCAGCCAATGAGGAAGCGGGGAGTGCCCTTGAGCTCTAGTGTTGGGAGCCATTCTCACACGTGATCGGGTGCCTCCCGTTGAGGGTCTGAGGCACTTTGGCAAATGTCGAAGTTTTTCCCGTCCCTCTCCTGATGAGAGAGCCCATCCGTGTGGGGGTGTGCCTGACCACTGACCCCGGGGACCCAATCGCTGACCCTGACCTTGGAGTGCAGCCCCCCCTCAACCTTCATTGGATGGAATTCTCCCCTGAATCTCTGGTTCCCTAATAAAAGGCTACTCCCCGGCGTGCTCGCTCTCTCTCTCCTGCTAGCCCTGAGTAATCCTTGCTGCCCTGCTGGGCGGCTAGAGGAGCGAACCAGAGAGGGGAGCCGTCTCGGACCTAGCAATAGAATTAAGGTAATTGAGTCTTGTGTTTTTATTTCGATCTCGTCTAACTAACTTTATGCCTAGAACCTCATTAATGAAACCACTGCGCAGGCCGCGTGGTAGACTCTAGGGCAGAAAGCACTGGTTGTGCCCAATCTGTGTGTCCCTACCACCAGGCCCTCCATCTTTTTTTTTTCCTTGTTGGTAGACCTTTATTGATTTATTTATCTGTGGTGCTGAGAATCGAACCCAGTGCCTCACACACGCCAGGCAAGTGCACTGTGGCTGAGCCCCAGGCCCAGCCCCCCAGGCCCCCCACCTTGAAAGCTCATCATAGAAGGAAAGCCTCGCTTTTTGCTGTTCCTTGTCTCTCCCGGCTTGTTCTTTGGATTTGCCCAGGTGAGCGTGTTCCTCACAACTTGGGGGCCCATCTGGGACCTCGGTGCCATCCTGGATTGGAACTGTGTTGGAGAGGGGAGCTCAGCCCACCCCACTTTGAGTGGCCTGCTCTGCTCCCATGTCCCGTCCCCCACAGAAGCCATAGGAAGGCCTGAGACTGTTGGGGAGGACAGTGAAAGTGACCCTGGTGGGCAGGGGTGCAGGCACCCTGGGAATCAGGTGGCTTCATCAGCTAAGGTGGGAAGACTGGACCGGGAGTCCTGCCCGGGTGGTCGGGCGTGTGGGGAGGATGAGTGTGTGGCGGAAACGGGTCCTGGACAAGTGAGAGTGGGCTCCGGATCTGCGGTTCCACTCTCCCAAGAGGGAGACGCTGGAGATGGACAAAGCAAGAGGTCACAGCGTGCAGGAAACCTCCAATAAGGGGGAGCCCAGGGGACCCAGGCGTGTAAGAAGTCCCCAGGAAGGGGGCTGAGTACACAGGGGAAACCCAGTTGCAGGAAACTACCAGAAAATGGGGAATAGAGATTCTAAGTCTAGGGACAGGGAAGGCAATGGAAAGGTCCCATATGTACAAGTCTTCTTTTCTTTTAAAGAGCCCTAAGCAGGGAAAATAAGCAGCGGTGGCAGTGGGAGTAAGTCTGCCCCTGCGGAGGAGGAGAGGCCACTGGAACTTTGATTCCGGCGTCCACCAAGGCTGACAGACTCCGTCAACACTCCCAACTTCACAGGCCCTTGCCGTGTCTGCGCCAAACTCTAAAAATCTGTGACAGGCTGTTTTAGTTTCTAAAGGGTCAGTTTGCACTGGTAAGCATGAAGATGGCTTTGAAATTCCTACCCTACATGTTTTTCTCTCTCGGAGGCCAGCCAATCAGAAAAACATTACCTTCTATAACGTGTTTAAAGTTCAATGTCTATTGCTTTTAAAGATTTTTTTAATTGGCAGGAATAAGTGACTTAGAATGTTAACTCTACCTTGATCCCTTGGATTTCATGGGTAACCTAAATTAAACATGGGTAAGTTGGATTTAACGTAAATATGATAAACATTTATGAATGTGTTTGTTAGAGAAAATGTCTGATTAATTTATAAAGTTAAACATCAGCTGCTTAGCTTAAATTTAAATGCTCTTGACTTCTTAAATTCTATGCAGCAACACATATCTGGGTCTATTCAATGTGTTCTCATAAGCTGATAAACTGAAAAACAGTTTTAAGGTTGCTTTGCTTCTGGGCCTAAAGAATGCAAAGTTACTAAGAGTTGAAATTTTAACAGGTGTAATTTTACAGGCAAGGAAAACAAAAAGTCTCATCTGTTATTAAAGTACTGTAAAAAAAAAGTTAACTGTTTTATCTTATTGAAAAGGAGAAATTTGTCTAAATTCTGAAATTTCATGATATTTTAGAGCATAAATTTTAAAAGGGTCTGAAAAAAAGGAAAGATACATAAAAAATTTATAGGTATGGAAACATTTTAGCAAAGAAAGTTGGAAGAAAAAATGTTTCTGGATCAGAAAGTATTTTGTAGGATAAAGTAATATTTTTGTGCTAAAGTACAAGATGAGAGAGAGGAACCAAGGATGTAAAAAAGATATAAAATATGTAAGTAAGGGGCAGAAGGTTTGTAGAAGATAAACCTCAAAAAGTTTTTGTTTGTGATTAAGTTGGCTATAATTGGTACAGTCAGGAAAAGCTATTTGAGGAATTTTCTAAGGTCAAATTCTAATGAAGTAACACAAAACAAAGTCAAAAACATTGATCTTGTTATGCTCGAATTTGGGACCCCCAAAGACCACCAGAGATCCAAGATGGATGCAAGCAGCAAAGAGGTGTTTATTGCGAGCTAGCTCGGTCCTCCTCACCCACACACACACAGCAACTGGTGACGCTGAGAGGCCCCGAGCCCAGGGTTTGCAGCATTTTTATACATTTTTTGGAGAGGGCAGGGACTTCACATACATTATAGCATCTTTTAGCAAATCATCACACACCTCACACCTCGGGAAAATCAAATAACAACTCTAAAACATGATTAGCACATTCACTGGCGGGAACAAGTTGGGTAGGGATGATTGGTCAGTACAAAAGGGGTTTTCATTTGAACTGATTGGTTTAAGCCAAGAGGGGTGTACATGCTGAACTACATGGTTTCCCAACACGTTATCAACCACCAAAAAATACTGGGAGGGTCATCTGGCATCCCAGGTATTTCCCTGTCTCATGCTGATTGGTGGCTGCTAGGGGGCTGCCATGGATCCCCACCTAGCCTGACTGAGTCAGGGACACCTGGCGCAGCAGATCTCTCCTGTTATTTGTAGATAAACAACTTAGCAGGGTGGGAATGTGCCTAGGAGTGCTCTGTGGGTTTTTCCAAGGAGAAAGGCCATGTCCCTTCCTTGGACAGGCTTTGCTCTGAGATAGAGGCTGGTTTTTCAATCTGTTCTTCTCTATCAAAATAATTTCTTGTGTCCGTTAGGTTTTATTACTAAGGAAAACTAAGCCTTAAAGGAGTTTAAATAATTACTTTGTAACTGGTGAAATAAATAACAGTTATTTTAGGTTATTACAATACAGTTGATACTCTAAATATATTTGACTAGAGATATCTGAAATTAAATATGTGTGAAGCTTGTCTAATGGTTATGAAGCCAGATTTAAAATTAGGTAGTCAGTGTAGTTAGGTAAATCGGGTCTAATATCGAGTGAAATAGTGCTGAGAATGAATTCCTGGGAAACTCTTGGAATGTTAATGAAGTCCCGAGAAAAGCCCTAGGCCCAAAGTCCTTCCCAAAGAAATGTTAATGAACAGCCCCAGCAGATTTGGAGATAGCCCATCCCAAAGAAGTGTTAATGAAGTCCTTCCTGCCCAGATGACTTCTTTGGCCCACCAGTGTCCCAACCCTTTGGGCCTTCCAACCTACATTCCATCACTGAAAAAACTATACAAAGGGAGACAACCGCATTTCCACGGATTCCACCTCTTGAGTCCCCTTCTTCCTCCGGGAGAAGTCTTTCCTACTGTCTTCTAATAAACTTCTACTTTCTACTCTGACCTTGCCTCGGCCTGCTTCTCTAGTGTTATTCTTATTGGGGAAGCAAGGATTCGTCACCGGTCAACAGCGGTAACAGTTTAATAAACATTTGTAAAATCAAAGTTTATGTAGGTTTACAGGCAAAATAACCCATAAGTGCTCCCTTTTATGCATTATATCTCACATAAAAGGGCCACACTGCCATTTGAAGAGCTGACTTGTAGCTGTTTGCTTTGATTAAGCCTATTTCTGATCATTAACACTCTAGGTCACCTGACCTCCAATCAGAGAAATCTAAAGGACCTAGAGAACAAGAAGCCAGCTACACATTGTGCAAAGAGGAGGATCACTGGAGAGGGATCTGTCCCTGACACTTCCAAGGAAAGCCACATGTGGTCAGCACAACTGATAAAGGAAAAGCTTTTTGGCAGATGGCACAACTGGTAAAGGAAAAGCTAAGGGAGCTAAAAATTCTCTCATAAGTTCCCAAGAGTGATCCCTGACAAATCTCAGCTGACTGTTAACAACAGATAGGAAAAAAAGAAAAGGTCGGCTTTGACCCGGCAGGAAATTAGAATCTGGCAGGGCAGTAACCAAATCACAGCCATACGTGGACATTTGAAAGGAAAGACATAGTTCTTTTTGTATAACTTAAGATGTACATTTATGTCAGGCCTCCCAAAAGTAAGTAAAACTGGGAGGTTATAAAGGAGGGAATTTTTAATACATGAGTGCCTGATAAACATCAGGCACTCATGTATTAAAAAAGTTTGTTCTGAGTCAATCTGAGACCTACAAATTGTAAGGATCCGGCGAATCGTTGGAAAAAGAGACCACAAGAGACCAGCTTCATGCAATGGGCAGGAGGGAGTTTATTGAAGAGGATCCTAATTCAGCGCGCTGAGGCTCAAGGCTCACTCAAGAAGGGAGAGCAGCCCAGAGCCCAGAGCAGAGGCTAAGCAGTGCTTAAGTACACTTTTTGGGGAGGGCTGGTGGCTTTGCATACATCAGAACAAATCATCATGAGGCGCGGGAAAATTGAACAACAACTCTGAGACGTGATTGGAACATTCATTGGCGGGAACAGATCGGGCTGGGGGGGGGTGATTGGTCATTCCTAAGCGGGGTACACATTCAAACTGATTGGTTCGGGCCCTGTGACAAACTGCACAGGGCCCTAGGCTAGATGGCCAGTAGGGCGTTGTCTTAACTGTCTCAGGAATTTGGGTGTAACAGAGGAACTTAATAATACCTAATCTTTTACATTTTAATTCAAGCTTTCCAGCTTAGAAACTTTACCCTTTCACAAATCTTCCTAACTTCCTACAGGGCATACTTTAATCTGTATTTCTAGGTCTTTCCTGCTGGTATGGTTATCTAGCCCTGATATTTATAATGAGCTGCTATATGGGTCTCCTTAGTTGGGAAAAACTATAGAATTCCCTACCATGGAAACTAAAAAGCCAATTTCTAAGAAAATGTATACTGGCCGCATCCTCCCCTTTAACTCCTCGCTCAGACTGCCCCTCTGGAGCTCAGGATTCACCACCTCCAGCTGATGACTTGGTTTTAATCAAGACCTGGAAATAAAGCAAGCTTCAACTGAGTTAGACAGGACCTTCCCAAGTGCCCTTGACGGGGCCAGCTATCCAGACTGCTCAAAAGGGGAGAACTCATCACCATGGGCAATCCCCACCTCAGAAAGTTAGCAGGACCAGGATGGATGCTCCACCTGAAAGGGTAAAGTTTCTAAGCTGCAAGGCCTGAGTTAAAAAGTGAAGGACCAGGTATTAAGTTCCTCTGCCACACCCAGAACCTGAAATTCCTGAGGCAGTTAAGACAACGCCCTACAAGCCATTTAGCCTAGGGCCCTGTGCAGTTTGAAACGTAGGCATACAGGGCCCGAACCCATCAGTTTGAATGTGTACCCCCCCCCTTAGGAGTGACCAATCACCCCCACCCAACCTGTTCCCACCAATGAATGTGCTAATCATGTATGAGAGTTGTTGTACAATTTTCCCCGTGCCTCATGCTGATTTGTTCTGATGTATACAAAGCCCCTGCCCTCCCCAAAAGGTGTACTTAAGCACTGCTTAGCCTCTGCTCTGGGCTCTGGGCTGCTCTCCCTTCTTGAGTGAGCCTGGAGCCTCAGCGCGCTGAATTGGATCCTCAATAAATCCCCTTCTGCAATTGCATGAGTCAGTCTCTTGGTGGTCTCTTCCTCCGACTTTTCGCCAGACCCTTACATACCAAAGGGCACAGGAACAAAGTAAAGATGAGACTGCTAGAAATGCCCAGGGTGCCTCGAGGACACACATGCTCCAAAGGCACACTGTACCTCTGCAGGAAAGCGTGCTACACAACAAAGCCTGGCAAGCAAGGGCACTGGGGTGGGCACACAACCTCTTCTCTCCCTACTGCAGAGCTGCCTCTGGCCTGACAGGAGGAGCCCGGGGTGACAATCTAAGTGATTGGCTAATTTTAAAACTGGGGAGGAAAAGGGAAGGGCTATAGTTAAAAGGCTACATTTGGATCTGACGTCCCAATCAAGGCTAAATACTGTATTTTGAAAGTCCTGTGCTCCATTTCCAGAACACAGTGTTTATCCTTAAATGTAAGATGACTTAGGACTAAGAAAGGCAGCTGGAGGGGAAATAGAGCAGAATGAAAAGTTACAAGCAGGTAACAATGGAGGGTAGACTTCACAGCCCCTGACACAGGAGGGGAGAAGGAAGCTCCCGACCCACCATAAACTGTGTAGGTGCTAGAAGAGAACAAAGGGAGGTGGGGAGAGCTAGAGGTGTATTTCTTTAACTAACCCAATAGGAGAAGTAAACCTCGGCACTGGGGAGACTGTGCACCCTGAGTACTCGGCCAATGAGCAAGCAGGGGAGGGACCTTGCACTCAGGGGATAATAAACTGGTTGTGCCCACTCTGTGTGTCCCTGACCACCAAGCACCTGACCTTGCAAGATTGTCATTAAAGCCAAACCTCGCTTTCTCCGTGTCTTGTGTCTCTCAGACCATTCTTTGGGCTTGGACAGGTGAGCATGGTTCTCACGTTTCCCACATGAAACAAGGTCGTAATTACCCAGAGCCTCCTCTCGGGAGCCTGCACAGGTGGTGAGGGTGGAGCGGGAGACAGGACCGTGGGCTGGCACTGACGCTGTACAGGCACATTTCCATACACCCAGAATAATTCACGCTACATCACTGGCTTCAATGTGCTGAACTGTCACCCAGCTCCAAATCAGAGAGGCACAGAGACCCTAGGTCAGTTCACTGAAGCTGGTGCCTAGGAATCTGGCTTCCCCTGGAAATGGTACCCAGGGCATCTTCCCCAGTCCTCACTCAGATCTGTAGCATATAGACACGGGGCTTCTTTCCCGCTTACTCTTGCCTAGGTTCCCTTTTATTGGGGGGCAGGCTGCTGTGCCCTTCTGGGCAGCTGTGCTCTGGCCACCTCCACCAAGATGGAGGCTTCCTCTGTCCTCAGGGCAGGAATGAGGTCAGAGCCAGTCTCCTGCTGCCCACCATCCTTCTTCTGTGTGCCAGCCTGCCCCTGCCCTCCTCTTCCCCTCCCCTTCCTCTTCAAGATCACTTTTAAAAATGTAGCAAAACACACATAACATAAAATGGAACATCTCAGCCATCTTCAAGTGAGTGCTCGGTCATGTCCAGTGCACTCACTGGGCCGTGAACCACTGTCACTCTCCACTTCCTGAACTCTGTCTTGCAAAGCCCAACTCTACCCACTTAATGGATTCCCTGTTTCCAGCCCCAGCACCCACCACTCTACTTCCTATTCCTCCTCCTCCTATTATTTCTTCTTCTTCTTCTTTGGTATCAGGGACTGAATTCAGGAGCACTCGACCACTGAGCCACATCCCCACCCTATTTTGTATTTTATTTTGAGACAGGGTCTCACTCAGTTGCTCAGGGCCTCACCAAGTTGCTGAGGCTGGCTTTGAACTCACAATCCTCCTGCCTCAGCCTCCTGAGCCGCTGGGATTATAAGCATGGCCACAGCAGTCAGCCCTCTACTTCCTGTTTCTATAGACTTGATTACTCTAGAGCCCATGTCACATCACACATGTGTCCTTCTGTTCACTTCACTTAGCTTCATGACCTCGGGGTTCACCCTGTCTGTGGCAGGAGTCAGACTGTCCTTCTTGTTAATGGCTCTGTCGTAGTCCACTGTACTCTGGATCCATCTTGTCGATCTGTTCATCTTTCCATGAGCACTTGAGTTGCTTTGCACGTGGCTGCTGCGCTGCCATGAGCGCCCAGGAGCGCCGGCTTTGCATTCTTGTGGGTAGGTACCTAGAGGAGGGGTGGCTGGGTCCAGTGGTAACTCTGTTGCAACTGTTTTATGGAACTGCCACACTCTTTCCTAGTATAGCAACTTTGTATCTTCCTACCAACAGCCCGGTTTCTCCTCCTCTGCTCAGGGCTTAGTTTGCTTTGTGGGTTTAGGAAAGCCGTCCTATTGGATCTGAGGCAACTTTGAAATTTCTCTTTTGAAAAATTTGTTATTGTGGCAAAATACATATGACATGAAACTCCATTTTTGCCATCTTAAGGGTACAATTCATGGGCGTTAATCACACTGTGACATTGTACATGTCCCCACATCCATGTCCAAGCCTCTCCATTCCCCAAGGAAGCTGCAGTCTCTGAGCTGGTGACCCTCACCCCCCTGCCACACCCCAGTCCCCCCGGCTGCCTCGTCTGCACCTCGGGTGGCTCCTCCACACAGTCCTGTTGTCTCTGTCTCCCAGGGCTGAGAACGGTTGTGTGGCCCCCTCCCTGGACCTAGCATAGGCTCCTGAAGCTAATGATGCCTCAGTTGCCCCCTGGAACTGCACTCTCAAGCTCGAGGCAGAGTTGGCAGTGCCCTGGAGACCATGTCCCAGCTGTCATCTGAGTCACTTCTGGAAGTCTCCCTGGGAGCCCCCCTCCAGCCCTTCCATCTGGGCTGTATTGAACCCTGCTCTGTGTAGGACAGGGGACAGTGGATCCTGGTAGGAAGGCTTGCCTCCACAGGTGGTCATGTCTGGGTGGCACAGGGTGGCCACATCTGTCCAGAGGCAGCATCGACATTGGGATCCTGCCTTGGCTGATCACTGGTGTCTGCAAGGCTGCGGGCAGGGGACTTGGTCATCACCACGCTGCAGCCTTGACAGCAGAGGTCTACAGGCAGAGGTCCTGGTTCAGACAAGCTGTGTGTCTGCTGCCCAGCCCTGGGCCTGCCTCAGGTTCTCCAGCCATAGGAACAGGATACTTAAGGAGATGCCCCCGCATAGGTTCTCATCCCAGGGGACAAGAAGACACCTCCTCCAGGTGGCATTCCAATGTTGGCTATTCATCAGAAACCTGTAGGAGCTCCAGGTCTCCTGTCCCCCTCATCCTTGTGTGCCACCTGCAGTGGAGACTGTATCCTCTTGCTGGCACCAGCTCTGGGTGGACAGGCCCACGGGGTTCCAGTCTCCATCCAGTGATGCAGCCCTGTGCTCCTGTCACCCACGCCACCTCTCCTGTCAAGGGATGGCAGCCTCACACCCTTCCCAGTCTCTGGGTGCTCAGGGATGCCACTCCCACTAGCAGTCGGCTGCCTGAGGTAGCTCCCGGTGGAGCGGCACCCCTGGCTATGGCTTGATTGGCCAGCACGCGGGAAGCCCCTGGTCCTGAGCTGGGCAGGAGGTGAAAGCTCTCAGCAAGTGGTGGCCAGGCAGACCACGTGGGGTCAGGAGGTCTCAGAGGGACCCACTAAGCAGACCTACATCAGAGATGCTCATACAGTTTGAAGGACATGAGTCAGAGTGGCTGGAGAGGCGGGGACACACAGAGGCCTAAAAAGATGATGGCCTTTATAGAAGCAGGAGCAGCAATGAAGGATCCCAGGTGGTAAAGGATCGGCTACGAGGCCTGCCGGGCTCCCTCTAGTGGCCATGGATAGTATTACAGCCAAGGCTCATGCCAGGCTACACCTGAGGCTTCATTTTTAAAATGTCATTTTATTTCCACATATTAATCCAAAGCATAACCAGGTTTCTGCTAATTAAATACTGCTTTGCTTTCTTTTCTCTCTGTGCAAATGAAACTCCCGTGCTGTCCCCGAGGCCCTGAGTTCACAGGTTCTGAAGCCTGGGCACTGGAGAGGACAGGACCCATTGGGTCACCAGATGAAGCCCTTCAGACACACCAGAAATCATCTTTTTGGTATAAGTATATCCTGGGCAATATTGGGACATGCTTATACTAAAAGTACTTGTTGATCTGAACTTCAAACGTAAGTGGGCGTTCTGTATTTCTATTTGCTACATCTGAAGACCCTGTCCGGGGTGAGTCCTGCCCCTTGCTCTAGCTGGACCCACTCCACCTGCCTGTCTCTTCTCCTGGGCCTTGTCTTTCTCTCTTTCTCTCTCACTCAAACATTCGTGCAGTGCTGTGGTTTAGAGGGCAGCTGTGTCCCCTTTGAAAATCAGATGGGCCCACATGAATACACCAGGTCCATGACAGCTCCCCGGGGCAAAACCGGCGAGGCTTCGCTAGCCCAGGACACCCCTAGTCCAGGGGTCAAAGAGCTAAGGTCATGACCCAGCGAGGGAGAGAGCACAGGAAGTAGAGTGGATAGGAATCTCAGTTTGTAAACTGGGAACAAGACTTTCCTGCTGGGAAGTCCAAGATGGATCTCAGGCTCCAGGGCCCTGAGCGTCAGCCAGTGTCAGCAGTGCTCACAGGGCCCAGGCATCAAGGAGGGGCCTGCTGCCTCGCCCCTCACTGGTCTCCACACTCCGCTGGGAAGTCCCTGCTGGCCATAGGCGTCCCTGCGGCCCTCCTCCCGTGCCTGGCTTTGGAGAAGGTGGCTGGTCTATGGCTTTGCTGCATTGGGATCTCGGCTCTGTGCTGAAGGGCATAGCCATGTCCTCCATTCAGGGCAGGGCCTCCTGGACCCTGCAGAGAAGCAGAGCACAGGCACCTCTCTCCATCCCCCTGTCCACCCCAATTACTTGTCCCTTCCCTCAGTGGGGACTGACCTGCCCCTGATGCATGCTGGGCAAGAGTCCAACCAAGATCATGTGTGGAGTCTGCATGTTTCCCTCGGAATGCAGCTCACACACACAGCCGGTGCAGGGGGCTCCGTCCTGCCTGGTCCACAACCTCAGGTTTCTCTCAGTTCCTTTAGAACTCAGGACCCAGGCAAGACACTTGGGGCCCTTCCTAGCCTCCTCCAGCTCCCACGAGAGTGAGCACTTCAGCCCCGGCCTGCAGCCCACACCTCCAAGCATTGGCCCCCTCCCCCTCCCCCAGCTAACAAATGCAAGCACTTAAAAATTAATGACAGCACTCCGGGAGTGACACAAATGCTTGTTCTAATGCACAAAGAGAAAAGCAGTGAGTGTGGATGTACTCCGTCTGTAGATGTGGGAAACTGATGTTTGTTTACGGAAAATGTTCACAGTAAAATGAAAAACCTAAAGTAATGATGGTGCACAGAGAGCAGGATGTTTCCCTTTCTACTCTATTTTGATATGTATGCGATTCTTTTAAAGGACAGAAAGGAAACGCAACACGTTCAAAAATGGTGCTGCGGCCTCCCCTGCAGCTCTCCTCTCGGGACAGCCTTGGCTGCCTCTTCCAAGCTACCTCTGTGGTCGCTGCTGCAGAACCCGAGGTCTCCTGTCAATCAACTGCCTCCTGCACCGCTACTGCCATGGCTGCTGCCTCTGATTCCACTGCTGCCAGCCTGGGGTCGCCTGGAGGTCTTCTTTCTGGGCGCTGCAGCCCTTGCAGCTGTAACCACCTGCTGCAGCCACAGAAGACCCCGCTGCCCGGATGCAACTGCTGCTGGCACTGGAGATGGCCTGGTGATGTTGCCCCCACAGCGGCAGCTGCTGCCACAGCTGCTGCCACGGCTACGACCCACTGCCTGCTGCCAACGAACACCGCCACGGCTGCTGCTGCCACTGCCTAGAGCCCTGCTGCCTGGGAGACTCGGGGTGTGGCTGCATGTGGCTGCACCCAGGTTGGGGCACCAGGGTTAGGAGTAGGGTTAGGGGTGGCCAGGGCCTGGGTGCCAGCAGGTTTACCACCACAAGAGCCTCTGTCTGGGGACTCCGGCATGGACCTGCAGGTCCAGTGGGGGATGCTTGTGGGCTTGGAGGAGCCTGGGGTCTTCCTGCTGAGAGAGCTGGTGGCCCTTGTCTTGCTGCTGCATCTCGGGGTTGCTCCTTTGCATGAGTGTACCCCTGGTGGTCTCTCTGCTAGTGGGGGCAGCACTGAGGCCTTGGGACTGCAGCGTGGCCGAGCCTGAGGTATCTGAGGCCCAGGTTGGTTGGATAGAGACTGGGTTTGCCAGGGCTGGTCTGGGTTTGGTGGTCCCGAGAGACATCAGGGTCAGGGCTAAGGAACTGTTGAACACTGACAAAGAGTTCGACTTTCCAGCAAGATTTATTTTATTTTTGATTTTCTAACATCTCTACCATATTTAGAACAGGGTGTTTTTATGCATCAGTGTGTGGAGGACAATGCCATATGAATGGAATTTTGATTTTTGTGGTATTCTTTTTTCTTTAATTTTTTTCTCTTTGTTTGTGTTCTTCCTCTCTCTTGTCTATTTTCTTTCCAACTGTTCTCCAACTGAAAAACCAGCCTCTATCTCAGAGCAAAGCTGTCCAAGGAAGGGACATGGCCTTTGTCCTTGGAAAAACCCACAGAGCACTCCTAGGCACGTTCCCACCCTGCTGAGTTGTTTATCGACAAATAACAGGAGAGATCTGCTGTGCCAGGTGTCCCTGACTCAGTCAGGCTAGGTGGGGATCCATAGCAACCCCCCAGCAGCCACCAATCAGCATGAGACAGGGAAATACCTGGGATGCCAGATGACCCTCCCAGTAGTTTATGGTGATTGATAACAAGTTGGGAAGCCATGTAGTTCAGCATGTACACCCCTCTTGGCTTAAACCAATCAGTTCAAATGAACACCCCTTTTGTACTGACCAATCACCCCTACCCAACTTGTTCCCACCAGTGAATGTGCTAATCATGTTTTAGAGTTGTTATTTGATTTTCCCGAAGTGTGTGATGATTTTCCCAAAGAAGCTATGATGTATGTGAAGTCCCTGCCCTCTCCCAAAAAATGTATAAAAATGCTGCAAACCCTGGGCTCGGGGCCTCTCATCGTCACCAGTTCCTGTGTGTGTGGGTGAGGAGGACCGAGCTAGCTCGCAATAAACACCTCTTTGCTGCTTGCATCTATCTTGGGTCTCTGGTAATCTTTGGGGGTCCCGAATTTGAGCATAACACAACCAACAGCCAATCTCTGTCAGCTCCTCTTCTACTCTTTCTGTGAACTTTTACTTCGAGGTTCTCTCTTCCTCCCTCAAGAACACCATGCAGTACACTACCTGTGTTTTCCCATCCACCATTTGAAATTGTAAACCTTTTTAACAAATTTTCTGTTTTCTATAGAAAGTTATTGAACTTATCATTTTGGTTCAATGTGAGAAAGCAGTAGACGCCTTAGTGGGAGCTATTAGGTTTAAGGCTATAGATTGTGTACACTGGTCGATGCTGATATTGGTCTCACCATTAAAGATGAGGCGCTGAAAACCTTCAGGGACCCTGTAGGTCTAAAGGGTAAAATTTAGGCTGCCTTAGATCCATACTTCCAGATGGGAAAACACACAAATAACATGAAAAAAACAAAGGAATAAAGTGCCCCAAACAAACCAAGATGCTTCAGCAACAGAAGCCACTGATAACACAGTGGAAATGTCTAAGAAGGAGTTCAGATTGTACACAGTTAAACTGGTATGTGAAGTAAGGATAGTAGAAGGAGGGAAATCAAAGATAATATACAAGAAGTGAAAGATCACTTCAGTAAACAGTCAGGGATTGTGAGGAAAAAAAAAAAAAACAAGCAGAAATCCTCAATGAAGGAATCAAGAAACCAAATTATAAATTCAGTGGAAAGCAACACCAACAGACTAGACCAATCAGAAGACAGGACCTCAGACAATGAAGACAAAATATACAACCTTGAAAGTAGAGTTGATCCTGCAGAGAAGATGAAAGAAACCATGATCAGAACATCCAAGAATTATGGGATAACATGAAAAGACCAAATGTAAGAGTTATCAGAATAGATGAAGGAGCAGACATACAAACCAAAGCAATGCACAATCCTTTCTGTGATATAATAGCAGAAAGTTTCCCAAACCTAATGAATGGAATGAAAAATCAAATAAAAGAGGGTTACAGGACTCCAAATGTAAAAAATTACAGCAGACCCACACCAAGACAAAGTATAATGAGAATGACTAAAATAGAGAATAAAGATAACATCTTAAAGGCTGTAAGAGAAAAATCAAATTATGTATAGGGGGAAACCAATTTGGATCTCAACTGATTTCCCAACCCAGACCCTCAAAGCTAGGAGGTCCTGGAATAATATATTTCAAGGTCTGAAAAAAAATGGATGCCAAGCAAGAATTTTATATCCAGCAAAATTAAGTTTCAGATTTGAAGATGAAGTTAAAATCTACCATGATAAACAAAAATTAAAATAATTCACAAGTAGAAAGTGTACATTACAGAACATTCTCAACAAAATATTCCATGAGGATGAAGTGAAAAAATAAAGTGAAAACCAGCAAAGGGAGAAACTACACTCTAGGGACATTCAACCAAAGGAGAAACTGAGACAAATCAGAAACCAGAAATAAGTCAAAATGACAGGGAACACAAATAATATCTCAATGATAACCTTGAATGTTAATGGCCTAAACTCATCAATCAAAAGACATAGATTGGCAGATTGGATTAGAAAGCGAGACCCCACAGTATGCTGTCTTCCAGAGCCTCACCTCATGGGCAGAGACATCACAGGCTGAAGGTGAAAGGATGGAAAGAACTTCTCTTTCATATGGATTATGTGAACAAGCAGGAACTCGGGCCTTTCTGGATCCTGGCGTCCTGGGCTGTGCAGATTCTCCCCTTGACGCTCAGCTCTCCAGAACTCCACGGCTAACAGGGCCAGCTGTCTAGCGGCCCTCCCTAGGACCGTCTCTGTGCCTTTCCTGGTCTTCTTCCTCTTCCTTGGCCTGGACTTCAGTGATGGCCGCTACAGACAGGACCTGACTCAGAGCCAGGAGCCAGCCCGTGCGCAGCCGCAGCCGGCACGGGCTCCACCACGGCGCTTCACCCGCTCTTACTGGCTCTTCAGCTGTGGCCGAGTGAGGCCTGTCTGTGGGGACGGTGTGTCTAGTCTGCTCACCCCTACTATCGCACTCAGTTTGGAGTATGAGTTCCTAAATGCAAGCATGTACGTGGGACTCCTCCACCTCCTTCTGTTGGCTAAAGTGCCTAACGGGACTGGGCACATTCTGCCACCTGGAAGAGATATGCATCATTTGGATATTGATTAGCAGCTCTGTGTCCACACTGTCCAGGTGACTTAAGCAGGCCCCGCCATTTTACTTCATAGTTTATTATTTTTCATCCAAGGCAAAAATCAGTTTATAGCTACTGAGTTGCCTGGCCCCAAGCCACCTATTTTTTTTTTTTTAATGACAAAGCACTTTCCCTTTTTCTATCTGTTTATCAATCCTCCCCCTCCACTCCCCACCCCTGTCTTTGTCTTTTCACTGGACAGTCCATTTATATTAAATACCATTTATGGCTAAACCTCACTATTGGTTTTTCTTTTGGCCTACTTTCAATTATCTTCATACCTCCTTTTGAAAAACCAATCAAGTATTTCACATGGGCCATTTTGCCTCTCTCATAGCTTGGTGGTTACAAATGATGTCACTACTGTTTTGAGATTAAATAGAACTGTGCTCACAACCTCCTCCCCAATAGGTCTGCAATTAGGGACACACGCAGACACAACCACATTCCACGTAGGATAAGCACAAGTCACACAGCCCAGTCAGTGCTGGAGGAAAAGACGACAGGATTGTGAAAGTCGTAGAGAAAATGGGCTCTGGGAGAAGTGGGGCGAGTACATGCCCAGCTGCTCTGGAACCGGTGTGGACATGTGCCTGGGTCTTCCTGTGGATGACAGCTGCTAGCTGGTGTGGCCACCCGCCTGGCTCTCCCACCCTCCTCCACTGGGTGCTTGTCTGCACAGACATGCATTTATGCATTGCCCCTCACATACAAGGACCCCAAAAAGATTCATAGTGACTTCTCATCAGAAAGGTGTCAATGTCAAAGGTAGTGGAGTGACATCCACAGTGCCAGAGTAAAACACTGGTGATCATAGGAAGCCTGTGTCTGAAAGAGCCATCTTTCAAAAAGAAATACATTAAATGTGTTCCTTGGACAAGCTCAATCAAGTGAGATTTCCATTAAGAAGCAAAAAAAAAAAAAAAAAAAAAAAAAAAAAATTTAAAGAAGTTCCTGTGACTAAAAGCCAGGGATTAGATCCAATTCACATTAAGACAAGGGAGCTGATTAAGATACCACACAGGTAATCATAGCAGACAGTATAACTGCATATTCCTTCTCCTTGTTTCTCTTGACTTAGAAAGCAATCACATGCATAGAATTGTGTTTTGTGTTTGTGATACAAAAATGTTGTCTACATGCTAATAACCACCAGAGGAGATGGGTGGGAGGGGGGCCATGCTGGGGGGAACCACAGCAGGTAGTAGCTATAATCCACAGAAGGCAAGCAAAGGCAAGAATGAACACCTGCTGAATACACTTTTCCTTACCCCCTTCCAGCTTTAGAGAAATGAAATCATAAAAGCAGAGGAGTACAACTCATCACGACTCAACACGTCGTCGGGTTTATAACACACAGATACAACAGGCATCACAAGACGTCACGACACTGGGGCGAGGGACTGGAGCTGTAGGAGAAGAGTCCTGTCTGGCTGGAAGTAAGTCAATATTGCTAGGGAGCAGACAGACGGTGGGAGCAGAGGTGAAGGAGTGATTCCATAAGTCGGGCCAGGGCTTCAGCTGTGTTTCAGTTAAAATACCAGAAGTGAAATATTTCATCTTGTTAAGAAGAGTGACTGGGAAAAATTCAGAGATTTCATAAGGTTGTTTCAGAATGTGAATTTAATACAAAGAAGAGTCAGCAACTGGGACAGGGATATAAGAAAGGTACAGGTGTGAAATGCATTTTAGTATGGAAAATTAGAAGGAAAAGAAATGTTTTTGAGTGAGAAATTATTTTGTATGGTAAAGTAAACAAGTTACAGAGTGTCTAAGTAAGTTTTGTGCACAAGGTTTGTGGAAGGTAAAACTCAAAAAGTTTGCATGTGATTAAGTTGACTACAATTAGCAGTCAATTAAAGTTAATCAAGGTTTATTTAAGGTCAAATTTTTATGTACTGATATAAACCAGAATCTAACTCTGTATGTGTTGAAATCCAAGGGTTTCTTAAAACACTGATCTGGTCTTCTCTATCAAGATAATTTCCTGTGTCTGTTAGGTTTTATTATTTAGGGAAACTAGTCTTAAAGGAATTAGGGTTTGGGCTGGGGATGTGGCCCAAGCGGTAACGAGCTTGCCTGGCATGCGCGGGGCGCTGGGTTCGATCCTCAGCACCACATAAAAATAAAATAAAGATGTTGTGTCCACCAAAAAAACTGAAAAATAAATATTAAAAAATTCTCTCTCTTTCTCCTCTCTCTCTCTCTCTCTCTCTCTCTCTCTCTTAAAAAAAGGAATTAGGGTTTGTACAATTCTGGTTTAAAAAAACTGTTATTTTAGGTTATTATCTTACACTATGGATTCTAAATTTTTATTTAAATGTTAAACTTGTTACTATAAGGATATTAGTGTAATTGTGATGCTAACTGGTACTTTGTACATTAGAAGCAATTATGTCCTCCAAGTATACAAATCTCATAAAATGTAAAGCTTACGAGAGCACTTTCCCAAGCTAGTGTTCTCCAAACTAAAGTTGTCTGTATGGTAGTCTCTTTCAGATTTTTATAAAAATAACAAATTTAGTTGTGGATTTATTTGTTATTTAATGTTTTGTAGTTGAGTAAAGGTTGCCTGTCATTAATAAGTGGTATGTGTAAAATTTTGTGTTACTCTTTACACTGGGATGGGAATTTAAGTGGATTTTTGGAAGGTAACGAGGAGAGCATGCTTTGTTTGAAGGTTGACAATGTAAAACATGAAAGCACTTTGCCACTTTTTCCACAAAAAGAAAGTTAGAAGCTCTCTTAGCTTTTGTTTGATTCATGTTTCAGATATAATGCCTTTTGTGTTAATTGATATGTATATAAATTCAGGAAACCATATATGAGAACTTTGTAAACTGATATTTTAGATAGAGGCAAATGTCAGCTTCAAAAATAAACCACTTTATTTAAGATTTGTCAAGAGACCTACCTCACCCGAGTTAATTGGAGACATTAAACCATCACCTATGGGACCAACAGAATATAAGGCTGACTTCCAGTACTAGTACCACCCCAAATCAATGGAAAGGTAATTGTAAAATTGTAGGCATCAAAATGAAAACCAGTACTCCTACTTCAAAACTGAAATGATATCTGTTAAAACCAAATTCAAGGAGGAAAAAGGTCCAACAAAAAAAATCAAGCAATCTTTTGACCCTTGCCCTCAAAAATCAACCAAGACCCAGGAAACAATGGGGCCCTCTCTAAGGGCCCTGCAACTTTATTGAGGCACCCAACCTCCCCATCAGGGGGATCAAGAGGACCCTTGAGAACAGGAAAGCAACCCATAACTGTCCCTGATGCTTCCAAGGAAAACCACATGTGGTCAGTAAGACCCTGACCCATCCTGGCAGATGGCACAACTGGCAGAGGAAAAGCACCAGAAGTTAAAGTCTTCTCACAGGTTCTCAAGGTGGCCCCCTGAGGAATCTCAGCTGACTTTTAACAGGAGGTAAGAACAAGGCCAATTCTGACCAAATTGGTGTTAAACACATGGAAGGAGAATATGACCAAAGCACAGTCATACATTAACATTTAAAAGGAAAGACAATGGTTCTTTGGTCATTTTAAGGTAGTTTAAGGTGTATGTTTGTGTCAGCCCCACCAGAAGTAAGTAAAGCTGAAAGCTATGAAAGGCAGGGTTCTTAAGCGGGAATGCCTGATAATAACCACAAAAAACTTTCCGAATCACAAGGTTTTTCTGAGTCAGTTTGAGATACAACTGTATCTCAACTCCTGTGTAGGGGAGCTTGATCTGAGCTTCTGTGTTTTGCTGGTGTGATTATCTGGCCCCACTATTTATCTGTCATAGTGATCTAAAAGATGTAATGTGGCACATAAAAGCCCTAACTTTACCAAGAAAGCCCAAAGTGGCACAGCTGCAGAGATCTACTAAGCAGGGAGGTAATGCAAATGGAAGTTATTTCACAAAAATCAGATGGCATTAGATATTTTAATTCAGTTTGAGGGGACACCTGTGACATAGTAAAAAGTAAATTGTGTGTATGTTTTTAACAGTGTTGTTTATGTTTCTAGAGCCTTCACTAGACTCCACTCACAAATCAATGATATGTGGATCCCACCTAAAGCTTCAGTGAGTTCCCGTGTTCATGGTTTTTAGAGACCGGCCATTAATACTGATGGCTTTTGTGCTAATTGTTTGCAAAGATAATACTTTGTTGTCTTATTTCTTGTTGTCCTAGCATAGTCACTGCCCTATGTCCCTGGGTCCAGTCACCCACTGACTGCCAACCTGGACCTCGGGACTGCCCTGATATAAATACCCTCAGTTGACTGTGTGTTCCCTTCTCGGGGTCATCCCTCTTTTACTGGACAGTGGCAGCTCCACTACTGTCAGTGTCCCCCTATTTTTGGAAGCCTATTCTCTAGGGATGGTTTCCTTTTGCAAGGGGTGTCATATCTCTAGGGGATGTGAGCGCCCCTCTTTCTCTAGAGACGTGGTGCATCTCTTGGGGTGTTCTGCTTTGTGGGATTTGGGTTGCCGCTTGAGGTGGCTCCCCCTCTCGGGTGTCGAGGGGCCCCTGACAGGGTTCCTCCCTGGAGGGGGGAGGCCCCTGCATCCCCTATGGGGGGCGATGGGCCCTGGCACCCCTCACCACCTGGAGGGGAGAGGAGGGGGCCCTCCCCCTCCAGCGGGAAGCTCCCTCTGCCCTGGGAGCAATGGGCCCAGGCGCGCTTCACCACCCAGAGGGGAGGGGGCTCCCCCTACGGGGGCAGACACTCTACTCTGGGGCCAATGGGGCCAGGGGCCCCTTGCCAGCCAGAAGGGAGGGGACACAACCTCTAGCAGGAGGAACCTTTTCCTGTGGGGGCGATGAGCCCCAGAGCCTCTCGCCAGCCAGAGAACAGGTGGCTCCCGCTCTAGGGGGCGGCCCCCTCCCCTCTGGGGTGATGGGCCCCAGCGCCCCTGTCTCCCCAGAGGGGAGGGGGCTGCCCCTCCAGTAAGAGGAACCCTCCGCTCTGGGGTAGATGGGAGCCTCCCTGACACCCAAAGAAGGGTCTCCCCCCTTTAGGGGGAGTCCCCTCACCACTAGGTGCCAAGGGTCTGAGCTCCTGTTGACACCCAAGCAAGTAGGGTCTCCCCCCGCTGTAGGGTTGGGGGGGGAGTCCCATCACCCCTGGGTGCCATGGGTCCAAGCACCCCTCAACACCCTGGTGAGAGGGGTCTTCCCCTCCCCCAGGGTTGGGGGGTCCCATCACCCCTGGGTGCCAAGGGTCCGAGAAATGCTTGACATCCAAGAGAGAGGGGTCTCCCAACCCCCATAGGGGGGTTGGGAAGTCCCTTCACCCCTGGGTGCCATGGGTCCTGAGCTCCCCCCGACACCCAGGTTAGAAGGGTCTGCCCCCCTCCAGGGAGGGGGAGTCTTCTCTACCCTGGTTGGGGTGGGAGCTCAGATCCCTGGCACCTAGGTTAGAGGGGTCTCCCCGCTGAAGGAAAGAAAGAAATCTTCTGTGGAAAAATATGTTAATTACTGCTAAGAACATATCTTAAAATTTAATGTGTCTCCTGTAAATGACTGAACGACTTCCCTGTGGGGGGTGGGCATTGCAGAGTTCCTCATTTTCTTCTATGATCTCTAATAATTATAAAGCCTGGTCATCAGATGGCAAATGTCCATGACAGGTGAATAAAAGTATGTGCACAGGGACATACAGGTACCTACCTGCATAAATCCAGGTGCACACCGGATATACATTTTTGGACACAAGTCTATCTGAAGGGAGGGAAGAGGGTGCCAATAAAGGGGCCCGAGTCCTGCTGTGGCCTGTGTGTGCAGGACTGGGTGGGGCATGGACAGGCACTACCGGCTAAACAGGTCCAGATGACCTGACACTAGAAACCCACCCTCCGGCTTCCAGTCAGGGCTGTAGCGACTAAGGGGCCTTGACTGCTGGGCAAAGCTGCAGCCAGAGGGCGAAGTCCAGATCCCCCACCCCAGGCCCTGAGGACGCAGAAGATAAGATGCACACCAGCAGCCACTTAGGGCAGGCAGCGAAGAACCTCGGTGGGAACAAGACCTCCTCTATCAGGCAGCCTGGCCTAGACACCTGCCAAATAAGCTGGTTTTGGCAAAAGGAAGTATGAGGATGTGAGAAGGAGGGACAGGTAGTGGGTAGTAAGAAGCTTCTCAGGATCCACAGTCTGATGATCCTGGCCCTGAGTTCCAGCAGCTGGGTGACACTGAGTGAGTGACATAACCTCCTTGAGCCTCAATGTTCTCATTTGTAAACTTTGCATAAATCATCCTTTTGACCATTAAACAAAAGGAGGTGAGGCCAGGTACGGTGTGAGGCTCCTCCCAGCTCCCCCCAGTCAGCAGCGTGCAGACTCACAGACTTGCAGACTTGGTTCTTCCCCCCATGGGAGCTGCAGAGTGAGGGGAAGATGATACGGAAACATTAAGCACATAATAGATGCTCATCGGCCATCCTTCCTACCTTCTTTTTGTGCCATTGGAAAGGCGACCCAACCTGACCTTCATTTTTGCCAACAGCATAGGCTCTTGCAGGCTCACCCCACTGTAAGGTGCTCAGGCAAACATCTGAATGGATCGTTACATTTGTGGTCAGCAGGAAATCGCTCTTTACACTGTAATGTATTTACTTGATGGAAAGCAACATAAGTAATCAAGGCCATCCTTGTGCGTATAGAAGTTTTGCTTTAGGACAACAATACTTCCATTTTATAGCAAAGGAATCAGGCTTAGGCAGGTCAACATATTTGCCTAAGATCACATGACAAATGTGAAGCGCCAGCTCCAGAAGCCAGGGCTCTGCACACTGTCCTGGTCATGGAGTGCTGGCAGGGGTGGACACTGGGGCTCTGGGCATGAGGATCCACTGCCGAGTGTGTGTGTGTGTGTGTTGTACTAGGGATTGAACCCAGGATGCTCTACTACTAAGCTACATCTCCATCCCTTTATTTTTATTTTTGTAAGACAGGGTCTTGCTAACATGCCAAAGCAGCCCTTGAATTCGCCATTCTCCTGCCCTGGGCTCTCTGGGATTACAGGTGTGCACCACCCCACCTGGCTAATCCAGCTGCTTTTCCAATCTTTGTCACTCAGGGAGCTCTGTGGGCCAAAGCAGTCTACTTCCACCACAGCAGTCCGCCCAAGGGGAAGGGCACAGGACACCTACCAGTCTCTTTGCTGGCCTGGGGCTGCTTTTGAGCCCAGAATCTCCTTACTCTTATCCTGCAAATTGGAAAATCTGGTTCAGCCCCGGTGCAGAGCCCTGGGGTCAGGTTTGTGATTTCTGGGGCCCTCTAGTGGGCAAAGAGGGCAAACCTCCAGCTCCTAGAGGGAGCTGGGCAGGGATGTGGCAGAAGTCAGCTGCGCTGGTAATTATAACAGCAATGGTTGCCGCTCTGTGATTTATCCCAAACAGGCATTTTGACGCCTAATCTGATCTATCCCTGCAACAACCCCGTGAGCATGATCACCACGATATATAAAGAATCCGAGACTTGGAAAATGACTTTCCAGGCCACAGCCCAGGAGTTCAGAGAGACCATGGGCAAGGAGAGCCTGTGACAGATGTTGCTGCAGGGCAGGACACGAAGGTGACTTAGTGTGGGCTAGTGAAGCCTCAGGACTCCTCACCTGCATACCCCAGGGCCTTTGGAGGGACTCTGCAATACTCTCACATTTTTATGTTTGACACAATTTGCAAAATTAAGACATTTGGGTTGCAGTTGGCTGAGGCCACCGTCTCTTTCTGCTCCAGTGGCTGCAGTAATATTTTCATGTAGTAAGTGCTAGAGTGTGGTCACCAAGTAAATGTTGTGTTTAATGAACTGTGTTAAATGAGTAAAGGGATGGATAGAGGGACGGATGGATGAGGTGGCACCTAGTTCAATCTCCGAGGACTTTAGAGAATGGTTCTCTTGCAGTCCAGGTGTCCTTCCACACACAGCTGGGATGCAGGTCATGGGTCGCTTTGATTACCAGGGTGAGGAATCTGGATTGAGTTAGCAAGCAATGGGGAGCCAGGGAAGATTTTAGAGCACAGGAAGAATTTGTCAATTAGGCAAGAGTTGGAATGTCAAGGAAGAGCACAGGACCCTTTGGTGGGGGCCCCGAATGGCTCAAATGCAGCTCCCCTCACCCTGCACCACCAAAGAGCTAGAGATGTGAGCATAGGGGTTCCCTCCACTGGGGTGCACCTGGGGGAGAGAGCATGTCTCCTAAGCCTCCTATTGGGGTGTCTTTAGGCCCCCTGAGAAAGAGAGTCCAATGTGGATTCTCAGCACCCTAGTGAGCCCAGTTGGATGTGGGAGAAGGTCAGGACCCTGCCGGGCTTGGGCACTGGGTCATACAGGTGTGAGGGTCCCTGGCATTGACACATGTCTGAGCCTTTGCTAGAAAGTGACTCCACTGAAATGAAGCAGGTCTAGAAGCCAGCCAGGTGGTGGTGGAGCCCCCCAAATCCAGCTGCACCAGCCGCTTCCTGCGTGAGTTCCAGCCGTCCTCCCTGCCCCCTCTGAAAGTCAACAATTCTGTGATGAGTACTTAGCACTTGTTTTGTGCCACCTGCAAAGCACCTTTGGGTCCCAGCGCCTGAAGCACCTGATTATTCCTCGAGCAGCCCTCTGACGGGAGGCTGACTGCTCTCATCTACAGGTGAGGCGGTGCAGAGCCCAGACAGGTGGAGCTGCTTTCCCAAGGCCACACAGCAGCAACTGGAAAAAGTGGAATAGACTCCGTTCCCTGGCTGCTCAGCCTCCTCCAAGTCAGGGAGGAGAAACTTGGCGTGGCCAGTAGGGGGCAGTGTGCCCTCAAATATAAGCCCTGCTGCGCAGAACTCTGGTCAGCCTGGCTCAGAAATACCAGGCCTTGAGCCTCCCCCACCTGATCCAAGTCCAGGTGGGGCCTGTGGAGCGAGCAGAGGGGTGCAGGGAAGTGCAGGAGCCCTCAGGTGAGGAAGCTGAGAGACTAAGGAACAGCAGTCAGTGGCCTAGTGGCACAGAGGGTCTCCTTCTCGGCCTCTGGAGAGGGTCAGTGCCGCAGCCACACCTCGGGAGCCGCACTGTTCCGCTATCGACTGGCAATCTCCATGGTGAGGAGGTGGAGAAACAGCCCGGGCCCCGCTGGTGGCCTACCACTACCCATCAAAGGCCATCTGGTGACAGCTGGCAAAACTGAAAACAGGTGCGCTCGGCAGACACGCAGACCCGCTCACCCGCAGACCGTCCTGGACCTCACCAGCTCCTGTGGCCACCGCTGGCTACCTGCGGCCATCAAGCCTCGGAACTGTGGCTGGCCCCAATTGTGCTGATATTGTGAAATATGTCCCAGATCCTGAGTGTGTGTGTGTGTGTGTGTGTGTGTGTGTGTGTGTGTGCACGCACGTGTGCAGGTGTGGTGCTGGGGAGTAAACGCAGGGCCTCCTGCAGCGAGGCAAGTGCTCAGCCAGGTTACTGTGTTCTTTTAACATGAAACTGCAGGTGACGGTGGTGACGGTGGCGATGGCCTCGGGGCCAGGGGATACACTCAAGGGTGATCAAGAAAGCCAACTGGTTGTGGTTTTAGCACAATTAAAGGTCAAACAAGGTGAAGGGTCTATAAGAAAAGGCGAGAAAACATTGAGGAAATGGTGAGTTATGGGGGGGGGATGATAAGTGAGTGATAAGTGTCGGGGACTTGTCCCCTCAGTCTTCGTCCCTCACCGCCTGGACCACATCGTCCTCCCCACCCTCTCTGAAAGTCAACAATTCTGTGATGAGTACTTAGCACTTGTTTTGTGCCACCTGCAAAGCACCTTTGGGTCCCAGCACCTGAAGCACCTGACTATTCCTTGCATGGTCCTCTGATGGGAGGCTGCCTGCTCCCATCTACAGGTGAGGCGGTGGAGAGCCCAGACAGGTGGAGCTGCTTTCCCAAGGCCACACAGCAGCAACTGGAAAAAGTGGGATAGACTCCAGTTCCCTGGCTGCCAGGGTGTGGGCGAGGCTTGCCTGAGGACAGAGCTCAGCTATGCTGCACTAGCCCCCGGGGAGGACCCAAAGGGGCCACTTCTGCACCTCCAGTTGTCAGCTCAGGGGACCTGGGAGGTCTTTGGGATCTGGTGGAACTGTGCATGGGTAGGGGGAGGAGGAACTGGCAAGGGGCCTGCTTGGGCTCATCCTCTGGGGCCTCCTAGAGGGGAGGAGCGTGGCGGCAGCAAGAAGCTGGAGTTGGACACGGATCCCTAGGGGTTGAGGAAGGAGCTACCACTGACCCCAAGGAGGAGAGGTGCATCCCCCAGATCAAAGGTGAAAGGGTCCCTATGGGATGAGACTGTCTCAAAACCCAAAAAGGACTAGGGAGGGTAACTCAGTGGCAGAGCCCTTCGGGGCCCAGTTCCCAGGATTGGGGGCAGCACAAGAGCTCTCCTTTCCCTTCCTCATCCCCATCAGGCCCCGCCCACTGTGGGTGAGGGAGGAGGCTCAGAGAAGGAGCCGCCCACAGGGCCTGCCCCCAGCAGGTTCCAGCCAGCAGAGCTAAACCCAGATGGGGGTCCCCATTAGTGTCTTGACAGGATGTTCTAATTCCTAGTTGAGGCTGCGTTTCAACCCAAAGTGACCAGAGAGAGAGAGAGAGAGAGAGAGAGGAGAGAGAGAGGGAGAGAGAGAGAGGGAGAGAGAGAGAGAGAGGAGAGAGAGAGAGAGGAGAGAGAGAGGGAGAGAGGGAGAGAGGGAGGAGAAACACGCAGGAGCAAAAGACCAAAGGACTCCTGAGGCCGGGGCTTAGAACTAGCAAAGGGGGGATTCTGCCACGTTCTGTTGCCCAGGAGAGTCCCAAGCCCCGCCCGGTGCGGGCTACCTAGAGCAAAGCCACCTGCACAGGGGCTGGAGGTGGGAAGGGCCAGACCGGTTCCCACTTTGAACATCTTCCTGCCTTGGAGGCCTTGCTTCCCGCCCGGCAGGGGAGGGTGGGGACCGACTGACCAGGCGCTGGAGGCTCCAGGAGCGCGGAGCTGGCCAGGTCTGCAGCCCTGCTCATGCACAGGCAGGCCCAGGCCCAGGCCCACTGCGTGCCCCGTCCAGCAGCGCAGCCCAGAGAGGGTCCTGGGAGATGGGGCCCGATTCCCAGCAGGACCACTCACTCCCACTGTCACCCCCTGGAGGCTTGCATCTGTGAGCTGATGGTGACAATAGAATAATCTTCCACTGGGAGCGTGGTGACAAGTGTCATCGATCCATGGGGTCTCAGACCGGCAGGGCCGTGGATGGTGCCGTTCTTGCCTGCAAGGCTGTTCCATAACTAGAGGAGGCAAGACACCCGGGCCCCGTGGTGAGAGTGGAGGGATGGTGCCAGCAGAGGGGGACAGAGATCAGACAGGCTGCCAGCAGGAGAGCCCTGAAGGCCGAGCAGGAGCAGAGTCGGGCTGGGCCAAGGAGGCAGGGCATGGCTGGTGAGCAGGGCATGCAGCTCATGGCTGGGCTCCTGTGGTCGATGGCAGGGTCCCGCATCCCATGATTCCAGGCAGAAATCCCCAGGGGCCCCTCACTGGCCGGGCTGGGAGCTGACGCACACTTGCATGCTTGTGTCTTGGCAGGAGGGATTTGGGAAAGGGAAGAAAAAGAAAGAGAGATTGAAAACAGATCATCAGGGAGACAAATATTCAGGCTGTCTGCAGCCCCTGGCTCCCGCCCCACCCATTCCCCAGCCCTGACTCGAGGCTGGCTCAGAAGGTGTTTCTCCTGGACTGTTTGAGCCCAGGGCCTGGTTGGCAGGAGGCCCGAGCCCCTCATTCCTGCTGAGAGCCAAACTCTGCAGGAGACAAATATATCCACATGTGCCCCTTCCCATGCTCCTGGGCTTCCCTCCGCAGGGTGTCTTCTGTCATTGTCCCCATTCCCAAGATGAGTGATCTGAGGACCGGAGATTAACAGGCCAGCCCACAGCCACCCTGCCAGCCGAGGTGGAGTATGTCTGATTCTATCACCGTGTTCTGTACCTGGAGTGCAGGCAGGCCTGGGGGTTCAGGGGCAAAGGAAGAGCGTTCCTTTGTTCAGGACAAGTGATTTGGGGATTGTTTGTCACAGCAGCATGCCCTAGCCTATCCCAACTGGCACAAATCCTGATAAACTAAGTCACATGTCCTTAAAAGTGTTTAGACTTACCATTTTCCTCTTAGGAGCAGCATGCATTTTTTTTTTTAGTTTTGAAAATTTGGCAAAATACACATAACATCAAATTTACCATCCAAATATTTTCTTTTCTGCGGCGCTGGGAATGGAGCCCTGGGCCTTGGGCATGCTAGGCCAGCACCCTTACACGGAGACACGGCCCCGTCCAACATTTTCAAATGCACAGTTCAGTGGCATTGAGTCCATCCTCGGTATTGCTGTGGTCATCGTCATCTCAGAACCCTGTTCGATTTACAAAACTGAGGTCGTCCCCACACAATAACTCCCCCTTCTCGACTCCTGGCGATTCCCACTTTCCACTCCACAATTTGGATGACGGTGGACAGAGACCTCCCGGAAGGGCGATCCTCCTCTATCTGTTCTTTTGTGACTGGCTTGCTTCACGCCGTCCCACGTCCTCCAGGTTCATCCTGGAGCTGGGTGGAATTGTCTCCCTTTTCAAGGCAGAGTCATCTTCCAGCCTGTGGACATACCTCATTTTGCTACCTATACCCGGTCCCTGGGTCCTTGGGTGGCTTCCACCTTTTGATGTGTGCATGGTGCTGCTCTCCACATGGGTGCCCAGGTCAGGCAGCCTTCTCAGCTCAGTTGGTGTGCTTGCTTGTTTAGGGAAAGGCAAGAGCAGTCAGAGACCAGCCCAGGAGTCAGAGACCAGCCTCTAGGCTTGGCCCCTTGTCTGCTGTGCAGCTGCAGGAGGGCGCTTCCTGGTCTGATCCTAACATTTCTCCTACCCGGCTCCATACAGCAGAGTGCCGAGGACCAGGGAGATGGTGGTGCCCCAGCTCTCGGCCCAGAGCAGCCAGCCCGGGGCTGTTGTTGTTATTCTCGTTGGGGACAGGGCAGAGGCTCCCACAGGCATGACTCACTAATTGTGGAATTCCAGGCATCAGAGGGGGGCTGTTCTGGGCAGCAGAGCCCAGATTCCACACAGAGCAGTGACCCTGACCCTAAGCCCTTGGAGGAGACACACCCTCTCTGTTGTGAGGAAGGAAGGAGTCAGTAACTGTCACAATCATATGGGTCCTTAGGGGTAGTCTCCAGCTCCACTGCTTCACACGACTGTTAAGAAGCCTCAGAGAGGGTGATGCTTTTGCCCAGAGTTGCACAGCCAGGGGGACTGGACTAGAACAGAGTTGCACAGCCAGGGGGACTGGACTAGAAACTGGAACACCGGACCCCCAGCTCCATGCCTCTGCCTCCCATTCGGTCCCAGTGTGAGGAAGAGGGTGTCAGAAATGAGGAGCTGGGCCTCACCTCTCTGTGACTGGGTCAGGACCTTCACGCTCAGCCTCTGAGTTCTTTCCAAGATCTTAACTAATATGGAGACTACAAGGAACGGCAATAGCCAGCTGTGAACGGGCCCTTCCTAAAGCCCGGGCAGGGCGGGGCACTCACATCCTGGCCATTTCATCCCTTCTCTGAGGAAGGAGCTAAGTTATCCCACCCCAAAGCCCCAAATCCTAGGTCCAGTGACATTTTCACAGTCACAGAATGAGGAAGTCCAGGTGGGGGCCTGGGAACTGTCCACTGAGCCCTCGTCCTCCTGCTTTGACCAAGCTCATGACAGCTCTGTGAGGACAGCCCGGGGAGCTGGCCATGCCCATCGTCCAGGCGGCATGCCAGAGGCTGGGAACAGGTGGGTGGCAGGCAGGAGACAAGTTTGGGGCCGGGACCTGCCCACCAGGGCAGGCTTCCGTCCAATGTGTGTGGCCTCGAGAAGAGAGAGCCCTGTGCAGGGGGTGGGGTGGGGTGCTGGCCCCACCAGACCTCAGCTGGGAGAGGCAGGCCCAGAAGCAGGTGGGATGGAATCTGACCATGGACCCTTTCCCTTGGCCAAAGGGTCAGCAGCCGGCGCTAAGAGCCAGGTGCAAGGTGTTCAGCTTAAGACTTTACTTCAATGATTCCCTCTCCACCAGTCCCTCCATTGCTCACATCAGGGTGATCATCAACGTCCTGCCTCACAGGTAGAGGGTGGAGTGTCGAATTCAGGGGAAGAGCTCAGCACGTTGTCAATGAATAGGAGCCATAAAGCTCCTGACCAGAATTCTGGGAGCTGGGAGGGGTGTCAGCCCCACCTTAGAGACGGGAAGCCTAAGGCTTGAGAAAAGAAGCCCAAGGACTCACCAATAATGACAGAGCTGGATTCTAATCCAGATCTGATTGAGCCCCGACTGTGTGTCTGGCACTGCATCAGGTGTCTAGGTACATTATCCCACTGGATGCAACGGAATCCTGCACAGGAGGTATTATTGCTATCATTGCCACTGTTTCCACATTGTTATGATCACTATTCCTATGGGACAAACGAGAAAACCAAGGTGCAGACAGGTGATGAGACTTGTCAGGTGGGGTCAAGATGCAAGATTTAAAAAGCTGTGGATTTGGGGGTCAATGGACCTCAGGGAGCTCAGAGGATTCCAAAGTAGAGAATAGGGTAGAATTTGAGAGATAAAGTGGACAAGAGGGCCTGAGACAACCCCACCCTTAGACACAACCACCGGTAAATGAATGAGGGGTGGGGGTCGGAGGTGAGAGGTGACGGGGTCAGGAAAGAGCCAATGGATGGTGATTGATTTCCTGCCACATGGGGAACGGGGACATGGAAACAGAGACTAACTCGGAATAGATGACATTCCCTGCCCGTCTGAATTCCAGACTGAGACTTGTACCTGCTGACCTAAACCTGGACCTCACAGTCCCAAGAGCGTTGGGTTCTGGGCTTTTACAGTCTGTCTTTGCTGGACGGTGGCCGGGGAGGCCCAGGCCTGCAGGCCAGGGTCATGGCCTTGGCAGGGGGCTTCCCTGACTGCCAGCTTAGAAGGGGAACCCCACCTCCAGACCTCCTTGATCCCCGCCTTTATTTTTCTCAATCCTTAACTTCAAGCGAGAGACCTCATATTTAATCAATTTATTGATGGCCTCTTTCCCCTGCTTGATCCTGTTTCACCAGGCAGAGTGACTTCCTCTCCTCCTCCTCTCTCTCCCGCTCTCCTAGTATTTACACAAAGTTTCAAACACGCAGAAAACAGACAACGGACACACATTCGCCATTTTCCCATAACCTAAATTTAACAACTGTTAACATTTTAGTCTATTTGCTCCATTTTTTTCAGTGCCAGCATTTTCTGAAGTAAATCATTTTCATACTTTTCCTTTTCAAAACCTTGAAGGCAGGGAGTCGATTATGTGTCAGTCCCCGAGTGACTCAGCGCCTGGGAGCTGGGAGCTGGGAGGCCTTCAATAAATACTTGTCGAATGAATCGGTCTCGAATCCCACGGTGACCCTGTGCCGGAGGTGTTTGATATCTGCACTTGGCACAAGAGGAAACCGAGGCACAGGAGGGACCCCCGCTGGGAGGCGGTGGAGGGACCCGTGAGCGCAGGTGGCCTCGTGCACTCTGGGGAGATGCCCGGGCATCCTCTGTCCACCTGTCCCAACTAGACACCGTCGATGGAGGAGGGGCTCGTGGCTGGGCACACAAGTGGTCTCGTAAAGCCTGGGCTCTGGGTGGTGACAGAATGCTCCTTCCCAGACGGGTGACCTTTGGGGTTTGTTATGAGTAGAGATTCCTTCTGGGGAACGTGATGGCTGATGGCAGGAGCCTGGGTCCCCAGACTTAACCCTTAGGAATGTGGACAGGAATCTCTGGACCTCCCCCCTAGGGGCCAGCTCTCCCCATCACCAGGAGTAGCCAGAAGAGGGTGTCCCTGGGCAATTCTCCAGGTTGGAGAGGTGGCCTTCCTTCCCTAGGCCAGGAGAAGCTCCTCGGGGTAAAAAGAACTGCAGCCTTCAAAATCAAAGAAGGGCAGGGCCTGCCTCTGCCTCCCCAGCTGCGCGACATCCCATAGGCCCTCCACCTGGGGTGTCTCGGTTTCCACTTCTATCAAATGGGGATCATTATCAAAGCAACTCTGCAGGGCTGGGACTTGGAGGAGGCAAGCCAGGCACCCAGGACACAGCCTCCCCTGGGCCCAGGACTGGGGACAAACCCAGGACCTCCCCCAGGCTGGCCACCTCTTCCCCAGAGCTCCGCCCCCAGCCCAGCCCCTCTGGTTCCTGTTTGCAGCTTTTCAGCAGGAGGCGGGTCGCCTCTTCACCATTGCGCCCAGTGAGCTCTTTTTGTCATGATCTGTCAGTGTTCTCTGATGGCTCTGATTTACTGTTGCCTCCCACCTTCTGGTCTCCTGCTTGTGGGCAGCGTGAGGACAATGACTGCTAGCACTCACGGGGTGCCTGCCATGTGCTGGCCCGGGCTAAGCGTGGTGGCGCTACGGCTGATCTAGTTATTCCCAGGAGCCTGGGAAGGAGCGATGTGGATTATGCCCATTTGGCCAATAAGGAAAGGAGACACTGACCTAGGAAGCTGTCAAAAAGGGGCTGTTAGAAAGCCCCTGAGCCGAGAGGAGAACCAGGATGGTCTAACCCAGCACCTCCCAGAGGGAGCCCGGCACATGTTCCCTCCACCTGTCACTAGCCTTTGCCCTCCAGGGTCCAAACAGATGGCTCCAGGCAGGGGCCCCAGTGTCCGTCAGGGGAAGCTGACCTCCCTGGGCCGAGTCAGGTCCTGGGCACCTGAGGACACGGGAAGGGACAGATGCTCTCTGGGCATCTCTAGGCCACAGAAGGCTATTTCCGAGTCCTTCCCAGACCAGAAGGTGGCTCCAGGCTGCTGGAGTAACAATGGCCTTGAGCTCTATTTACCAAGGACCGTCTGTGGGAGCACGCAGCTGTGCTACCTGCCTCCCACTCAAAACCACAGTCACAGGCAGGTCCAAGATGGGCGCTCTGACCTACCTGCCACCCAGTGGTCCAGGGACAAAGGCCTGGCTGCCCAGGACTTCGTGTGCACTTGACCCCCAGCCCTGCCACCTTCTGGGGCAGCCACGTGGCCAAAATGGGATTAGTGCCAAAGAAGACCATTGAAGGAGCTGGGATGGGTGGACAGGAAGCCCCATTGGACGGCCCCCAGGGCTCTGGGCCCGGCACACACATTGCTTTGGGTGAAGTGGAACACGCGGTAGGTCCATTTTGATTGGCTGGGTCGGCTCCTCACTAGTAACGATGCTGAGCCTTGGTATTTGTTCAGCTTCCATTTTTCCCAGCTCCCACCCCTTCCTCTGGATTCGTTTTCCACCCAGCCACCCAAGTAGTCACGCATCTGGCCACATGCCGCCCTGGTTGGACCCTCTGGGGCTCCAACCCCTGGGATAGTGTGAAACATTTTCCTGGTATCCAAGGCTGTTTGCAGGCATCCTTCAGCCTTGCCTGGGGCTCCTGCCAGGCACACCCCTCGGCCCTGCTCTCCACAGTGTTTGCTACTCCACCGACAGGCCATGTGGCTGCGAGGAGAGTGGAGGTCCACCCCGCCATTCTGCCTTTTCAAATGCAGGTTCCCCCATCTGAAATTGGAATGTCCTCCTTCTCCTGAGATTCTTCTGGATCTTTCTGGGTGGGGTTGGGAGCTCCTGGGGACTCCCAGGCCTGGGGTTTGCTATCAGCACTTTGGGAAGGCAGTCTGGGGCTTAGTGGTTAAAAAGGCAAGCTTTGGCCAGCTCAGCAATGCAAGCCTGTAATCCCAGTGACTCCAGAGACCAAGGCAAGAGGATTGCAAGTTTGAGGCCCAGCCTCAGTGACTTAGTGATACTTACAACAACTTGACAAGACCCTGTCTCAGAATGAAAGAAAACAAACAAGGGCAGGCTTTGAACTTAGCCTCGGGCTCAGTGTTGGCTGTCACTCACCAGCTGTGAGACCTGGGCTGGACTCTCTGAGCCTCAGTTTCCTTCTCTGAGCACAGTGCACATGGCCTCTTCCACTGGGTGTTGAGGTCAAGGGAAGCAAGCAGGAAGCCTTGGGCTCGGGGCCTGCAGCATAGTCAGGGCTCAGAAGCCCAGGTGTTCATGCACTCGCTCAACAGCCATGTGGGAGCAAGTGGCTGGGCTACCTGCCTCCGGCTCACAGTCTCAGCTCCTGAGACCAGGATTTACTGCAACCCAGTGGGGTTTACGCTGGACTCTGGACAGAGCTGTGAATGGACCCATGTGGCCCCCGGCCTCACAGACAGAGGGGGAGAGGCAGAATTCGCCCTTGTCAGCAACCAAGCTGACTGTAATTAGGCACAGCACACACACACACACACACACACACACACACACACACACTCTGCCATCTGTGGCCTTTAATGGGAAGATCCCTGGGATAGGACCCACGTCTGATTTATCTTCATGAACTCAGCTCCTCGTTCTTGCCCTGGATGCTCAGCACACGTGAGCATTTAAGAGATTTGACAGGAACGTTACATCATTTCATTATGTCGACATCCCTGTGAAGTGCGTACTAGTCTCAATGTCCCCATTTCACAGAAGGGAAAACCGAGACACAGATAATGTGAGCAAACTGCCCAGAGTCACACAGAGTCGTCGGGGGCACGGGCAGAATCTGAACCCAGGCCATCTGCCTCCGAATCCCTTTGCTGCGTTGCTCTCCCAAGATGGATGATGCCACTTTCCCCAGGGGTGACCAGATAGGGCCTCGTCCCAGTTCAGGCGGCACCAGGAGGCCGGGGCTGGCCTGAAGACCCAGCTGGCCCCAGGGCTGCTCCTCAGCTGTCCACCCTCCAGGTGGGCCACAGAGGTCAACAGGCCTCAGCTGCAGCCCCGACGGCTCCTGCCAAGCTGGCACTCCGAGCCTGGGGGTGCCCCAGGGGACCCCGGGCCAGCAGCTGGGCTGACCTCAGGGCCAGCATTTCCGTAAACACCCCGACGAGTCAGCCCCGCGTGGTCGGCCCATGGCCACTCGCCAGAGGGGCTGAGGTTTGGCTGACCCTGTGTGGCTTCCTCTCCAAGGCCACGTCCACCCCCTCTGCCTGGCTGCCCTTCCAGTAATGAAGCGTTCTCTCGGGCTGGGGGGACGGTCACTGGGGACTTCCGGCCCCTTCCCTTCCTTCCAGGGCACCCTCCTTCCCCTCGAGGAGGCTGGGTACCCAGCACCAAGGGGCTCCCCTGAGTTAGACACACGGCAGCTTCCTGCCAGCGCCCCAGGGACAGGGGCTACGGTGGAGTGCTGCCCAGGCGCCAGCCATGGCTGGGCCCGTGTCTGTCTCTGCAGCGGGAGGGAGGGTGATGGACTAGAGAGTGCCAACCCGTGGGGGGCTTACGTGTGCCAGTCAGGTGTGTCGCCCTCATGGCATCCGGCAAAGACGAACATCGTGATCCTCCTCATTTTACACCAGGAGAGGTGGCGCACGCCTGGAATCCCAGAGATTCCGGAGGCTGAGGCAGGAGCATCCTAAGTTCAAGGTCACCTTGGGCAACTTAGCAAGACTCTCAGCAACTTAGCAAAATCCTGTGTCAAAACGAAAAGGGCTGAGAAGGCAGAGTGTCCCTGGCTCATGGCCAAGCACGGCAAACAATAACCACAGTGATCGTACCGAAGGGAAAACCAAGGCCCAAGGGTGAGAGAGCTTCTCGAGGTCAGCAAGCCAGAGCTGGGATGGCACCCAGGTGGGCTGCGGAGTCCCTGTCCTGACTACTGTGCTCTATGGCCTCCTAAAGGGCGGCCTGGGGTTGAGGGTGTGGGACAGCCCTGGTCTAGAGACCCTGGGTTCTGTCCCCAGTACTGGGGGAAAAAAAAAAAGATGGATTGAAAGCACCTTCCAGTCCCTACTGTCTGGCGTTTGGATAGTTAAGTGGGTTCAGAGGGATAGGAGACCTGGCCATGTCCTGGATCTCTCATTTACTTTCTGTGTGACCTGGGGCCAGTCACTTCACCTCTCTGAGTCTCAGCATCCCAGTGAGGTTGTTCTGAGAATTAAAGGGCTGCTCAGAGGACCAAGGATGGGTCATGCCTCGTGAGGAGTCTTCCTGCAGTGTCGTCCTTGCCCCGTCCACTGCAGCCATTCTCTTTGGGTGAGGAAGGGGTGGCAGCCACAGTTGAGACCTGCCCTTCTGTCTCTGGGTTGCCTCCGGGAGAAGCTACTTCCCAACGCCTGGCCCCTGCAGAAGGACCAGCGGGTCCATCCCGGCTGTCTCTTGGACACAGCTTTGTCCATTACCCTCCACATCTGGAGGACACTGCAAAGCCCAGGAGAGGAGAGGAGCAGGTGAGAGTGCTGTGTGACCTGGGGGTCAGTCCCTGCCTTCTCTGGGCCTCGTCTCCCCTCCTGAGGAAGAAGGGCCTGGGGACTCTAGAACTTGGAGGGCTCCTCCCTGGGGCCTTGGGGACTGGTCAGCTGAGAGCCCCCCGCCCCTGCTCATCCCAGACCATTTTTCTTGAGGCTGTTTTAAATAGAAGAATCTTGTATGGAGTTTCATTCTGAGAAGCTCGAGAAGGGGGCTCTGCTCCCCCACCTGGGAACCCTGAGGCCACGCGGATGACCGGCCGGCCACCCAGCCCTTCTCAGCAGATCCTGCCATCCCACGACTGGGGCCCAGGGCCGGCTCCTGACCCCGTTCCTGCCCCCACACAGGGACTGGGAACAATTACCTCCCTCCTCAGCCAGGCCAGATGTTCACCAGGCCTGGGTTTGCTGACCACATGACTCGAGAGCTAGAAGAGTCCCAAGAGGCTAAAAGGGCAACCTGTGACGTCACAGTGGGGACTGGGCCCAAGAGGCCAGGAGAGTAGCCTAAGGTCACCGGGGGCAGAGGGTTCAAGGCTGCGTCCACAGCCCTTGATCTCTCCCAAGGCCCTGGATGTGTCCCAGGTCTCGGGCCCGATTTTCACCCCAGCCACAATGTGCACCCCACTAGCACGGGGCCTCTCCAGCTGTCACCCCCGCTTCCCACTGGCTGTGGGGTCATCCAGACTCAGCTGCTCTCAGCTTCCCAAACAGTCCCTCCGTCCTGCCTTGGTCCCTCCCACCCGTTTCTATGGCCTGGACAGCACTTTGTTGGAAGACTCTGTGCCACTCCACCAGGAAGCCTTTCCCCTCCAGGCTGGGAAGGCCCTCCTTCTCTGCCCGCAGAACCGTCCTTCCTGTGGATTGTGCTGAACATCTCCACTTACCTTTTGCCCTCTGGTCTGTGAGCTCATTGTGACAGAGATTTTCTTTTCTATTTTTTTATTAGTAGGACATGGTCCACTACAGTCAGTGTTTAATGCATGACACATGGATGGAGGGATGTACAGGTAGGTGGACGGATGCATAGATGGATAAATGAATGTATGAAAAGACAAACAAATGACTGATGGACAGATGGACATGGGAATCACATAGATAGTGATGCCTGTGGGGAATCAGATGTAAGAGGTAAGTCCTTGGAGCCCGGGCCTCCTGACTGTTATGGTTTAGATATGAGGTGTTCCCCAGAACTCCTGTGTGAGACAATGCCAGAGTTTTCAGAGGTGAAATTATTAGGTTATAAAAGCCTTAACGTAATCAGTGGGTTAATCCACGGATGTGGATTAATTGGGTGGTAACTCTAGATGGGAAGGGTGTGGCTGGAGGAGGTGGGTCACTGGGTGGGCCTCTGGAAGCCGATTCTGAGCTGCTCTCCTGCATCACACCTTCCACCTGGACATTCTGCCTCCCCTCAGGCCAGAGCTATGGAGTCGGCCATCCGTGGACAGAGACTCCTGAGACCACGAGACAAATAGACGTTTTCCTCACTGCGCGTTCTTGTCAGGTCTTTTAGGTCACAACACAAAAGTGACAGAAGCATTGACGGAGGGCTATGGCCTGCTGCTCTGCGGGAAAGCCAGCCAAGGGAAAGCCACCCCGCCTGGCGCCTGGTCCCTCCTGACCAACTGGTGCCAACTCAGTGGGCCTCCTGACCTCTGGTGATGAGAGGGACCCCAGAGTTGAGAGGAGTCTCTCTGCCTTGGACATTCTGGGACTGCCACCAAAAATTGCCTTCAGTTACAGAAACACAGACCCTAGGACCAAGAGGCCCTAGAAAAGAAGGAGCTGACCCTCCCCCTCTTTACAGATGAGAGAACTGGGCCAAGCAAGGCCCAGGAAGCTGCCCTGGGGCCCAGCATGGAGCGCCACGAGAAGCCGGGTCTTGCGGTTGGTTTACTCATTCATGCAACCACTTGGTGTCCAGAGCCCAGTGTGCCCAGGCCAGTGCCTTTCCTGGCTGCTGGGCCTGTCAATAAGTGTCACACCATTTTCCAAAGCCCCTTCCGGGTCCCGTCATGACCTCCAGCTCCCTAGCAGGCCATCTAGGCTTCCCCAGCTGCAAGCTGGGCACCACCCCCATGCCCACCCCCTCGCCCAGCGAAGGAGGAGACTTCATTGTCAGGAGTCCCCTGTCACAATGGCACATGCAGTCGCACACAGAGAGGGTCACGGTCCACCCCCTGTGGTGGGGACTATGCCGGTCCCTGCACACCCATCCCTGCCCGCTCAGACTGAAGCCCAGAGCAGCCGTCCAGGCTCACAGCTGTCCAGGAAGAGCCACCACATGGCACCTGGGAGCTAGGGGCCAGGAGCAGACCCCTGAGTTCCTGCCCAAGCTGGGGAATGTGTGGCCAGGAGAGGCCACAGGGAGGTGCAGGGCAGGGAGGACACAGGCAGGTCAGCGGCACGGGCAGCCATCCCCACCTACCCTCACCCTGGCATGGGGAGGAGCCATGCCAAGGCTCCTGTCCTGGAGAAATGGAGCCTCCAGTTGGGGGTCACAAACTCAGACCCTGGCAGGCCGTGGCCACGAGCTGGGCCCCTTTGATGATGTATGTGACCTCACTGAAGACGTAGGGCAGCTCAGTGTCGTGGGGGCCAAAATAAGGTCCCAGCCTGTGCCACAGAAAAGTTTCTGAGACTAAACCAGCAAGTTACAGTCTAAGAGAAGCATTCATGGACCGAAAAGTCACTTCTAGGACAAAATTAATATGAGAGACAGACTCCTGACCAGGCCCATCGCCACGGAAGAGAGTAAACAAGGAGATAAGCGGCGAGGGGGAAAAGTAATTTAAGAGCTACCATCAGATCCTGGGAAGGCCGTGGCAGGAGGACAGCAGGTGAGGCCCTGCTCAAGGTAAAAACTTAAAAAGGGCTGGGGGTGCAGCTCAGGAATGCAGCACCCCTGGTTCAATCCCTAGCACACCCCCACCCCCAAAACAAAGCAAAACTATTGTGAAGCATCTACACACTTACAGATTTGAAAACTGAGGGAAATGGATAAGTTCCTAGAAAGGTATAAAAATGCCAAAATATTGGCCCGAGAACCAATAGATCAATCACGCTGATCAATCATACACAGAAACTGAAATGGAGTCAGAGCCCCGCCGGCCTCCAACACGCCACCCCAGGGGCTCTGAAAGGTGAGTCGTGCTGAACTTTAGGAACAATGAGCTTCTACCTTGTGTAAGCTGTGACGAGGAAGGAGAAGCCGCCAGCCTAGCTCATTTTATAAGTATGATCTGGATCCCCAAAACCAGATGAGGCCATCCATGAAGGACAATGATGGGCCGGCTTCACTTGTGAGCACAGAGAAACACCCAATAAAACGTTTCCCGAATGGACTCCACAGTGTTAGATAGGGCTGTGGCACCACCACCCGGGGGGGAGGGCTCGTTCCTGACAGCTCTCAGCTTCAGGCAGCGGTCAGCGGAATCCCTGCCTCAGTGGACCAAAGGGAAGCAGACCGAGCCAGGCCACAGAGGCAGGGAGGGTTGGTGTGTAGGCGTGGCTTTGAAATATTGGTGGGTTTTGTTTTATTTTTGTTTTTGGCAAACCGGGAGCATAAGAAAAGTTCCTGAATGTGGTAGAGATTTTAAAACTATAGAAAACTCCCTGGTGGGGAAGCCCTATGCACCTTGTAAGACCAGGAATGGGAGCAGCTGGCCTGCTGCAGTTCAAGGCCCAGGGCCAGCAGCGAGCCAGAGGAAGCCATCGAAGATCGTGAGCAGGGCCATGCTCAGAAGGGAAGATGTCCTGGAGGTGGGGTGGCCCTCCACCCTGAGCTAGCCCAAGACATGGACAGAGATGAGAACTAACGAGAGACGGAGTTCAGCCACAGTCAGCGACACCTTTACTTCAGCAATGACAACCTGTGGGGCTCTGTTTCTGTTTTTGTCTTTGCCATATTTTTATTGGTGCATTGTAATTACACATAATGGCGGGATTTGTCGTTCGGTATCCTTACAGCATTCAATGCCGCCTTCCTCCCTCTCCTCCCTCCCCTCCCTCTCCCCGTCCCTCTCCTCTCCTCTGCTGATCTCCCTTCAATTTTCATGAGACCCCCCCCACCCCCCACCCTGCTGCAAACTGTCCTTCCCTTTTGCTGTCTGGCTCCCACATAGAGAAAGCATGTGACCTCGATCCCCTGCGTTTGACTAATTTTGCTTACCATAGTGTTCTCAAGTTCCATCCATTTTCCTGCAAATGACATAGTTTTATTTTTCTTTATGGCTGAGTTAAACTCCATTGTGGATATGTACCACATGTTTTTAACCTGTGGTTTTTTTTAAAAAAAAATTTTAGTTGTAGATGGACACGATACTTCTATTTTATTTTATTTATTCATTTTTTTAATGTGGTGCCTGGGATTGCACGCAGTGCCTCATGCATGCTTGGCAAGCGCTCTGCCACTGAGCCACAGCCCTGGCCCCTTAACCTGTGTTTTTAATTCGTGAATGTGAATGAAATCTGCAAGCAGAGTCCAAGGTGGGCATGGCAGCTCTGGGTGTCACGAGAGTCCCAGTCCACTGTTTATCTTCGTTTGACCCTCCTGTGCCCATGAGGCCCATCTCCAAGGCACCCTCTTGGTCCAAGGTGGCTGCCCAACTCCACCTTCACAACTGCATTCCTTACTAGAAGCAGAAGGAAGCAAGAAGTGGAGGGAGTGGGACCAGAGGGAAGTCCTTCCTTCCAAGGAGCCATCCCGGAATCTGCACACAACACTTTCGTTTGTGCCTCATGGCTGGACTCTCGCCACATGGCCACACCTCGGGGCAAAGCCGAGGACATCACCACCCCAAGTAACCAGTGCTCGGTAACGACAGAAGGAGGCAGAGGAGGACAGAGGGATGGGCTCTGATGAGGCTCTGCTGCAGATCCTGACGCAGACCAGGGACCCCTGGCCCAAGGACCCCTGCCACCCTCAAGCCCGGTTTGCACCCAGAGGGTGTGACAGACTTAGTCTGCAAGCTGGTTGTACAAAAAGATCTCATCTCCGTAGAAACTTGTGAGCCTGTGTCTGGTGGAGAGGACCAACAGGGGGCACTCGTTATGTGAACTTCCAGTTACCCCTCCCCCACTGGGGACAAAGTTCAAAGAATTTCCAGAATCTTTATTCAGAGAATCGGAGGCGACAGCAGTCAATAAACCTGCCTCCTGAAGATCCCTGAGGTGCCCAGCCTCTCCGTCCTGCTTCAGTCCTGGTCTCTGAAAGGGGAACTGGGGCTCGGAGCAAATCAGCAGCAGAGTTGGGGGTTTCTTGGGACTGACCGTGGGCCCTCCACAGCACGGCGTCCTCTCTCGCGCTCTATGTCCAGTCACAGAGTGGTGCTCCTCTCGCTCCCAGCCCAGCCTGGCTCAGGGCCTGTTTCTGGATCCTCTGACCTCACTGTGGGCTCCACCACCTGTGGACGCCTCTCCACCTGCCCAGCCTCACACACGGAATGTGGTGAAGTGCTGCGGGGCACACTCTGAGAAGGTGAGCAGGGACCCAACTGCCGCTGGCCCAAGCCATCTGTGTCCCCTCTACTGCGGGACTTCCCCTGGCTTCCAGGGCTGGGCCCCGAGCCAGGTGTGCTGTTTTGGTACCTGTGGCAGAGGATATTCTGTCCCTCACTCTGATCCCTCTTCAAACACAGAAACACAGCCTCCCTGGCACCTAAACTGAAGTCATGTGACTAGTTCTGGCCAATGAAATCTCTTTTTCCCTGCCACCAAGATGACCTTGGTGGCTTCTGGTCCAGAACAGGAATTCACAAACGGCTGCGCCTGTGCATCTCCTGGGGGTTGTATCAAAAGGAAGGTGTTCCTTCTGGGGTGGAGCCTGAGCACCTCCATTCCAAATAAGCAGCTGGGTGACACTTGATGCTGTTGGTCCTCAAGCAGGGTGAGCCCAGGCTGATGCTGAAGCTGAAGAACCGCCATCCCCCATCAAACTGAGCAAGAAGTAAGCCTTCCTTGAGTTAAGACACAGATTTGGGCTGTATTTGTGGCCTCAACACAGCCTAATGTACCTGATGAATACTTTGAAATAAGGAATTGTCATTTAGTCAGTCAACCCATCTCAGCTTTCTTTTCTTTCTTTCTTTTTTTTTTTTTGTATTGAGAATTGAACCCAGGGGCACTTAACCACTGAGCCACATCCCCAGCCCTTTTTTTTATTCAGAGACAGGGTCTCCCTGAGATTCTTGGGGGGGGCCTGCTAAGTTGCTGAGGCTGGCTTTGAACTCGTGATCCTCCAGCTTCAGACTCCTGAGCCCCTTGGATTATAGGCATGCGCCACCGCACGGGGCTTGACTCAGTTCTTAAGCACAGACTCATTCTGCGCCCTGGACACTTCATGCATGAGGAGATGCTTAAGCTTGGGGTAGCACAGGTGCCCTCGACATTGACAGTCTCCTTGAATTTTGCATCTAAGCACCATATAACCTCACCCAAGTCCCAGCCCTGCAAGTCCACAGGGGAGCTGGGATTTGAACCAGGAACCTTTGGGCTTATGAGCCTGTGTTTCCTTTTGGTTAAGCAAAGGGTAGCCACATTTGTTTGGGGGTATTATTTTGGAGATGGAGGCTGTAGTAGCAACCCCAAATTCATGGGTTCCCTTACATCCCTCTGGTGCCAAATGTGGCAATTTAGGGAGCTGAGTCACTGCTAACCAGTCAGTGGAGTGGCATTCCTGACACAGCCTGTCCTTTGAGCTGTGCCTGGGTTGATCCCTCACCATTTCTCACCCTTGACACTGCCCACGTGCTTCCTGACCTGGCCAGGCCCCAAGGCCTCTGCTGCCCACATTCTTCCATTCTTGGTTATTAGAGAGAAAAACTTCCAAGAAAAGCCCTTGCCCTGGCCTAGAGGGCCCTCCAAGCTGGAGCAGTGCCTGGCTCCTCCCCGGCTGCCTCCCGCACAGGCGGGCAGCGCGTTGCTGGCTGGAGCCCTCCACACAGCAGCCACGGCTGACGGAGAGAGTGCGTGGAGCAGGTGATGCCGCCCTGACCCGCCCTCCTCCTCACACCTCCTAACTGTCCTCTTGGCTCCGAGACAAGTCGTTCACCACGGGGCCTCTCAGGGAAAACCAATCAATGACCTTAGACACAAAGGACACAAAGGTGGGAGTGGTCTTTCTGGGGTGCAGGCCATTAGGGAGTGGGCAGAGAACTGAGAGAGAAGAAGAGTTGACAGAAGTCAGTCTGCTCCTCACATCTGTGCCAGCAAACCGAATAACGTCAGTGATCTAGGGGCCTAAGTTCTAAACCACTGTGGCGGTAACTGTTGGATTTTAATGATACCCATGTAAGCATCAAATTACACATTTTCATTCTTATCCTTTAATAAACTTTAATAAAAGTTTAATGAATTCTTATCCTTTAACTTAAAAAAATGGTGTTAGAATTGCCCCCAGGGCATGTGGACTCAGAGTCACACCTTCATGGACCAAGAAAGTTCCTAACAGTTTGGAATCTCTCAAGTGTGAAATGTATCTGGTTCATTCCATGAAGAGCACTGGAAATCATTTTGTTGTATGAAGGAGGAGGAGTAAGCAGAATGACCCATTTGGGTGTAAGATATTCTAGCCATGCCTCTGAACGTCAGTTTTCAAACACAAGACCCTCAAATCCTACCTTCCTTCATTTCTCGGAACCTCTCACCACTGCCTCCCGCCTGCCAAGGTCAAATCCTGGGTCCTCACCTTCAGCCTCTCCTCCCAACCCCTACAGCAAGTCACTCTTCTTCCTCATCCGCTGGCCATTCTAGAACCTTCTGCTCTCTGGCATAATTGCTCTGAGATTTGGAATACTGGTGGAGATGATGGGGACCATACCTTCCCCAGCCATTATTTTTTATTTACCATTATTACCAAGCCTGTGTCTTTTTGTCCCCTGCTCTCGGTGGCTAGAACATTGCAGATGTCCCCACAGTCTTGGGGGTGTGTGTTAGTCTCCGCAGACATCCCCCTGCACAGGAAGGTGCAGTCCCCCCAGGCCCCTTCGGCTCCAGAAGAGGCACGGCTGGCAGGCTGCACCCACCTCCAGGCACCTGGATGTGTGTTTGGAATATTCTGCCTCCTTAGCCCTTCCTTTTCTTGGTTCTCTGAAAGCTGTTCCTCACTCTTGGTCTGATCAAGGGACCCCCCTCAGTATTCCCAGGAATCTCGCAGTTTCCCACTGTCTCCCCCTCTGGTCCAGCCCCAGCAGGAGGCTCCGGTGACCAGATCAAACAGGATGGCTTTGGTTTGAGCAGATCCTGCAGCAGGGCTCAGCAAGTACTAGCACACAGTAGGCCCAGCCTGCCCAGGCTCTTCCACCAGGGGCAGGCCACCTTCCAGAGCCTGGGAAGGAGGCCTGGGGCGGCACCCTGTTGCCAAGAACAGAGAGGCCGCCAAGGAAGTTCTGCTCTGGGTCACACCCACCTCTGGGTGGCTGCCAATCTCCCTGCCAGAAACCGCAGGCCGGGCTGGGGCTGCCCAGAGTCCCAGCCACGGGGCTGAGGAGGGCTGGGGTCAGGTCTGCAAAGGGGGTGTTGGCTGGACGCTTCTGGTATCGACGGCCCCCTGGGTGGGGCAGGGGCTGTGAGCAGGGCTGGAGCAGCTATGGCAGCAGCCTGAGCTAACGTACTTGTGCTGGAAGGAGCTAGCGAGGGCCCGCCAGCCTGTCTGTCACAGGCTCTTGGCGTGGGCACTGCCTCTGGCTACACACACACACACACACACACACACACACACACACACACACACGCACTGGCAGGCACCCTGTGGTGGTCTCCACGGTCTCACACTCAGGTAAATGGGCTCATCATGGGGACTGTGAGGATGGGGAGAGGGGCAAGGAATGAACAGGCCAGCGTGAGTGTGTGTGTGTGTGTGTGTGTGTGTGTGCCTGGGAGTGACCTCACAGCCGCCGGAACATAAAGACTCACAGGTCCTGTCTCCCAGGCTCCAAGCTGGCTCCGCGGGGCGCAGGGACATGAGAGGCACAGCTCAGACCCAGCTCCTGGCCTTCTCCCTCCTCTGCCTGCTCTCAAAGGTAAGGGGGCCGGGCCCCGAATGCACCCTGACTTCCTCAGTGTGGGGGTGGGTGTAGGTGTACAGCCTGAGCCCCGCAGCTGACCAGGGGCACAGTGTGGCCTCTGTGCCAAGCCCAGCTCCCCGCCTGGTCCCAGACATGGCTTCTCTAGCTCTGCTGTGGGACCTCAAGCAAGTCCTTGTTCTAGTCTGAGCCTCAGCTTCTGCCTCCGTTGAATGGGCATGAGGCTCATGAGGCCTCCGAGGAGACCACTCGTGACAACCTCCTCCAACACTGAGCTCAGGCCCTGGGACCCCAGGAGTGTTCAGAAGACACCTCCAGTGATCAGTACCAGTCCCCACAACGCCTCTTCAAAGACAGGGCATTCTAGACAGGAGGAGCTTTACCTATGTCCAGGCCAGGGCTGGGATGGACGCTGGAGTCTAACTGAAAGTCTACAATGAGAAGACACTGGGCTGCGGGGCGCTCAGGTGGGGGTTGGCTGCTGGAGAGGCCCAGGGACCCCTCTGTGATCCCTCCTCCCTCTGTGCCTTTCCACAGGGCTGTGGGCCACCCACTTTGCCTAATGTGCATAACAATCCCAGAAGGGATTATAGCCCCCATTTCAATCCAGTGAGGCTCAGAGAGGAGAAGCAAGTGCCCAGAGCCACAGAGCAAAGAAACAGGAGAGTAGAAGAAAATGGTGCAGTGGGGCCAGACAGGCCTGGGGGTACGTGAAGTGGGGTCCCAGCCTGAGCCTCCCACCTTAACCTGTCCAGTGCCACAGCTGCCAAGCTGGGTCACCCCCTCAGCAAATGCTGAATTCTTGGAGCCAGGGAGGTTGGTCCCTGAGGAGCCGAGATCTTGGTGTATTTTTATGCTCCTTGGAGGCACATGGGGGGTGGCAGCTTCTCCTCCCAGGCCGGAGCAGTCTCACCAGTATCCCGGGTTGGCTGCTGGCTCTCCCCAAGGGGATGGGGACATGATACCAGGGCATGTGGTTTGGGTAGTTGGAGCAGGGCCCGGGATTACGAAAACCAAGGTAACTCTCCTGGTCGCGCTGCACGCGGGCTTCTTCCCTGTCCTGGGAAACCACTGAGCATCCTGCAGAGAGACCCAGGGACTTGGCCACGGCCAACGTGTGAAGCCACAAGCACCCACAGAAACAGAATTCCAAGTTCTCCAGGCAGGCGTGGGCTCCTGGGCTCCAGGCTGGGAATACGGGCAGGAGGCAGAGAGACCTGGAAACAAGCAGGGTCCTGTGGAGGAGCTGACCACGACCTCACTTAATCACTCAGGAGAAATGGTCTCTGTCCACCCATGGGGGAGGAGACTGAGTTCCACCTCCAGGTCACAAAGCAGCCAGGCTACTTACTGTAAGTCAAGGCAGGAAGTAGACCCAGTACCCTCGGGTAGCCACGCAAGGCTCTGGGCACACCTGGAGTGACCAGACGACTGGAAGTTAGGGCCAGAGTGGATGGGGTGGGTCCTGAGGAATGCCAGCAAGGGCACGTCCTTCCGTGGCTGTGCCAAAACATCCTCCTGACGTATCCTTCTTGAACAAATAGAGGCTAAGCTGGCATCTGAGTCCCTAGAGGTTCTGAGAGCTCGGATCTTGGATTCCACGAGCCTGGAGGATGGTCCTGGTTCCACTACTTGGCTGACTATTTCCTCATCTTTCAGATGGACATGCGAATGGCAGTTCACTGGAGGGTCAGATCAGATGACACAGTGACGCCTCCCAGGTGGCACGTGTGGTGTGGCAGGTGGTAGTGAGCTGTGGTCACTGACGTCATTAACAGGTTCCCCCGGGTCTCAGGGCCTGCAGAAGGCCGCAGAGCTGGCTGGGTAGAGGGAGCCCACAGAGGGGCCCGGTGCTCAGTAGAAGGCTGACTCTTGGCACCCTTATTTTCGAGTGAAGGGATGCAGGAGCCAATTCTGATCCGTGTCCCCACCATCCACAACAAAAGGAGTGGGCCTCTGGTTTGGAGACTCCAAAGTCAGCCTTTTTCTTCTCTGATCAATTCTGTATGCATCACCTCTGGGTTCATCAGCCCCGACTCAGATGATCAAGAAGGTCCAGACGCTCATTCCTTTTTTATTTTATTTATTTTTTAGATGCAGATGGACACAATACCTTTATTTTGTTTATTTATTTCTATGTGGTGCTGAGGATCGAACCCAGGGCCTCACACATGCTAGGCGAGCGCTCTGCCCCGGAGCCCAGCCCAGCCCCAGATGCTCATTTCTGATGAGCTCCCAGGGGAGGCTGTGCTACTGGGCCAGACCACCTGGAGGGACGAGGCGAGGCCCCTCCTCTAGAATCCGAAGTTCTGCCTCCTCTGCCACCCAAGCCAGAGGCTGGCCAGCCAGCCTAGGTGGCCCCTGCCGGTCAGGGTGGGAGCTGCAAGCAACGAAAGCCTGGGGCCCCAGGGGAGGGTCAGGGTAGGGAATAGGGTGACCTGGTCATTGCCTGCTTTGGGTCACAAGAGAGATGTGACATCATTCGTTTTCTTAGTCCAAACTGCAAATCTTCCCTCCTCTGGAAAATCCCCTCTAGTCCTCACAAAGTCTGCAGAGGATCAATCCCCACAGAAGGGACGCAGCTGTTGATGGACCTTTATTTTATTCATTTATTTACATGTGGTGCTGAGGATCGAACCCAGGGCCTCACAGGTGCTAGGCAAGCGCTCCACGACTGAGCCTCAGCCCCAGCCCCTCGGGGGACACCTTGAGCTAGGCCTACCTCTTGGTCCCCACCTTCAAAGGCACATGCAGGGAGCACTTGGCATCTGGCTTGTGGTCTGGGTGTTTCTTTGTCCTGGGTGGGAAGGGGCAGTTGGGTCACTTGGGTTGATACCTTGAGCCTGCCACTGGCGCGGGGGTCCCTGGCCCGGGGTTTCCCTACCACAGGAAACACCTACCAAACTGGGTTTCTAGGTCCACATGGGAGAAGCAGAGTTGGGCCTGACCCCAGCCCTGCAGTGGACACTCTGGCTTTTGGAGAGTCCCTTCCCCTTTCTGAAGCTCAGCTTCCCCATCTGTACCCGGTGGGGTGGGGGTTAGCCCAGGGCAAAGGGGCTGAAAACCTACCTGTGCTCTGGAAGCCCTGGGCAGCTTGTCAAATGTACAGATTCCAGGGTCCTGCCACTGGGGCTTCTGATCTGCTAAGACTCAGAGGGGTCTTAGGAGTTTCTTGGCTGGTATGATGGTGCATTCAGGGTTGGGAAACATACTTGGATTGTTTCAAAGACCAAAAGTGTTCATGGTACTTTTTGAGTTAATCAGCCTTCAAGCGAAGTATCCACGTGCTGGAAAATGTGCCTTGACTTCTGCGGTTTAATCCTGGGGGTGTCGCTCATGCATTCCTGTTTGCTCATAGAGGGCAGGGGCAAAGCCTGTTATTGTAATTAACAAAGATGATGATGGAGCTAAATGCATTGAGCTCCTATGATGTGCTACAGGTCTGACTTGAGTCATTTCAGGCATTCCTCACGGCCAGCCTCTGAGTCGGATATTACCATTGGTCTCATTGCACAGGGGAGGAAACCCAGGCTCAGAGAGCTTGGTACCTTTCCCAGGGTCACTCAGCTGATAAGGGGCAGAGCTCTTGCTCTTGACCACCATGCCACACTGCCTCTTAGGGAGTGCCTGGAGAATGCTGGGGTTCAAGGTCGGGTCTACTGACTCTGAGGCCAAGGCCTGGACCCCAGCCTGATCAGCCTGGCAGAGAGGTGGCCAGTAGGAGGTTCTCATTGTCTACCTCGGGGCTGAGCAAGGTTTCTGTCTCTTCAGGTGTGTGCCCAGCTGTGCCCGACACCTTGTGCCTGTCCCTGGCCACCACCCCGATGCCCGCTGGGGGTGCCTCTCGTGCTGGATGGCTGTGGCTGCTGCCGGGTCTGTGCCCGGCGCCTGGGGGAACCCTGCGACCACCTCCACGTCTGCGACTCCAGCCAGGGCCTGGTCTGCCGGCCTGGGACGGGCCCCAGCGGCCGAGGGGCAGTGTGCCTCTGTAAGCAGGTTTGCGGGACTCACAGAGGATGTGGGGGGAGGTCAAGGCCACGGGCCTGAGTCGGAGAGAGCCCTCCCCCTCGTCCTCCTTACAGCCTCGCTGCAGGTGCACCGTCCAGCCAGCTGGACCTGGGACCCTCCACCATTCCCTGGGCCCACTTCCTCCTGCCCTCCTTGACCTCCCTTGGCCTGCCCACCTGAAGACCCCTCTCAGGCTTTACCTGCCCAAATCGTAGCCAGCCTTCAAAGCCCAGCCTGCCCGGGAAGCCTCCCAGACTCTGCAGCCCAGAAGCCGCTGTCCTCTTCCGAGAGTCCTAATGACACTGGGGAAGTAAGACGCAGCCCCTTATTTAGGGCAGTGTCGGGCACCGTGTGGAGCACTTGCCGCACAAGTCACCATCCTCCCAGTGAGGCAGGGGACAGGGGGTCCTTTCAGACCCATTTTATAAACGAGGAACTGAGGCCCAGAGATGCTAGCAGACACGCTTCACGTCACTCAGCTGGGGCCTTTGCAAACAGATCTAAGCCATGCTCCCTCCCGTCCTCCTCCTGGGCCACAGTCCTGGCTGTGCCCTTCCGCAGCGACCTGGAGCAGGACCAGGCCTGGCACCCGCCGGCACTGCAGGCCAGGGGGTGCAGCCTTGTTCTGATGGCACCCTACCCAGGCTGGGCTGTCCCTGTTGCAGGGGGCTGTCCTGTGCATGGGGGGACACTAGCAGCCTCCCTGGGCTCCACCTGCTGGACGCCACAGCAGCCCTCCCTGCCCTCTCAAATTGACAGCTGGGTTCAGAGGATGCCAAGTGCCCCCAGGGCACGATTATCCCCTGTGGAGAACCACTCCTTCAGGGAAATAGAAAGAGGTCAGAGGTTTTTAAAAATGATAAGGGCCTGGAGAAGGATTTGCCTCTTTCGTTCACGTGCATCTCATACTTTTGTAAAAATAAAGAGAGAGAGAGAGGAGAGGAAGGGAGACTCGTGAATCATTGACAATGAATCCATCTGTAGAAAAAGCCTTACTAAAAACCAATAAAACAAAACTTATAGACAGAAATTTAGCATCAGTGAATCCTTGTTAAATGTTCCCTTCGGCAGGAGGAGGAAAGAAGGAGAAAGGGATGATCGGTTAAACTCACAGAGGATCGCTAATGAAAACGTGCCTCAAGAAAAACTGAGAGATGTGACACTTAGCTTCCACGGCTATTATTTAGATTCTCTATGCGTAACCCTGACCACGTGCCAGGCTTCACAAATATCAACTCCCTTAATCTCACAATAGCCTTTTGAAGTTGGTATTAATAGATGGAAAAAAGAGGCACAGAGGGGTTGATCAACCTGCCCAACGTCACAGAGCTCATAATGGCCAACTGGGATTTGAACTCGGAGATCTGGTTCCGTGATCTTAGGCTCCCACACTCTTCTGCTCAACGGCACACAATGAGTGCATAGTGGCTGGTACTGTCAACAACTTCACTAAGGGCTCTCCTCACCCACTCTTGATTCAGGCTTCAAACACCTGCAGCCAGAATCTACTTGGTCTCTGCTCCTTCCTGCCATTCCCAGCCCTGGTCCGGCAACATGGTGATGCTCATGAGTTTTCATGATTTGCACCCAGTTTAGAGGCTGGGAGCTGGTGGCCTCCATCTGAGTCCGAGCCTTTATGGACACAGTTTCACCTTCTCCTGAACAGGGAGGTGGGTTCTGTTACCCCTGTTTTGCAGATGAGGGAACTGGGTCAAGTCACCTGCCTAGGCCACAATTTGTGACTGAAGGTAAAACAGAAAGAGAGCAGAGGAGGGCACAGAGTCCCCAGAGGGCAGGACTGGTCTGTGCCTGGGGGAAGGCGTCATCTGTGGGAGGTTCCTGGAGAAGGGGACATTGGAGAGGACCTGGGAGGAGGAGGAGGAGGAGGAGGAGGAGGAGGAGGAGGGCTTTGGCAGCGGGAGGTGTGTGGCCAGGCAGGGGAATTCCAAGTGTGCTAAGTTGGGAGGTGCCTGGTGACATCTGGGAGCACAAACAGATACACACAGTCCCTGACGTGGGGAGTGGCCGCTGAGGGATGGCTGCCTGACCCCCGTCTCCAAGCTGATGACCAGGGAGGGCTGAGAAACTGGGCTAAATCCTCCCCCCGGCTGATGTTCCTAACAGCCCTCTGTTTGCAGGTCATCCTGGGGACCCCGAGGCCCCCGGGCAGCGGCAGCAGGCGCCAGGCTGGAGCTCTGGGCTTGGCCAGGCCAGGGTGGGGATTAAGGTGCAGCTGCCCCTGTGGGTTCCAGGGAGCCAGCAGCCACATGGTCCAGGCCCAAGGGTCAGGGACTTGGAGCCAAAGGACTGAGGCCTGAGCCGGGAGAGGGAGCTGGCCCGGGTCTTGGCCTTCCCGGAACGATAAGCGGCCCCCGCCCCTGATGGAGCGCCTCTGCGCCAGGCTGGGCCTGAGATACTCACTGGGCGCTCGCTCACTTTACCTGCCAGGGCCCTGCGGCAGCACCAAGGCTCAGAGAGGCCAAGTAACTTGGCGCTGGGTCCCCAGTGTGGGTCCAAGTCCTTGTGGGTCCTCAGCCCTCCGTGTCTGAGGTCTGTTGAGGTTTCTCTCACTAGACCTGGAGGCCTGCTGCCAGGGAGCCCTTGCCCCAGACCCACTGGACGGTCACCCAGGTCTCCAGGGAGCCTCCCCCCACCCACACCTGTTTCTTTGCCCCCGGACAGCTGCATACCTTTCCAGGTGACTTTGCTGCTGGTCTTCCGCTAGCTTGGGGTCCCTCCAGTCACTGAGGTACACTGTGTCTCATTCCCAGCTAGGAGCAGGGCACCCACAGCAGCACAGCAGCCATCGCTGGAACGCTGGGGCGCTGGAACTGTTCAGTCGGAGCCTGTCACAGGCTGAGCCTTGGCCAGACATTTCAAAGGGCACCTGAGGGTCTTCTGTCCCAGCCAGGCTCTCAGCCAGCCCTGGGGGACCCCAGGAGGAACACTCGTGCTCCAGCCCTCAGGAGCTTGCGTGGGTGGAGGAAGTGGTAGTGAAACCCATATCTCAAGGGCATACTTCTCGGCCTCCTAGGCACCTACTATAAGCCTTTCATTGTGCTACTACTTATTATCCATGTGGCCTGAAGGTACAAATGACTGTTCTCATCACTGCAATTATTCAGGTTACTCAGGGAAGTTAAGTAAGTGACCCAGAGTCACACAGCCAGCACGTTAAGCCCTGATGTGACAGTGGTGACTGCAACGCAGCAGGACAATGAGATGGTTGCATAAAGTCCCTGAGTGTGTACTAATCTACGTCTACTCAGGATAACAACACAGTAGCCAGGACCCGCTGACCGTCTCCTTTTTGTTGGATTCATTTCCTACATCAATTCACTTGGTCTATACCACCTTGTGAAATAAGTACCACGGGATTCCAATTTGCAGATGGGTAAACTAAGGCAAGGAGAAGTGAAATCACTTGGTCCACAGCTCAGAAAGGGCAGGCTGAGCTCTAAGCCTGGCTGGTCATCTGGCACACCCTGTACAGGGTCCCAGTGTCCTGCCTCAGGGACGGTGGGGGCTGGTGGGGCCCCGTGCACGTGGCTGGGATGGAGCCCTGGGCCGTGCGCCACACCCCGAGGGCACGGCTTCCCCAGGGATCCTGGCAGCTTTGCGGAAGGGCCACACGGAGCTGGGGTGACCGGGGCCCTATTTCTCCTCCCTCTGCAGTGGGAGAGGACGACGGGGGCTGCGAGCTGGACGGCCGCCTCTACCAGGACGGGGAGACCTTCCAGCCGCACTGCAGGGTCCTGTGCCGCTGTGAGGACGGCGGCCTCACCTGCCTGCCGCTGTGCAGCGAGGACGTCCGCCTGCCCAGCTGGGACTGCCCGCGCCCCAGGAGGGTGGAGGTCCCTGGCAAGTGCTGCCCCGAGTGGGTGTGTGACCAGGCGGCCGGGCGGGCCGTCCAGCCCCTCCAGGGCCAAGGTGAGCTCCGGATGGCTCAGGCCATGGAGGGGAGGGGGCTTCGTGCTAGGACACAGGGACACTTCAGAAACGGAGAGGGATGGACCAGGAGAGGCGGAGACAGTGGAGGGAGAATCGCCAGGCCACCCTAAGCTCGGCTGAGCCCAGAAGTGCTGGGTCTTAAACAATCAGAATGGAAAACAAAAGTCAGGAGGCCAGTGGGGTGGGGAGGAGGGGAGGACACCGGAGCCGATCCTCCGTGCACAGCAGAGGAATGCAGGATGACAGGGACATGATGTTTAAATACTGCAGCCCCCACGACCAGCACATCACCAGTGCGTCACCATCTGGACTCTTCAGAAGGACTGCAACTGAACCAGGCAAGGTGGCTGTCTCTGGGACGTGGGCCTCCGGCCGGGCAGAGACGGAGAAAAGACAGTTACTCCTGCTATGAACGCTTCAGTTTTAGAGATTTTATTTTTGTTTTGTTGCTTTTTAAAAACCTATGGTTGTTGGGGCTGGGGGTGGAGCTCAGTTGGGGGGGGCACTTGCCCAGCACGCACAGGCCCTGGGTTCCATCTTGAGCACTGCAAAAAAAATTATTTATATATATATATATATATATATATATATATATATATATATATATATATAGTCATTATATGAATGTGGCTTTACAAAAAGGGAGGCAGGCAGTGCCACAGTGGTGCTGCACGCTGCAGAAGCATGCAGCGTGGCGAGCTCAGGCTGTGGAGTCTGTTCCAGCTCTAAACCCAGCTCCACCGCTTCCTCGCTGTGCAGCTCTGAGGGTTGCTTAACTTCTCAGCCTCACTCTCTCCATCTGTGCAATGGGAGGTAACGGGAGCAGCCACCTCGTAGAGTCGTGTGGGCTAAATGAAGGAGCACAAGCAGAGCCCTTAAATGGCCCCAGCACACAGAGCGGCTAGAGCGGGGGCTGAGGGGAGCCTGGGGTGAAATGCACCTCATCGGTTCAAGCCAGGGAGCTCACCTCCTGTGCCAGAGGCAGGGTAAGAAACCGCTCCTCCAGGTGGACCTCACTCTACGTGTGGCCTGTGTGCGTAGCCAGCACACGTACACCTTGTCTCTCTGCCTCCATGGAGTCAACCATCTGTGGACTAAAAGTATCTGTTTTGATTTGGGTCTGTTCTGAACATGTAGATTTCTTTCTTTTTTTCAAAATTTTAAAATTGTTTTTTTTTTAGTTATACATGACAGTAGAATGTATTTTGACATATCATACATACATGGAGTGTAACTTCCCATCCTTGTGGTGGGACATGATGTGGAGTCACACCCGTCATGTGCTCCTATATGAACCTAGGAAAGTCATGTCCGATTCATCTACTGTCTTTCCCATCCCCATCCTCCCTCTCTTCCACCCTCTCCACACTGTCAATCAGATGAAACCCTCCACCCCTGCCCTTTACTCCTCGCCTAATATGAGTCACCATCCACATATTAGAGAGAACATTGGCCTTTGTTTTTTGGGGACTGGCTTATTTCACTTAGTATAATAGTCTCCAGTTCCATCCATTTACCAGCAAATGCCCAGATTTTATTATTCTTTATGGCTGAGTAATTCCACATTTTCTTTATCCATTCTTCTGTTCCTTAGCTTAGCTATTGTGAATGGAGCTGCTATAAACATTGATGTGGCTGTGTCACTAGAGTATACTGATTTTAAGTCTTTGGGTATAAACCGAGGAGTAGGATAACTGGGTCAATGGTGGTTCCATTCCAAGGTTTCTGAGGAATCTCCACACTGCTTTCCACAGTGGTTGCACCAATCTGCAGTCCCACCAGCAATGTCTGAGTGAACATTTTCCCCCACATCCTCGCCCACATTTATTGTTACTTGTATTCTTGGTAATTGCCATCTGACTGCAGTGAGATGAAATCTCATGTAGTTTTAATTTGCATTTCTCTAATTGCTAGTGATGTTGGACATTCTTTCATATATTTGTTGACCAATTGTATTTCTTCTTCTGTGAAGTGTCTGTTCAGTTCCTTTGCCCAATTATTGATTGGGTTACTTGGTTTTTTTGGTGTTAAGTTTTTTTGATTTCTTTATATATCCTGGGGATTAGTGCTCTATCTGAGGCGCAGGTGGCAAAGAATTTCTCCCATTCTATAGGCTCTCTTTTCGCATTCTTGATTGTTTTGTTTGCTGTGAAGAGGGTTTTTAGTTTGATACCATCTCATTTATTGATTCTTGATTTTACTGCTTACGCTTTAGGAGTCTTGTTTAGGAAGTCGGCTCCTAAGCCAACAGGGTGGAGAGTCAGACCTACTTTTTCTGCTAGTAGGCTCAGGTCTCTGATCTAGGTCCTTGATCCACTTTGAGTTTTGTGCAGGGTGAGAGGTAGGGGTCTAATTTCGTTTTGTTACATGTGGATTTCCAGTTTTCCCAGCACCATTTGTTGAAGAGGCTATATTTTGTCCAAGGTATGTTTATGGCACCTCTGTCTAGTATGAGGTAACTGTATATCTGTGGGTTTGTCTCTGTGGCTTCTGTTCATTCCATCGGTCTTCCTGTCTGTCTTGGTGCCAATGCCATGCTGGTTTTGTTATTGTGTTAATATGCAATATAATGTGAACCCTGGTGTTTTGATGCCTCCTGATTCACTCTTCTTGCTGAGGATTGCTTTGGCTATTCTGGGCCTCTTAGATCTCCAAGTGAATTCCATGTCTGCTTTTGCTATTTCTATGAAGAAGGTCATTGGGATTTTAATGGAAATTGCATTACATCTGCATAGCGGTTTTGGTAGTGCTGCCATTTTGTCAGTGTTAATTCTGCCTTTCCAGGAACGTGGAGGGAGGGGAGGAAAAGCTAAACCATGAGCACCCCCACACACAGGTGGCACCTCCTGCCTGTGAGAGGCCATTTACCAGCAGAGGTTGGGAACTACAGAGAGGAGAAAGTTTACTGGGGAACCACCCTAGCTGCTTAATAACCGACGTCTGTGGGGTGGTTCCAAGGACCAGGCCCTGGCCAAGCACGTCCCATCCATTATTTGATTAAATCCCAGCAATCAACAGGTAGGAAATTTACATGAGCAGAAACGGGGGCCCAGAGGAGTCAAGCACCGTGACCAGGGAGGCAGTGACCAGTGGCGATGCTGGGCTCTGAGCTCCCCTCCAGTGCTCCCTTGGCTGTCTCTCCCCCAGGACCCCAGTTTTCTGGCCTCATGGCTCCTGCACCCCCTGGCATCCCCTGCCCAGAATGGAGCACAGCCTGGGGCCCCTGCTCCACCACGTGTGGGCTGGGAGTGGCCACCCGAGTGTCCAACCAGAACGCCTTCTGCCAACTGGAGACCCAGCGCCGCCTGTGCCTGCCGGGACCCTGCCTGCCTGCTGGGAGCCACCGACCCGGGCACACCGCCTTCTAGAGCCGCTGGGAATGGAGATGGATGTGCACGGTCCCCAGGAGACCACTGATGGCAGACGGCCCTTACCCATGCCTTTGACCTGCATGAGTCCAGCTTGGGTCCACCATCCGGGGCCAGGAGGACGGGAACATTCACAAGCTGCCTGGTCCAGCCGGACCTGAGGTTTGGCCAGGGCGCGTGCCCAGGCCCCTTCCTCCCACAGCCGGGGGCTGGCCAGGGCTTCCCGGCTCTTCTGGTCTAGTGCCCGCTGCGCACCGCCTGGTCAGCAGGAGCGCTGGCGAGCTTTCTCCCAGCTTCCTTGGGCAGGGTGGCACCACCATGGCCTCCGTCTAGCTTTGGCAGCTGGTGCTGGCCATTTCGATGGGGGAGGGTAAGGAGGTGGTCCACAGGTGTCCTGAGATCTCCTCCTGTCTTCCTGGAGCTTTGCAGAACTGTCCCTGAATAGAGGGGCTATGCCTGAACCCGAGGGTGGGGCTTGCAGAACACCCTCCCCATCCCGGGAGAATTCAGCGGCTGAATCGTTTGTGAGCACCGTGAGGCCAAATCACTGTGTCCTGAAGAAGCCAGAAGCCACTTTGCTTTAGTAAGAACCCACCTTTGTGAGCACCCACAATGTGTGATCATTGAGCTCAGCCCTTGGCGTAGACCAATGCTCCCCAACACTGAGACAAGTGGGGAGAACGAAGGGTCCCTCATTTATTTCAGGAATGGCCTGAAATAAACTAAGCCAAGTGTGAAATTCTGTTTGGCATCTCATGTTTTATTGTAAAAAAAAAAAAAAAAAAGGAATATACATTTTACAACCTCCTTCATGGTCTATCTGTATTTGTTTTTTAAGAAAATGGTGTTTCCATCCAGATCCAACGAGGAAATTAGAATACTCCATATGTAAACAGGGCTTTCTCATTAAGCTGATTCTACTGAGAGATAATCCACTCCTGGTTAATGCACAGGTCTTCAGCTCATGCTTGAAGGGGCCCTTACATATGTGCTCGCCCAGGTGACCGACACCTCCCTCCAGGTGGCAGACATTCCCATCATCCCAGGAAGCTCCCTCTGGCCCTGTCCAGACTGTCGCAGTCTCCCTGAGCAGACAGCCACCGCTCTGATTTCTCTCACCGTGGAGAGGGGCTGCTGTTCTTAAACTTTACATAAACAGGACCATAGCAGGTGTTCTTTAAGGACTGTCTTATTTCACTCCGATAATAATAAAAAGAGGGGATTTAACGTGGGGAATTAGTTGCCCAGTGGAAAGGTCAAATACCTGGAGATCAAGAGGAGGAAGTCACAGCAGCCCAGTGGCAGAGGGACAGAGGGAGAGCCCAGCCCAGGACTGGCCCAGCACACAGGAGGTGAACAGCAGCAAGGCTGAGTGCCCGACCGCACACAGGCCAGGGAAGAGCAGCAGAGTCAGTGATGGGAGCCTGGGGCTGGAGCCTTCTGAGGAGAAGTGGCTGGGGCCAAGGTCACCCATGCAACCCAGGCTGACCCCCTCCCTTTCTGAAGTTTTAGAGCCAGAGGTCTGGGCCTGGCCTGGCTGACCCCAGGAAACCTGCACTTGTTTCCTCAGTGCCGGGTTGCGGCTGTATGGGGGCTGGGTGTCCCTGGGCCCCATGCTGTGGGCACAGTGCCTGACGCAGAGTCTGTCCCGGGCCCCTGAGCTCACCTCCTCCTCCGCGCTGAGGGCAATAATGAAGATGGAGTTTTTCCATAGTGAAGGGCAGCGACCGCCTCAGCAGACACCCCTGCCTGGCAGGGCGCCCAGAGCCCTCCCTGTCCTCACTGATGACTGCTCTTCCGGGACCAGCGAGCACACAGCCAGGCCCTGCAGGCTCTGCCCTGGACCTACCCAGCCGGTCAGCGCCAGAGGTGCCCGGAGCAGCTTCCAGCACCAGCACTCAGTGAGCACCTGCTGTGTTCTTGGTGTGTTCCCTACGCTGCCTCATTGAACATGGTGGTTATCACCATCTCCAGACCACTGGGGAGAGACTGAGGCTGTTGTAACAGAACCTCACTCTCCATCCCCGGCTGGGAAGGCAGAGCTGCCCAACCCAGGGCCGGCTTGGCCTGTCCCTCCCCTCCCACGGACCCCACTCTCAGGGAGTCCCTCTCCCTCCCTCCCTTCCATCTTCCTGACCTCCTTCCCTTCCTTGTCCTTCTTTCTTGCATTTATTTTAGTATTTTTAGTTGTCAATGGCTCCTTTATTTTACTTATTTATTGTTATGTGTGCTGAGGCTCGGACCCAGGGCCTCACACATGCCAGGCCAGCGCTCTACCGCTGAGCCCCAGCCCAGCCCCTCTCTCTTGTATTTTTAAACGCAGACCACAGTGTTCAGCTCGTCAGTTTTCACCAACTGAACCATTGTACGGTGACACTGGGGGGTGCAGGACAATGCTCCTGTCCTCCCGCCTGAGCTCCCTCTCATCCCCACCCCAGGATCACCACCTCCTGACGTCCAGCCCTCCATCCAGCCTCAGAGTGGCTGCACCGGTCCTTGAACTTGGTTCGAATGATGTCACACAGTCTGTTCTTTCCTGTGCCTGGTGCTCTTTCCCTCTCTGTGGTTGTGAGGTTCATCTGTATTGTGGCAGGTGACAATCCCTCATCCCCCCCCATGCCTGTGGGATGGCCCACTGTGAGAACACATTTCATTTATTCGTTCTACTCACGATGGACATTTGGGTAGTTTCCACTTTGGAGCTATTAGTAGGTGTCTAGTGTGTGTCTTTTGTGGCCTTTTGAAAACTCCTGGACATTTATCCAGAGGGGTGGTTGCTCAGTTGAGGCTTATATTCTCTCGGCTGAGTCAGATTATTCCCTAATATAAGGGAGGAATATACATGTAATCGGTGCTTTAAATATCTTGTCGCAGAAATAATAAACATAAGAGCTAATATTTATTGAGTTCTAACAGCTACCTAAGCATCTTCTAGTAATGACTCAACTTGACCCTCATCATAATCCTTTGAGGTAAGTATGATCATGTTCATTTCACAGATGGGGGAAACTGAGGCACAGAAATTAAGGAAAGAGTCCAATTTCACACCAGTTGGCAGAATCAGGATTCAAACTCAGAACCCCGGCTCTGCACTGCCAGCCACACTGAATGCTGCTGCTGCCTCGAATCCAGGGAAGGTAGGCAGCCGCTGGAGCTGTCCTGGGGCTATGAACCTGAAGGAAGGACGCGAGGAGCAGGGGAAGTGACAAACACATCCCCAGGAACGCAGGGTCTGGGAGACCCACGGGCCATGGACAGACACCAGCCAGAGCAGAGATGAACCAAGTTCGGAGGCAGACAGGAGGGAAGTCCTGCATGTTCCGACTTTGAAGAGACAGGTCTCACCAGGGCAGTGTGGCTGCAGATAGGTGGAGATCAAGATCGTTCAGGTTTGGACAAAGAGCTCGCGTCTAGGCATTGAGAATTTGAGTCCCTGCGCAGAGGAGGGTGCGGATCGTCAGCCTGGCTGAGCTGGTTTCCCATCAGAAATCATAAATGGTCCCTGTGGATGCCCCTTTTGCAGGGAGCAGGCCTCAGCGGCTGCCTCCTGGGCCATCTTGTCTCTGCCCAGACGATCGCAGCAGCTAGTTCCTCTCGCCCTGTTTCCACCCTCGCTCCTTACAGTCTGTGCTCAGTGCAGCACCTCTTAGCACAGTGTATAATTTTCTCACTTTTCACATTTATTATTTACAGGCTGACTCTACAAGTCCTGGAACTTCTTTTGTCTGCTCTGTTCAATGATGGATCTCAGGACTAATTTCAGAGCCTGGTGCAAATCCAGGTTTAGTCATTATGACATGAATGAAATAATGTGCCTTCCTTGAGAGAGAAAACATTTGCCAATCATGCCTCCGATAAAGGGTTCACCTCTAAAGCAGGCACAAAACACAAACAACCCAATTGCAGGAAAACAAATAACCCAATTAAGAAATTCACAAAAGGACCCAAGCAGACATTTTCAAAAGAAGACATACAGATGGCCAACGGGTATATGAAAAGATGCTCAGCATCACTGATCCTTGGGCAATGCAAATCAAAACCACAAGATACCACCTTGTAACTGTCAAAATGACTATTATCAAAAAGACGAAAGTTAGGGCTGGGGTTGTGGCTCAGTGGCAGAGCGCTCGCCTAGCATGTGCAAGGCTCTGGGTTTGATCCTCAGCACCAAATAAAAATAAAGGTATAAAAAATTTTTAAGGGCTGGGGTTGTGGCTCAGCAGTAGAGCACTCGCCTATCACGTGCGAAGCCCTGGGTTCAATCCTCAGCACCCCCATAAAAATAAATAAAATAAAGGTATTGTGTCAACTACAACTAAAAAAATACTTTTAAAAAGTTTTAAATTTTTTTTTTAAAGAAGGAAAAGTAATAATAAAAGAAAAGACGAAAGTTAACAGGAGAAGGTGTTTTGGTTTGGATATGAGATGTCCCCCAAAAGCTCATGTGTGAAACGATGCAAGAATTTTCAGAGGTGAAATGATTCGATTATGAGAGGTGCAGCCCAATCAGCGTTTATCTACTGATTGGATTAACTGGGCGGTGACTGCAGGTGGGAAGGGTGTGGCTGGAGCAGGTTTGGTCAGTGGGTTGTGCCTTTGGGGTTTATGTTCTGTCCTTGGTGAGCAGAGCTCTCTCTCTGTTTCCTAGTTTCCCATGTCCTGAGCTGTTTTTCTGCCTTGGCCTCCCACCTTCCTCTGGCTCACCCCAGTCCCAGAGCTATGGAGTCTGCCAACCCTGGACTGAACCTCTGAAACCATGAGTCAAAATGAACTTTTCCTATTTCAAGTTGTCCTTATCAGATCTTTTGGTCACAGTAACACAAAAACCGACTAACATAGCAGGTGAAGACATGGATAAAAGGAACACTTCTACACTGTTGGTGGAAATGTACACCAGGACCGCCATTAGAGAAACCACTGTGGAAGTTCTTCCAAAGCTAACAATATGATCTAGCAATTGTGCTTGTGGGTGTACATCCAAAGGGTTTGAAATCAGTAAGTTGAAGAGATATCTGAAATCCCATGTTCACTGCCACACCCTTCACAATAGCCAAGATACCAAATAGACCTACGTACGTGTCCATCAGTCGATGAATGGATAGAAAAAAAAGTGGTATACGTAAATAATGGTATACTATTCAGCCTTTAAAAATAAGGAAATTCTGTCATTTTTACTGATGAACCTAGAGGACATGATGCTAACTGAAATAAGCCAGGCACAGAAAGACAAATACCACATGGTCTCACTTATATGTGGAATAGAAGCAGAGTGTGGAATGGGGTGGTTACTGGAGGATTCAGGGTTGAGGGGAACAGGAAGATATTGGTCCAACGGTTCAAAGTTTCTGTTAGATAAGAGGAATAAATTTGGGAGGATTGTACTGTATAGCATGGTGACTAATAATGCTAATTACTAGAGTAAATTTCAAATTTCTCACTACAAAAACACGATAAGTATTTGAGGTGACTAGTGTGTTAATTAGCTGAATTTAGTCATCCCAGATTGCATGCATAGACCATAACACCAGTTTGTACCCCATCGATATGTACAATTAAAATTTGTCATTTACAATAGAATAAATCTAGCTTTCTTTTCAAAAAGAGATGTAATGGGGCCCAGGAAACTGACATATAGTTGAAAACCTGGAGCAACGTCCCTGTCCTCAGGATTCCCCAGGGGCCATGACTTCGAGGACCAGAGCTCGCTTCACTCCAATTCCCCAGACCAGTTTTCATCAGCCATTGCCTTCGGAACTTGTTAAAAATGTAAATTCCCTGTGCTCCATCCCATCCTATATAAGCTCTTGGGGTAGAATCTACAAGTCTGTGTTTTAACAAACCTCCCACCTGGTTAAAATCTGTGTCATATTTAATTCTAAGAGTGTGGCTTCAAATGCAGACTGGCAAGAGGAAACCAGAAATGTGCTACTGCCCCCTAGTGGCACTGACGTGCATGAACAGTTGAAGGGCAGCGGGCAGGCAGGAGGCCTCAGAGGCAGGGGCCCACAGCGGGCTCCTGTTTCCAGAGGTGCTGCCCCCTCTGGACCAGGGAAGGGACTTGCTCAAGGCCTCAGAATGAGGCAACCAGAGGTGAGTCTAGAATTTTTTTTCCCTATTTGTGCTGAGTACAGCTGCTTTCTTTCCCGAAAATATTATTTCAGCAGATGCCTATAGGAGACAGCACCTGGCCCCAAGCCAGGCACCTCCATCTGTCCCCTGGACGACTCCCCAGGCCCTCTGCACACATTCAGCTCGTCCTCCCATCAGCCAGGAGGCTTTCTCGGGTATGACCATGGCTATGTTACTCTGCTTAAAGAAACCCTTCAAGGCCCAGAGTTGCCCTCCGGGTTGGGTCCGGAATCCTTCCAGGCTCACAGGCCTGCTGGGTCTTCCAGATTCTTCCATGCTCCAGCCACACTGGATGGCAGGGGCTCACCACTGTCTGCCTGGGAAGGAGGAGGCTACCAATGGCCACCATGTTTCCTGAGCTGATGGAAAGTTAGCCTGTCTCCCTGTGGCTAAAATGCGGCCTCAGATGGAGGTGCACTCCTAGCCCTGGGGTCATGCTTCACTGATGCCTGAGAACTCACCTTTTTGCTCTCCTACTGCAATTAATCATGATATCAGGGAGACCTAAGAGCAGGGGCCTAGGTCTCCCGATCCCCTCAAATTTGGCTGGCTGACCTGGCCTAAGTGTCCCATCACATTGATCTGGTCCTTATGCATGTCACATTTATGTCCCCCACCCCTCGTCACTGGCATTCACAGTGATGTCTCAGGCTGGTCTAGGTCTCTTTATCTTTTAACATGAGCCTCTCGACAGCTTCTCTCCTACCTGGAGCCCCCAAAGAGTCAAACACAGGAAATGACTTTGACTTGCAGCCCCTGCTCACCTTAAGAACTAACTCTCCTGTCCCCTAACTTCTGCATCTCTTGGTCTCTGAGATATCCCCATTCGGGTCCTGTTTTCCCTCTCTCCTTCTCTTGATACCTGCTCCACACCTGCTCTGATTAAAAACCCATGTGGTGTCCACAGTGCCTCACCCCTTGCTCCAGGTGGCCAGTTCAGGGTTCCAACATGGGCCCTACAGAAGGCAAAGTCCCCTCGAGTCCCCGCCCCAACTCAGAACAAATGTGATAGCCACCTTTTAAGATGTATACAACTAAATCTACTCCAATTACCATGATTTCAAAGTGGTCAGAGTATAAACGGTATTTTTTGAGATATCTGCAACAACTTCAATGGGATATAAAAATACCAGTGATTTTTTTTTTTTTTTTGGTAATGAATGGGTACCACTAAGACTATTTTGTTGTCTTCATTCATAATTGAGGGAACTGTTAAATGTCAGAGATGGTGGAAATAAAGATGCAATTGTTTTCCTTTTCAAGTTCATGGATCCCTGAATTCCATCCACAGAAACTATTGAGGTCTGTTGTCCTCGGGGAGGAATCTCAGTTTTAGAGCATGACAGAGCCACAAGGAGCCTGGGTTCCTGAGTGGCCACATGGAACAGATCTTCCAACATGTGTCAGCCCAGGTAAAAGAGACTAATTTTTTTTCAAGAACATGGAAACTCTGAGACTAGGCCTACGTCCCAGCTATGTGCCCTTGAGAAAGTCTGAACTTCAGTATCCTCCTAAAGAAAATGTAGGCTATGGTCCCTGCTGTGGTCTGATGAGTGTGTTCCCCAGAACTCACGTGGGAACAACCCCTGAGGACTTGTTATAAAGAATTGGAGTCATCGGAGGTGATCTGGGTGGTGCCCTAGTGGGTGGGACTGAGTGCCTTTGTAAAAGAGGCCTGAGGGAGCTTTCTGTCACCTAAGGACACATAGAAGGTGCCATTCACCATGAACAGGTCCTCATCCGACACCGAATCCACTGGTAACTTGACTGTGGACTTTTCAGCCTTCAGAACTGTGAGCAGTAAGTTTCTGTTGGTCGTGAATTACCCAATCCAAGGTATTTTTGTTATAGAAGCCTGTGTAGACTAAGACAGCCCCAGGGTTGAAGGACTGTCATGAGGATTGTGTTAGTGACCATGATACCTGGCAAGATCAGCTTAGAGGAGCAAAGATTTATTTTGGCTCATGTTTCAGAGGATTCAGTCCACTGTCAGCCAGCTCCATTGCTCTGGGCCTATAATGAGCATCATGATGGAAGGTATCGCAGGGGAAAGCTGTTCAGATCTTGGCAGCAGGGGATGGGGAGAGAGAGGCCAGGGAGAAGACAAGTCCTTTCAAGGTACGTCCCCAGTGACCATCTTCCTCCAATGAGGTTCCAACTCCCAGTGTCCATCCAGCTCTCAGTGGATTCATCCACTGACCAGGTCAGAACCCTCATGATGCAGTCATTGCCTAAAAACCCACCTTTGAAACTTGCTGCATTGGGGACCACGCTTTCAGCACATGAGCTTTTGGGGACAGTCCAGATCCACATCAGTAAAAGGTTTAAAGGCGATCATAACTCCAAAGGCTTCTAGACTTCATGGTAGTTTATACCCAGAGTCTTCAAACACTGGCCAGTGAACTAGTACTAAAAATAAGGGCAACAGTGAAATCCCGTCAGGTTAATGAATCCTATCTGAAGGACAATTCTTTACTCTGTCCCCGATTATGTCCCTCCCAACTTGAGAGGTTATAAAATTGATTCTTCTACAAAATGAGGGTGATTGAAAACAGTACTTGTAGATTTTTTCCCCCACTGTTCTTATGTTGCAAATGAAGCTGGCAACGTTGCTTATGTTGGTAAATATTTTCTGAAGTGTGGTTGTTTTATGAAAACCCCAAAGTATGAGAATCACTGCTTCTTATCACCACATAAATATCCCATTCGTATTATCACTTAGGACTTAGGACTTGATGGGCTGGGGTTGTGGCTCAGTGGTAAAGCGCTCGCCTAGCACACTCGAGCTGCTGAGTTTGATCCTCAGCACCACATAAAAATAGGTAAATAAAATAAAGGTGTTGTGTCCAACTACAACTAAAAAATAAATATTAAAAAAAAGAACTCAGGACTTGATCTTGACCTGGCATAACCTTGAATAATAATAGGAATTGAACAGGTACTGAGATTTCAAGGTGCCCAAACTGATCTAAATATTTCCTACTTGTAACTGGTGTACTGAATAATCCAAACTTGGTGAAAGACATACCTAAATGAATTCAGTTTCTTCATTTCCTTCCAACACTTTCTGTCGCATCTCTCTTTCATGCCTCTCTGTCCAGTTTGAATATCCAGTCATATCATATTTAACAATTTCCTAAACCAAGTTTAGCCTTTCACCTTGATGTTGTATTGCTATCTAATTTAATAAACAGTTAAATAGCCTATGTGCACTTTTTAAGACAAGGTAGAGGTAGATACTATTACTAATGGCATCTTTGAGATACTGAAATCAAGAGAAGTGAGGCAACTTTCCCAGATCACACAGCTAGTAAGTTATGGGCACAGGATTCAAATCCAGGTTGTTTGCCTCCAAACACTTGCCTTTCAACTCTCTGTTCCTCAGCTTATGTAGGCCAAGGGGGCTGGGCTAGAGAGAGAAAGGCTAGTATAAGCTTCCTAAGAAAGTCCCACAGGTGAGTCTTGTGGCCTCCTGAAACGTAGCATTTAGTACCTGGTGTCCATCTTGTGGCTTTAACTGGAAATCTGAGATGATAAGAAGAGTCCCATTTAAGAGTCTGCTACACATTGTTATCTAACTTAATTTTTTCATATATATGTACATATACATATATATCTATTTAGATGTTGATGGATCTTTATTTTATTCATTTATTCATCTTTATTTATATGCGGTGCTGAGAATGAAACCCAGTGCCTCACACATGCTAGGCAAGTGCTCTGCCACTCAGCCCCTGCCCCAGCCCCTAACTTAATCTTCATGACAGCCCTACCCAGTCAGTGTATTAAATAGGCTAATGCTAGTTGCTGTAACAAACAAGGCAGGTGCATCTGGTTAGATGGCAGCCTTCCTTCACAGGATGATCCGGTGACTCCCATGTGTGACTCCACCATTCCCCAGGGTTCGGGGGCCTCTGCACCTACCCTGCAGACAGGAATGGAGAGGCTCACTGCTTCCTAAAGGCCCTTCCTGAATGGAACACTCCCACTCTTCCTCCATCCCAACAGTGCAGGCTTGTCCCACTGCCCCCAAACTTCCAGGCACTGGGGTGTTTGGCTGGACAGGGGTCTTCCAGAGCCACTTCCACATTATGGAGTCTCTCCCAGAGTTAGCATGACAAAGATGCTCCTTATCCACCTGGTTAACCCACTCACCAGACTAACCAGTGCTCTGCAGCACTCCTCCACAGCCTCCTGAATGCCAATGGCCAGCAGGCCACTTGTCCCCTTTGGGTGTCGGCCATGGAGTGGCATACTTGCCAAGCGTCTGTTGGGTTGGTTCCCAAACCAGTTTGCACCAGCCGCACTTGTTATTGTGAGGAGGTCATTGAACTCAATATCCCTTAAGCTGGTGAAATACGAGTGCAAAAGGAAGAGATTGATTTCTGTGAAAACTCGATGAGGATTAGTTGCTATAAAGAAATCCTGTTAAATTAGGTGTGGAAGAAACAACCACAAAAGATCTGTTAAAAAGAAAAACCCACAAGAATCCAGAGGGATTGTGCCATCAAGTTGCTACACAAGTGTCTGCAGGTCCTCGCTTAACTGTAAATAAACCCAAATTGGAAATCAGAAGACAGATCTGGCTGTAGTTTATTTAAAGAGGACAATGTGCAAGGCCCTAGGAGAACGAAGACTAGATTGGAAAGTGAGGGCATGTTTATGTTTTTGAGTGGATAAAATATTCAAGGTATACATCATTTAAAAGAATTCCCTCTTACGTCATTTAAAAGAATGGGTAAGAAAATTACCAATAGTTGCTAATTTTTAAAATCTAAGAGAAAGAGTATAGATATCAGCTAGACCAGTTTCTCAATTTTCATGTGTATTTGAGAATTTTCACAATAAATATTTTTTAAAAATCCTTTTCCTCTGTCCATCTCTCCCCTATTTCCCCCCCTGCTGTTTCTTTGGTCTGAACCAGAGGGTTCTTCTGAGGATGGGAGTGAATGGGACATTTGTGGGGCAGTTCCTATGATCCAAGCACGAAGCAGGCCTGCCTCCATTTACTCCTCATGACAATGCTTCAATTCCTCCCTACAGAGGAGGAAACCCAGGCCCGGAAGTTTGCGGTCATCTGCTCCCTGTCATGCGGCCGAGGAACGGGGAGCCCAGGCAGGGGTGGCTGTCTGCTGAGCTCTTGCTCCTAACAGTGGCCCTTCCCTGCCAGCAAGGAGTCTGTCCTGGATCAGGTGGCCCCTGCTACCATACAGTAATGGACCTCAGCCACCACAGACAGGGGCCTGTCCCTTCCCCCTGCCCAGGCAACCCCTCCTGTCCCCAGCAGCTTAATATATTGGAATCAAGAGACAGCAGAAACAGAGGGAACAGAGCTCACAATTCACAAGACATCTGGGCTGGAAAGGGTGAAGCAAAGAGTCTGAGGCCAGAAAAAAATGTGTATTAAATAGGCTAATGCCAGTTGCTGTGCTGTCCCATGCTTTAGCCGCTAGCTGTATGGGGCCATTTATAGTCAAATTCATTAAAATTAAGCTGTGCTTAAAACTCAGTTCTTTTATTGCACTAGACACACTTCAAATTTGGCTACTACACTGGACAGGACAGATACAGGACACCTCCATCATCATAGAGAGCTCTACTGCACAGCGCTTGCGTGGCGTGGAGGGTAAGATCGCAGGGAGACTGTGCAACCAGATCGCTGGTTTTCAATGTGGGCTTCTCCCTGCTGTTACCCTGGGCCTCAGTTTATTCACCTGGAAGATGGGGATAATAATGTGAGAAGCCCATGAATCTGGGGCCAGTGGTTAGTCAGTTAATCAAGACAAATCACACAGTTGTCATTTGTTCCCCCAAAGAACACCCTCATCTTCCTGGGAACCGTGGGGCTCTGGCCTGGAAACACTGGTATTTTGCCGATGTCTTGGGGGGGCACCATAATCAGGAGGCACCACACAGCTTTGTAGGTTCAAACAGCAATTCTTTATTCCGGATCTCACACCAGCCTCCACACACGTTCAGGGGCAATTCCAATATGTCCGATCCTAAATCCTACTCCACGAGGCTTTTTCCAAATCCCATTTTAATCTCACGAGAACTCAACAGGAACAAGCAGCAGGAACACCCTAATCCCAGCAGCAATAATCTTCAACCTCAACTTCCCTAAAACTCCTATTGTCACGCCCTAAACCCAAGGATGGAGATACTTCCTGCAGGAATACACCCTAATCCTGGATCCACCCTGGTGATTGAGCAGGGTTACCTTTCTCAAACTCACAAGCAAGGTCCCAGCAAATTTCCAAGGCAAGTCCATTTAACATGGGGTACACTGGCAAGGATTACGATGCGTCATACCTACTTGGTAATGGCCCTCAGCATCTCCCCCCTTCTGATTAATTAAACAACAAGCAATGTGGCTTAGGACCGTGCCTGGTAGGTTGTCCAATTCAACATGTGGTTCTTACCCGTCATGGGAGAGCTGACCTTTGGGTGTCAATTTCCTGTCTTAGGTTGAATCCACTGCAACCAGATCAACCCGTCACTGACTACCAGTCCAGCATTCAGCCATGCTTGTGGATAGGCCTAAGCACCAGTGGGGGGGTAAGGTTCTTGCCTCACCTCTGTTGGCCCCCAAATTTAACCTAGGTGCCAGTGGGGGGGTGAGGTTCTTGCCTCACCTCTGTTGGCCCCCAAATTTTAGACCATCACTAGTAGAAGGGAGGAAGACACAGAAATGCCAGGACACCAAGCCAATTGACGGCTCCTTTGGAAAAATTGCTTCACTGGTGACACCATCAGCAAAGATGCCAGCATTACCACAATTAACATGGGGTGCGCTGGCAAGGAAATTGCATCACTGGTGACACCATCAGCAAAAATATGCCAGCAGTACCACAATTCGCCGCACCAGACGATAGTTCACAATGCATGCAACTGATATATAATCCAGGCAAGTTCTGCAGGCAGTTCAAAGTGGAAGAGTCTATCAATATGTCCATTTCCTCCCAAAGTAAATCAAGTCCTTGATTGAGCATTACTTGTTGAGTTATATTCATTGATGCATCAGTTTATACAGTTTACTGTGATCATAGAAGCTGTAGTTTGGTTTTCTTAGTCTTCACAGGCACTGGGATGGAGATGGGAATTCTGGCAATGTTAAAGAGACATTATCCTGAACAGAATTATTAAATATAATGAAAAGGAAAAGTGAAAGTAAACAAAGATCTGTTAATCACTTTTAAAAACAATAGTAAGCAAACAGATCTGTTAACCACCTTTGAAAACAATCATTAACAGCTGTTTACCTAATTTAGATTAAACCACTTAAATCACGTGAATAAAAAAAAATTCGGATCCATTTTTTCATGAGCGCTCCTCAAATAAAAATATGGACATACACACATACAGACATACAACACAAAACAGTGCACACATAACATACAACATATAAGACAATAAGTAAAGGCCTTGTAGCTATACCTAGGTGAAATCTCCATTGCAATGTTTAAAAACTCAACAGTCAAAAAATAAAATAGAACTTTATGATGTGGGAAAAATGCAATAATAAAATAGATATTGAAAAAAGCACCGTGGTTAATCACTGTCGCAGATGTAAGAATAGCCAAACTGGAGCTCTGGATATCAGCTGTTATGGATTTCAGTCAAATCATCTTCTTTTTCTGTAGAAATTGCTTTAGTTAGTGTCTCTGGAATCCAAATCGGCTGCTGTTCTCCCTGTAGAAACACAAAAATAAAACCCCGACTCCAGACAAACACTGGGTCAGGAGCTTTCCATTGTCCTGTTAGAATATCTTTCCAAAGTACCTTAGGCTTATGTACATTTTTCGGATACATATGTCTTTCCACAGCATTAAGTCCTGATGAATCCAAATTTAAAAAGTTTAGAGTAAAAAAGGGTTATTTTAAGTTTATCTTTGGGGGATATATACCCCTTTAAGATCCTTTTAAATTTAAGTCTTTCAAAAGCATTCTGCCTTAGTTTTAGAATTACTTTAATCCTTTTAATTTTTAGATGTGGTTTTAAACCATAGTTGTCTTAGCCTTTTGCATTTTCTATCTGAAATACCTTTACTTGACATTTTCAATCTTATTTCTATCTTCTAGTTTTCTTCTAAGGTTTTTATATTTACCCTTAGTTGCTTTTTTCCTCTCCTAGTTTTCTTGTTTCCTATTTTGTGGGTTTAAAATTCTTGTCTTTCTACATCTTTATTATCTTCCTATATCTTTATCTTTCTATATCTTCTCTCTTTTTTTTTACCTTTCTGTACTTCTGTTTTTGAAGTTTTCCACTTCAAATTTTTAATCTTCTTTATCTAAATCTTTTATCTTATTATCTTCCAATTTTCATGTTTTTTTTTCATCATGAAGGCATCTTAACCACCTTCAATTTAACCTTTTAAAATCTTTTGTAACATACTTAGACATTTTACAACTTTTTACTTTACCACAAAGATTATCTCATCTCCCTCTTTTTAGTTTAATAAGTACATTTTAATAGTTTGATGAGTAAAGCAATCTTTTTTTTTTCCGCCATGAAGGTATCTTGACCACTTTCAAATTAATCTTTTAAAGCCTTTCAATTATCATCTATACTGTACTTTTAAATGTACTTTTTTCACCACCTACAGCTTTACTCTTTAAAACGAGGCTTAGATTCTGTTTAAATCGCTTAATATTAGTTTACATGGCTGCCCTTCAACCAAAGGCTCTTTTTTACTCCATTGAGAAGCTTTGTCTCAATCTGCCATGTACAAATATCTTTTTCTTCTTTCTTCCTTTCTTAAGCTTTTAAAGTAAGTCTAGTTTCCTCAAAATCTTTTTAAATGGCATTTGACAACTTTTTACTTTACCACACAAAAATTATCTCATCTAGAAACATTTCTTTTTCCTTTAACCTTTTATATTAAAATATATTTCCACATCTTAAATATTTTTATATCTCTTTTCTAGCTATTAACCCTTTTTATAAATTCACATTCTGAAACAACCCTTATAAAATTACTCCACTTTAATAAGATGAAATACTTTCATGTTTTTTAAGGTACTATTATGCTGTAATTGAAACCCAACTGAAACTTCTTATACTATTTGTATATAAATTACACATGATAGAATCTTAACACTTAGTAACCTTGTTTCAGCAAAGACACAGACCAAAGCAATATTAAACCTTTTTCCATTTACCAATTTATGCAAACACACATAATGTTTAAATATATTACCTTATGGAACTTAATAAGTAAAGAGTACTTGATTTCATATTTAGTGGTTGATATTTTAACACTTTAGCTTGGTAATTAATCAGATGTCTGTAAAAACCAAGATCTTAGACAAGCGTAATAAACAGAACTAGCCATCTCTTTCTTGTTGAAGAAAAATCCTTCTACAGGATACCATGATGGTCCCATTGATATACTTAATAACTCGTCTTTAAAAAGCCATGGGCCACATTTTTGTATTATATCAACATATGTCCTAGCTGTTCTTGGTCTCACTGGGGTGCCTCCTTCCTCTAACAATTTCTCTTCCTTGGAGGCGAACAACTTCAAACCTTGAGTCAACCATTTTCCCCAGTTTGCCTGAGAAAGTTCTAGGAACAGGCAACTTGAAATAAAAACAAAATAAATCACAACAAGAACACATTGTTTTTTGAAATGGTCACCCATTTTTTTGCTCTCCTTCGGGAGGGAGCAAATTCACTTACCCCCAAGCTTCAGACATCCCGAGTACGGGCCACCATTTGCCGATGTCTTGGGGGGGCACCATAATCAGGAGGCACCACACAGCTTTGTAGGTTCAAACAGCAATTCTTTATTCCGGATCTCACACCAGCCTCCACACACGTTCAGGGGCAATTCCAATATGTCCGATCCTAAATCCTACTCCACGAGGCTTTTTCCAAATCCCATTTTAATCTCACGAGAACTCAACAGGAACAAGCAGCAGGAACACCCTAATCCCAGCAGCAATAATCTTCAACCTCAACTTCCCTAAAACTCCTATTGTCACGCCCTAAACCCAAGGATGGAGATACTTCCTGCAGGAATACACCCTAATCCTGGATCCACCCTGGTGATTGAGCAGGGTTACCTTTCTCAAACTCACAAGCAAGGTCCCAGCAAATTTCCAAGGCAAGTCCATTTAACATGGGGTACACTGGCAAGGATTACGATGCGTCATACCTACTTGGTAATGGCCCTCAGCAGTATTTCCCTGGCAATAGTCAAGGTTCCATCTCTCCAGGTCTTCAACCACAAGGTTTTTCTTCCAGTGCCCAGAACATTCTGGAAGACCTTAAAATCCTACCAACATCATTCTTGCATTAGCAAGAAGCAGCTTTTACTTTCTTTCAGGCCAGATCTCTGATAATCAGGCTGCAGAAAGGCCACAGCTGCCATCTCCAGGTAGCTAGTACCTGATGTCCCCTGAGGTTAGAATAATCCATTCTAACAAGAAAGAGATCTTATCAGGAAGAAACGGCCAGGACCTCTGGTCTTCTGGAAAATTACTGAGCTATATTTTAAGTATAAAAGTCAATCTCTTAAGATTACAATTGCCCTGCAGAATAAGCAGTTTGGAAAGGGGAGAGGAGAATGAGTGGGGTGGGGGGCTGTGACAGGAACCTGAGCTCTCCGTGTTGAGTGCTTGTTCACACATTTCCATTCAGTGTCCCCGGGAATCTGTTAGGCAGCCATCCCCGGCCCCAGAGTCCCAGATGCCGAAACCAAGGCTTAAAGAGGTGAACTCACCTCCCAAGATGGAAGGTAGGCTGGCTCTGCTTTCTCAACCCCTGCCCACCTCGGGTGGCCTTAGACGAGTCCCCTCTCTCATTCTGGTCTCACCTTCCTCTCCCTGACGTGGGAATGGCAAGGCCTGGCTGGCTCACAAAGCTTTCGAAAGGCTCCAGACTCAGATATGAAGGGACTGAAGGGTGCCTGGGGCTCACCTGGTGGTTGGGATTACTTTTCTGTTGTCCTCAAAATTGACACCCTTGGAGCTCTGCAAGAAGAAACACCCAGGCCTTCTCGAGGGGTCACGGTTGTGACACTAGCACAACAGGACAGAGGAAAATCACTAGGTCCCCTGACCCCCAAAGCAGGAAGGAGACAGAAGCAGGGTATCTCAAGGGGGGGCCTCGGGTGTTGCTGTTTTTGGTGACTGTTCAGCTGACGATTTTCCAAGCTGAGAAACACACATACACAAACTCTAACCTCCTCTGCCTTAAAATAGAGCTGCTGAACCCAAAATGCCAAGTACAGGGCAGAGTCACCTGCCTGGAAGGCAGACAGTCCCCTCCCCCCAGCCCCAATAATACCCACCCACAGCAGGTGCATTAGACAGAGCACCTCTCAGCTGCGTGTCACAGGACCTTTGCAGAGGAGGGGGAGTGTGGTGGCCCAGGCTCCCTATTCCCTTTTCTGGTAAGGACAGCAAGGTCCATGGAGCTGAGGGGGCAGGGAGGGAGGTGCCAGCAGCATCAGTCCAGACAAGTATTGTGATCTCAGGAGTCAAACAGCCCCAAGTTCAAGTCCTGCCTTGGCCCTGACCTGAGAGTGAGGACTTGGCAATTCTACCCCCTGCCTGCTTCCTGGACACTGAAGTAAGGGTTCCATGTGAAGTCCATGAGATGTCCAGTCCAGACAGGTCTCCCCAGCCTTAGCCTTGACCCTGCTTCTGGAAACAGATTTCTTTATCTCCTCCCTGCAATCCGGTAAAATTAGGGTGGCTGCAGGAAACAAGGCATGGGGAAGGCTGGAGCCAGCTCGGGGACACACTAAGGCTGCAGCAGAGACCTGGGGAGGCTGGGAGCTCCCTGCTTGGAGTCCCCAGCAGGCTCACCAGGACGCTGAAAACAGTGTCACTTGGTACTGGGGAACTGGAGTGGGATCCGGAGGAGGGGGTCAATGGGAGGCCTAACACTGAGCCGCTCAGGCCAAAGACCACCCTGAGCCCTCTCCTTTCCCCGCCACGTAACTCACCAGCAAGTCCTAGCCCTCCGCATATCAGAGAACAGCCCCAAATCTCAGGGGCTTCACACAATGGAACAGAAGTTCAAAACCAGTGTTCCTGATGGTGCATGGCCTTGCGATGTCTCTTTAGTGTTCTGCCTTCAGCCTGCAGGTGGGGAACAAGGGGAGCACTTTAAGGGGCCAGACCTGGGAGTGGCAGACACCACTTCTGCCCACTGTCTACTGTCTGCAGCTTGGTCATGCGGACACTCCCAGACACCAGGAAGACCCCTTAACATGCTGGCTGGGAACCCGGCTCCACTTGCCTAAGGCACTCCAGATTCATCCAGTTCTCTCCTTCTCCAGGGCCATGTGCAGGAGCCAGACCACCTTAACCCACTTGGAGTTACACCAGCCTCCCCTCTGCTCTGCGCCACCTTCCACATGGCAGTCCGATGCTCTTTTTTTTTTTTTTTTTAATTTTTTAGTTGTAGCAGGACATAATACCTTTATTTAATTTATTTTTTTTTTGTGGTGCTGAGGATCAAACCCAGCGTCTGGCACGTGCTCGGCGAGCCCCCTATGGCTGAGCCACAGCCCAACCCCACCACCATGCTCTTTTTTAAAAATGTGACTCAGATGGCTGTGTTGTGTGTGCGCTGCGGCAGCCTTTCTGTAGTTTTCAGTCCTGCTGAAGAACAGACCCACATAAGACCCTGTGCCGAGTCTGTTGTCTCCCTTCTGTCCCCCACCCCACCCTGCACCCCAATTCTCTGGACTCCAGCCGCACTGGCTTCCTGGCTGCTCCTGGCTGCCAAGCCTGCCCCCTTCTGTTTGGAAGCAGAAGCCTGCACTGGCTGCCTGGGTGACTCACCTGGGTGACTTTCCCGACCACCTGAGCTGCTGCTCAGGAGCATCATCCTAGGGCACTGCTTTCCTCCTTTTCACACGGTCTTGAGTGACCTTCGTGTGTGTTAGCCAACCCTGCTACAGCTTTGTTCTCACCAGGAGTCCTGTGTGCATCAGTAGGTGCGGGGTGGACTCCTGCCGGATGACTGACCGACGGAAGGAAAGCGGGCGCGGAAGGCTGGCCCACGATCGCACCGAGAACTAGCGTGGAGACGGACTTCTGCAGACCCCGGCGCGGGCAGGAGCCGAGGCCGCCGCGAGGGGGCGGAGCGCGGGGAGGGCAGGCCCCGCGCTGCTGTCGGCCTGGCGCTGCGCGTCCGCCGTCGGGGCGCGGGCCGGGCGCCATGGGGACGGCGCGGGCGAGCGCGCGCACCGCGGCGCTGCTGCTCTGCGTCCTGTGCTACCTGCTGGCGGGCGCCGCCGTGTTCGACGCGCTCGAGTCCGAGGCGGAGAGCGGCCGGCGGCGGCTGCTGGCCCAGAAGCGCGGCGAGTTCCGGAGGAGGTTCGGCTTCTCGGCCGAGGACTACCGCGAGCTGGAGCGCCTGGCGCGGCAGGCAGAGCCGCACCGCGCCGGCCGCCAGTGGAGGTTCGCCGGCTCCTTCTACTTCGCCATCACCGTCATCACCACCATCGGTGAGCCGCCCGGCGCGTCCCCTCCGCGCCGCCCGGTCCCAGCCGCGGGCGCCTCCGGGTTTCATGCCACCTCCGTCCAGCGGAGCGACTTTGGACGGGTCCGAGCCTCCCTGGCCTCCTGCCGAGTAGGGCTGTCAGTCAGCCCAGGCAGGACCTGCAGGCGACAGTGTTAGTTGAGAGGCTGGCGCGGGAGTGCTCGGACACGCCCCAGGGGCTGGGGGACAGACGAAGTGGGGCTGCAGGACCAATTGCCCAGAGCTGCTTCCTTGCCCCGTTGCATCGCACCAGCTGTGTGTTGCTTAAGCTCTCAGAGTCACATTTTTCTCTTCTGAAATTACAGTGTTTATCGATTAGCTCTGTTCCGGTTTTATGGGGAGATTATTATCAAGAAGATAATAGGTGCAAAAGTTTTAGCGCACTGCCTGACACAGAAAGCACTACCAAAAAAAGTTTCTTGCGTTATAATGATAATAATTATTATTATTACTCCATGAGAATAGAGACCTCATCTGTGTTAGTCACTGCTGTCTGGCCGAGTGCCTAGCCCATAATAGATGCTCAATAAATATTTTGTTAATGGAATGACTAATTACCACAAGCTTTGGACCACACCCTCAGGGATCAGAGCAGTTCTTTGCAGCATCTGGGCCACCAGCTGTTGTCATGACTACCGTCTGACTGGTACCTACTGAGTCTAAGTCTGGGGAAACCGCAAAGGAGAGAAGCATGAGCTGCAAGGCTCCAAGCTTGGTGCAGCCACCCCACAGGTTTAGCTCAGGATGTACAGGCACCTCCTTGGGCTGGGAGCAGTCGTCTGGAAGTCCCAGCCCTGGAGAGAGTTTCTCCTTAATGCTCTTGCAAGAATGGGAGCTGTGGGCTTAGGGGTGGAGTTCAAAGCACAACTTGGACAATTACATGGAGTTTTGTGTTCCTTTCCACTGCCACCTACCCTCTCAGGCAATTGATTGTACCTCTCTGAGCCCTGGTTTTATCAAAGGCAAAGTGCAATTGTTCCTACCTCACTGGGTGGTTGTCAGGTTTAGGTGAGGTCAAGGCCCCGTGCCTGAGGCTAAGGAGGCACTGTTCACTAGTAATAATAATTCCTTACTGTCAACTCTGACTCCAGCTCCCATTCAGCCCTTTTGCCCCCTCCTGTCTACATAGGCACCACTGCTTCTCTATCTGGGTTCAGCCTGAGACCTTCCCTGTCACTGTGTCACTGTGGATGCCACCCCACCCACCTTTTCGCCCTTCCCTACATTTTTTGGAGGCCGTCCAGATGGGTTTGGCTTCCCTCCTGCCTGTATCCCTCTGCCATGCCTGTGGAGCCCTGGGAAAGAATAACTGAGTGGAAATAGGAGTTTGCCTTGGCTGACCACTTGGGGGCGCCACCACCTGCACGCTGGTCTGGTCTGCTTAAACCAGCCTTGCAGACAGCCCTGCACCAGGGCCCAGGAACCTGACCTCTGTTTGGATAGAAGAAAAGCATTCAGAAGCCCTGGGGATAGTGGCTACCAACTCAGGCCCTGGGACCTTTGGGCAGCTTCCTTCCTCTGAGCCTGGTTTCCTTATCTCTAAAATAGGGATAATAATGTCATCTCATATGGTCACCAGGAGGGCTAAAGAAAATAACCCATGTAGAGTACTACTATGTTTAGTTATTATCATTATTTGTTTCGTTATCTGCCCAAATCTGGCATGGCCTAGAGCAGGGGAAACAGCATTTCCTGGACTCTTATTCCTAAAGAGGCCCTTCTGTCTCCCTCTAGCATCCCCTCAACTTGATTTCAGTCAATAAACTTTTATGGAGAAGCCATGGTTCCTGCCCTCAAGGAGCTTAAGTCTGATGATGGACAGAATCCCCTTTAAAAGGACAGAGGTAGGGGCTGGGGATGTGGCTCAAGCAGTAGCACACTCGCCTGGCATGCAGGCAGCCCAGGTTCGAGCCTCAGCACCACATACCAACAAAGATGTTGTGTCCACTGAAAACTGAAAAATAAATATTAAAAAAAAAAAAAGGACAGAGGCAAACTGTCAGGGCCAGGCAGGAGCACTGGGGAAGGCAGCCTTAGTTCTTTAGCTGTACAGTTCTTTGCATTGATGGTGTGAATGGTCCACAAGCCCACGGCACACGCTTCACAGGGCGTGAAAAGGTGTTAAATGTAAAGGAAATCTTCCGGCTGCCCTGTCTCTTAACCCATCACTTCTCTCTCTCTCAATCAGTCTGTATCCTTCAGTCTGTATTCTCAATCAGTCTGTATCCTTCAGTCTGTATCCTTCAGTCTGTATCCTTCAGTCTGTATCCTTCAGTCTGTATTCTCTGCCAGTGTATTCCTTTGAACATAACACATGTCATAGGGACATTATATCATACACATAATTTTGTCTCTTGTTTTTTTCACTTAATATATTTTGGTGATTTTTTTTTTAATAACAGTCCCTAAAGAGCTGGGTCACCTTTTCATTGCAGTTAGCAGGGCATCTCAATCTCTGATCAACTGACATCTTGGCCTGGTGGTTCTGTTGTGGAGGTGTCCTGTGCATTGCAAGATATTAGTATTTGTGGTCTCTATCCTGGAGAGCCAACAACACAGTCACCCTCCCCTTCCCCCTAGTTGTGACAAAAATGTCTCTAGATATCACCAAATGTCCCTTCAGGGGAAAAGCACTCTGGGCTGAGAACCACTACTGTGTGGTACTCCATCTTTCAGATGGCACCATGATGTATGTAGCCAAGCCCCTATTGATGGACACCTAGGTTGTTCCTAATTTTTGCTAGGACTGAAAATGCTACAGTGACTACCCAGAGCATATGTCATTTTGCCCACATGTGAGGGCTAGCTTCCTAACTGTGAAACTACCTACCTAGACCGGAAGGCTCGTGTATTTTACATTCTGGCCAGTGGCACGGATCTGCTGGAAGAGGCATATTCTGTTGGAGAGACCCACCTGACTTCTCCTGGTTTATGGACCCTTGAAAACTATTGCTTCTCTCTCCAGAAAGAGGCACCCCCCATTCTGCATTAATGGCATCCTGATGCAAGATTCAAGGAAGTCCTCTCGTGTCTTGATCCCCTATAAGAGCGAGGGGTACAGTGAAGAAATCCCTACATCAGATCCAAACAGAATCAAGAGGCATTCAGTGAGGGCTGGCCAATGGCAGAGGCGGAGGTGAAATTTGGAAAGGGAGGAATGGACTGGGGGAGAGGAGAAAAGGCCATCCAGCAGGGAGAAGCCATGAGAAGCAGCCTGTGGGGGTGGGTTCTGCTGGCGGGGAAACAAGGCATAGCCAGAGAGTGGGGTGCCAGAGAAGGGGTGCGGCTGGAGAGAGGCGCCCGATCAGGGAGGAGCTGGGATGCCTCGTGAGGCTGGGACTTTACCAGTGGACACTAGAAGCCTTTGCCTGGCTTGGTTTGGTTTTGTGTCCGAGGTACACTTACACATAGTGAAACAGCGACTCTCAGAGCGTTGAACCATTCCCTCGGCCTCTGGCTGCTCTGTACTTAACTCCTGTTAAGTTCTGTACTTAACCCCTCTTCCAGCCCCAGAAACTGGCAACCACGGATCTGTTCTCTGTCCCCAGAGCTGTGCTAATCCCAGAATGTCTTTCAGTGGAACATGTGGCACATTCCACCTTTTGGCTTGAGATCCAGCTTTTGTGGCTGCAAGCAACAGTCGGTTGTTCCTTTCACTGCCACAATAGAGAAGCAATAGTTTTCAAAACTCCATAAACCAGGCAAAGTCAGGTGGGTCTCTCCCTTGCTGGGATGTGCGGCAGGTTATCCATTCCCTAATGGAGGGATATTTGGGTTGTTTAGTCTGAGGAGATTAGGACTAACCACTCAAGGTCTTAAAGCCAGGGAATGGCCTGGTTAGGTCTGGCATTTGAAGATGCTCAGCGGGCTCTGGGATGGGGGGACACCCAAGGGCAGGCTGCCACCAAGGGTGTTGAGGGTGTTGGTAGACAGAGCCGGGCTCTCACCACCCTCCCTCCGCTCTCCCGGCACAGGGTATGGCCACGCGGCGCCAGGCACGGACTCGGGCAAGGTCTTCTGCATGTTCTACGCCCTCCTGGGCATCCCCCTGACGCTGGTCACCTTCCAGAGCCTGGGCGAGCGGCTGAACGCGCTGGTGCGGTGCCTCCTGCTGGGGGCCAAGCGCTGCCTGGGCCTGCGACGGCCCCACGTGTCCACCGAGAACATGGTGGTGGCCGGGCTGCTGGCGTGCGCCGCCACCCTGGCGCTGGGGGCCGCCACCTTCTCGCACTTCGAGGGCTGGTCCTTCTTCCACGCCTACTACTACTGCTTCATCACCCTCACCACCATCGGCTTCGGGGACTTGGTGGCGCTGCAGAGCGAGGAGGCCCTGCAGAGGAAGCCGCCCTACGTGGCCTTCAGCTTCCTCTACATCCTGCTGGGGCTCACGGTCATCGGCGCCTTTCTCAACCTCGTCGTCCTGCGCTTCCTGGCCGCCAGCGCGGAGGGGCCCCAGCGCGCTGCCCGCCTGGCCGGCTCGCTTCACCGGGCGGCGCCCGAGAGCCACGCGCGGCCCCGCCGAGCCCCCGGCCCCGGCGGCTCCATCTGCCGCTCCTGCCGCCGCATCCGGCAGCTGGAGAGGTGCGCCCGCGACAATCTGGGCTTCTCGCCCCCCTCGAGCCCTGTGGCCGTGCGCGGCAGCAGGGCAGACAGGCCCCGGGCCCGGTCCATCTGACAGCCCTGGCCAGGCGGGGTCAAACCTGGTTGGGAGCATCTGGAGCATCTCCCAGCGCACCCACCCCGGGGCTTGGAGAGGAGCCAAGGCCTTGAGGTTGTCTTCTGCAAGGAGTGGCTCCTCACTACCTTCTGATGCTCATCTCTTCCAGCCCCTCCAAAATACGTTATGCTGCATCATAAGCACAAGCTAGACTGTAGGCACTCGGTAGGTGCAAATCCTAGTCCACATTGCTGCAGGAAGGCCTGGCCACAGCAGCACCTGGGAGAGCCCTTGGATAGGACCACCTTACCTGCTGGCCCTTCAGAGGGGAGACTTGTGGCTACGTGTTTTGTGAAGAGGTGGTGTCATGTGTGGCAGGGAAATGTACAACTTTCAGCACTGGAACCCTATGGGGAAGCCAGGTGCTCAAGCTAGAAGCATGGAGAACAGATGCACGGAAGGAAACCTCCCCAGCAGCCATTTTTTGCACATTTAAATGACTTCTTTCTGTTCATCCAGCTGATCCTTTGTCCTTAGCCAGCCCCACTCCCAGATGAAGGAGATCTTGCTGACAGCCCCTATGTCACTAGGACCCCACCCCCTGGAGGCAGCCCGGTGCTGTGGGATGAACTTTATTTGGGGTCCTGCCGATCACCAGCATTGTGACTTTGGGAATGTCATTCTTTCCTTGGGCCTCAGTTTCCACATCAGTAAGACAATTGGGTGCATTTAGAACCCTGCTCCCTCCTGTGCATCTCCAGCAGGGCTTTCCCAGACAGGTCTCGGCCCCATTAGGGGATTAACAAAGACCCTGGTGGGGCATCCTGGCATCCCACAGCATTAAGACCCTTAGAACCTTTATCCCTCCAGAAAGAACCACCTCAACACAAACCAAGAACAAGCCCAGTTAGAAAAGCCAAAAACTTTAATGTTAACATGAGCTACATGGTCATGAACACGATGCGATGTGACCCACTCCAACCCAGGGGCCCCAGAAACCCTCCCTCCCCAAAGGTCTGGGCGGTCCTGCTCCTAGAGAGGGCATAAGGAAAAGGTGGGTGGGAGGGCCCCCAGCCTGAGGACCCAGGGTCCCGTTAACCCACCACCCCCTATAGGAGGCAGTTGTAGCATCAAAGGGCTCAGAGGTGACACCTTTGCCCCCATTCCAGCCTCCACTCGGCCCTCACAGACGCTTTGGGTGAAATGGGCATGAGCCCAGCCCTCGGGCCTCGTCAGGTGAGCTCTTGGGCTCAAACACTTTCGTCCTCTGAGGTGCTGCTCTACAGACATGGGCCCTCCCAGAGGGCAGGGGAGCTGGTACAGGGGGAGGGAGGGGGTCGGTCCCCTTGGCCCAGCACAGCACTGCTGCTCAATAAATAAATGCAGGTGACCTTGCCTGATGCAACAGCTGTGCCTCAGAAAGGAGTGGAGCTCGTGGGGTTCCGAACACTGAAGCACCCCCGGGGCTCCTGGCCTAAGGAACTGGGTGGCGAGTCAGGCTGTAGAGTGGACAGCCGTCCCCTGAACTTCCAGCTGACCTCCTGGGGAAGAGTGAGCTTAGAGATGCTGGTCAGGGCTCAGCCACTCCCTCACAGCGGGACCTTCACCAAGCACTTTCCTCTCACCTTGCCCTCTTGATGGAGTCCACAACACAGGCTGCCCTCCACCTACTACCCAGGGCTCCTGTGGGGGTCAAGGGTATGAACCTGCAAGTGTGGAGAGCACGAGAGGAGGCAGGCCTGGCACAGGTGAAGGAGAGCGGGGAAGTCCCCAGAGGGTGGGTGCCTCTGCCCACTCCCTGTGCCCTGGCCGAAGCTGGTGTTTCTAACTCTCCCTCCAGCCAGTCCTGGAGAGCTATGGCCCTGGACAGAAGCCCCACCCACACATCCAAGCCTGGTCAAATCCTGCAGGCCCTCAGTCAGCTGGGCAGCCTGCTAGGAAGCCTCGGTCCCCTGGCAACCCTCTCCCCGAAATCCAGAAAAGACACTGGCCCAGTAGGTGGAGCAGAGCAGGGGTGTGCAGCCCGGGGCTGAGCTGGAAGATGGTCCTGGCACCTGCCCTGGCACGACCGTCTCCTGGTGCAGGAAGGAAGCCTGAAGGAGCCCCTCTTCTGCCCCAGCCACTGACTTGCAGGGGGTCCTGGGCAAGTCGTTCCCCACTGCTGGGCTTCAGCTGCCTAGGCTTTTGTAGGGATTACAATTTGTCCTGCCCCTATTTGCGGACCATTAGGAGGCTCTGAGGAGAGGGAAAGGGAGTGTGGCATGTGGCAGCCCCTTCATCCTGGTATGGCTCCAGCTCAGCCAGGTTGGAGGAGGAAGCCCAGGCTCAGGGTGCCACTGAGTGCCCAGGTGACCCCGGGGTGGCTCCTCCTGTGCCAGGCTAGATCTCATCTATAAAGTGGAAATGGACTAAAGGTCCCCAAAGCCCTTTCCCTTAGTATGAAAAGGCATCTGGACAAGGACGGTGGAGATGACACCCTCCCATGGCACCCCTGCATGTGACCTCTGCCCAGAGATGGAGAAAAGAATTGTCCCCTAGAGACCCCAGCGCTAGAAAGGCCCCCCAACTCCACCCTTTCTGCTCCTATCCAAATGGTGGAGTCAGAGTTGACAAAGGATTAGACAGCAGCGGGGACAGGCTGGGCTTGAAGGCTGCCCAAAGCTAATGATGAAAATAATCACTCCCCCTCCCCAACCCCCCTCCTTTGGCGAGGACAGACGATGGTTCCCATACCCAATGGTCACAGCCCCTCCTAGGAGGGCACGTGCTCACGATGATGATACAAAGAAACAGGGCTCCAGCCCCCACCCCACCCCTCCAGGAGGTGAGCGAGATTTCACAGAACAAACAAGAAAATCATTGGGGGGGCCTCGCTGACCACCCCAGGGGGTAATTATTGCTTTGGAGAGCTCTCTCTCTCTCTCTCTCTCTCTCTCTCTCTCTCTCTCCCCTCCCCCCACCCCAAGGCTCTGCAGACACCCAAGGGAGGGCTCAGATGGAGGGGGGAGGACAAGTCAGCATGAGCTCCCTCCCCCTCTGCGTGGGACAGCCAGGCTCTGCCCCATCCTTGAAAAGTGGCCCCTGAAAAAACCACAGCAGTGATGGACAGAAAGAGAAGCCCTCTCTCCTCTCCTGGCTCAAAATATTTCAAATGGTGTATAATAAACAAACATCAGAGAAATCACAATGTTTAAAAAAATGGGGGAGGGACTGATGGTGGGCCTTGGATGGGAGCCCACCGAGCCCTGCTCCCTCGGGCCCCAGCCTCAGGATTCACCCCTGCGCGATCCTGAGCGGTTCTGAAGGCCTCGTGGACAAGAGGAGCATCTCCAGCGCTTCTTGCCGTGCAACTAAGAAGTTCCATGGAGGCGATGGAACGCAACCAGAATTTTAAAGGACACCCTGGGCCTAACCAGGCTGAGGGACCGAGAGTTCCACGTGGAAGCAAACCTCGGTGGAACCAAACAGCTCAGGTGTTCCCAGTGGAAAATGCGGCCCCGATGGCGCCCAGGCCCTCTCGGCAAGGCTCGGCCACCCTCAAGAGTGCCTTATAAAGAAAATCAGTACCAAGGGCAAGTAATCAGAACGTTGAGTACAGCGGGCAGCTCAGCTACGACCCTACAGCAAGAGGAAGGAAGGGGAAGAGGAGGAGCAGCGGCTACCAGCAGGGCCCAGCCAGCCAGGAGACGAGCTCCTGCAAAGTCCTCGGGTCTCCTCTCCACCCCGTAAAAGACTAGTCGGAGCTAGGAACAGGCCCCGGGTGGGAACACTAAGTCTACCGGCTAACTGGACTACGCCCTACCCCGCAGGGACTAGGTGAAGAGGAAGGCAGGCTGCCCGGGCCTCGGGGAGGTGGCGGAAATGTGCTTCTATAACGACAGACCAGCCAGCCTGCGGCCTCCAGAGGCCTCCCTGGCATGTGAAAGGGCTCGGGGCCCAGCAGGGAAGGCAGCCGCCCAGGCTCCCAAATCTCAGCCCCTGCAGCATCCCACTCCTTCCCCTGAACCAAGAAGATCAAGGGAACCAAGGGGCTGTGCCTTCAGTGCAGGATGGTTGACAAAGACTAAAACGGGGGGCTCTAATGCCGCCCCAGACCCCTAAACTGAAGCAGAGGGGTAGAAAAGATGACCTTCAATCTCATCCAACAAGAAGGGTCCCCCTATTGGAAACCCTTACCATGGCACCGCCGGTCCCAATCCTAGCTTCCCCCAAGCCCCCTCCAACCCAGCATCCCCCACGTGCTGAGACGGCCATCTCCCTGGGCAGGGGTTCTGGAACCTCGGGGTCCCACAGCACTTCTACCAAAACACAGGTGACAGTGTCCTTCCAGTCCACCCACAGTTCCCAGACGAGTCTGTCACAGTGCCATGGAGCCAAGGGTCCCCTTGCCTCCATTCCTTCAGTTCCTGCTGGACCTCCATTCCTAGAGCCACCGGCAGAGGGGCAGGCAGGAGGGGATGGACAGATTGACTCGGACAGCTGCGGCAAAGCTCCTTCCACGGGCAGGCAGAGGGAGGCCCAAGCTCCTCTTCAAGTGGGGGTTGTGGGCCCCAGGAGCTGGCTCCGGATCCTTGCGAAGCTGCCCGGTCGGCTCTGGGGCAGGTGTCCTGCCTGAACCCGGTGCCGCAGGAAAGACACTTGCTGGTAATTGGCACCATGGAGATGGCCGGCTGGGTCCTCGACTTGGCTCTGGGCAGCAGCTTCCGAGGAGGCAAAAGGGGAAGAGGTGGGACAGTGTTTGGGCAGGTGGGGGGTTTGCTCTGCCACCTCCGTCTTCTTCCGACTGCAGCCACATCCACCAGGTCAAGGCCAGCCAAGTCAAAGTGCGCCAGCCCGCTGGGAGAGGGAAGGTCTCGGGGAGGAGGCAAAGAAAGGTGAGGAGGGGCCCGAGGGGGGCAGGTCTCCCCATTCTGCTTCCCCCGCTGTGGGGGAGAACCCCATCCTCCTCTGTTCAATGTGCCCCTGGGCCTGGGGTCCCAGGTCAGGGCTGGGTGGTCTCCAGCCATCTCGGGGAGCCCCTCCCCATCCCCGGCACTAAGATCGCTCACCACAGGGCCCCACGGTGCTCTCAAGGGACAACTGGGATGCCTGCCGGAGCAGGGGGCCTGTGGCTGGGTCCACCATGGAGGAGGTGGGGAAGAGCTTGTACCAGCCCACGGCCAGGGTGGTCAAGTCCAGCTCCTCCAGCAGCACGCGGGCCACACCCATGAACTGCTTCCGCTCCATCCGCCCGTAGTTCCCCCACACGATCACCTGCAGGGCGAGAGACACGGGTCTGAAGCCTGCCCGGCAACTCACGGGCTCCAAACAAGAACCTGAGGTCCACACACAGGGTCACGGTCAAACGAGGGCTGGCTTCGTGGCCATGTGTCTAAACAGGCTGTGGGCTCCACCTCCCCCAACCCTATGCAAAACAGTCCAGTTTCACCGTTGTCTAATGGAGGCCCAGAGTGAAATCCTTTTCCTGAGCTTGCTCCTCGGAGAGCTGATGGGGGGCCCACTTCCGGTGCGTGGATAGATTCGTCTACACTGGTGCCAAGGACTGGCCGGGTCCCCACCACTTAGACACTGAAGCTCTAAGCTCCACCTCCTAAGACTGGGACTGTGCTAGGTTATCAGGGGCATCAAGTTAAGTTAAAATGAGGGTGGGCCCCCATCTAATCCGACAGGGGCCCTTTGGACACATGGAGAGACACCAGGGGCATCACTCATGGTGAGTCTGTCCCACTGTGACATTTGTCGGGTCATCCACCAGCAAGGACCCAAGTCGGCTTTCTGCTTCCCCACTCCCTCCACATCCCAGAAGGGACCTGCCCTGAGGACCAGAACACACAGACCTTTGTCCAGCAGGCCAGGGGGGGTCCTGAGATGGTCTTCAGGCTGTTTCAAATGCTATTTGAACACCCCTGGGCCAGCTGTGTTTTCCAGACATTTCTGACAGTGACCTGAGGCAAGGAAGGTACTGCCCCACCACCCAGTGTGCACCTGGCACGTACAGTTGAGGAAGGTGCCACCAGATACGGTTACCTTACTAAGAGCGGTGGAGGCTTTCCTTCTTACCCCCATTCCATTTTTTAAAATATTATTCCTTGAGACCTGCTAAAACTGACTCACAACTCACTCACGGGTCTCGGCCCCCGTGGTGGAAAACCCTGCCCTCTACAGGACCTGGGCTTCTGGTTTTGCCAAAGTCCTCCTCTCTGGCCCCTGTTGCTTTGCCTGTCTGGGCTGGATGCAAGAAATGAGATGCAGGCAGGGATGCCCAGGTGGCACAGAGAGCCAGGCAGAGGGTCCTGTGGGCATTAACCAGGCCCTGCCTGCCCCACGATGGGCACTCTTCAGCTGGTCTCAGTAACCGCCGGGGTGGGGCCAAACCTCTGTGGTCTGCCAGACTCAGAAGGCTGCTTCGGCAGGGGCAGGTACACTGTGGGCACGGATCAGCCCCGGTGCTCGGCTCCTTCCGGGGGGGCCTCCAGAGGCACGATGCCCAGACTCGGGTACCACACCCTCGTGTCCACGCACACACATACACAAACAGAGCCTCACCTGCAGGACTTTGCCCTGGGGACTCTCAGGAAACAGCAGCACCTGGTTGTACAGCGGGTCTAGCGACTTGCGAGCGACTTTGGTCTTCTTCTTAGCGATGCAGACCCCGTTCTCTAGCAGGTAGGCCTTGATGTAGGCCGCTGGGGACAGAGGCCAGTGGGAGAAGTTCTAGGCTGGCCCCTCATGGGGTGGGCAAAGGGGTGCCGCCCACCCACTGCCCAGAGAGGAGTGGCCCCAGGGAGTCTGGGAGGAGGCCCAGGAGCAAGTGGGGCATGGTGGGTGGTGGGTGCAGCTAGCACTGGGCGGCCCCCTCTCCTCAGGCCTTCCCCTCCCCTGCTCTGCACTCCCCTGTCCTCTCAGCCCACCACCTGCCCACCCCCCCTTCACATTCATTGCTGACCCACTCAACAAGCTGACGAGGCACGTGTGGAGTCCCCTGCTAGTCACGGGGTACAGCTACAGACCGGAAACACGTGCGCCTTCCCAGAGCTCACTGCAGCGGCCGGACAGACAAGGCTGACCCACAATCTCCACTGGGTCCCTGGGGCCAACACTAAACCACCAGCTCCACGTAAGCCACCAGCTTTGGGACAGAGGAGCCTCCCATGATTGGGCCCCAGTCTCTCTCTTCTAGACCCTCTCGGACCTCCACCCAAGGCTTGCAGAGAGGAGCTGGCCCCACACCTGGCAGTGTCTTGGAGCCTGGTTTGGCTGTCAGTCCCCGAGCCTGGATGATGTCCACTTCCAGCTGACCATTCCGCTCCTGTAAGCCGATCTCCACGTCACCTGCAGGAGGCCCCCGGAGATGACACTGAGAAATGGGAACTCAGCAAGGACCCAGCGGCTCCTCTCTGCTTAGGGATGAAAGCCCCTTCCCCTGCTCCAGCCCGAATAAGACCAGGGTCCAGGCTCTGCCAGGGCGTGACCAGGCAGAGCAGGCTCCAGGTGGGGTACCCAGAGCAGGGCAGAGGGGAAGGGGAGACGCAGGACTTCCATTGGGACTCCCCATTCCCGTCCACAGGTAGCAGGCATCTGGGGACTTACCCATGGGTGTGGTGGCCAGGGTCTGGCGGCCCACAAACTGCGCTGGCCCCATGCTGCCCAGGAAGTCACTGAACTGGGCATCCGATGCCAGACAGACTCCCCCGTAGTTGAGGCTGCAAGGAGAAAAGGTGAACATGAATGTTCCCAGGGTGAGACAGAACTCCGGAACCGGGGCAGGTAGCTCCAGAACGTTCCCCTCTCCCTGCGGATGGTTGTCCACATCCATCACCCAGACTCTCCTCGCTGAGCCTCCAGGGAATGGCCAAGCGGACGCTGACCTCTCGGGCTGTGAGAACCTCAGGAGATGGTTTGCTACAGGCCAGGCTCCTGTTCTCTGAGGCCTTGATCCTCCAAGGGCGGTCCGGAGCCGGCAGCATCACCTCCCCTGGAGCTAACGGATCACACTGCACCTGACTCCACCCCCTCCCCCTCTGTGGAATCAGAACCTGCAGTTTAGCCTGAGTCCCCGACGACCACTTTACACACCAAAGTTTGAGGTGTCCCGACAGCAGCTTGGGACCTCAAGGTGAGCTGCTGTGGCTGCTGCCTGGCTACCAAAGTCCACTTCCCCTTCCTTTGGTAATAAGATCTCAAATTTCCTTTGGGGATCCCTCTCCATGGCATGTGACTGCAGTGGCTGAGCCGGCACCTCAGCTGGCCAATCAGGCCATTCCTTCTCCTTGGCCAGCTGGCAGAGAGAATCAGGCTGTGGCCTAATTCAGTCAACAAGAATCTGCCTGGGAGCTTGGTACGAATTTGAGAGCAAGAGCTCTTTCCCCACCAGATGTGGGCCTCAGACATAGGAATGGAGCTTCATGGAGCTGAGCCATGGGATGGCCTGTCCCCCTGCAAAGCACCTGCAGACTCTACCAGTCCCCATCCTGGCTGCCCACGTCCCTCGACACTGTGAGGCACCCCAGTTGGCCAGCAGGTTCTGGTTTTGGGTAAGCAGCCATCAGGTCAATGCAGGATGGTAACTTGACATTCTAGCCCGCCCGAGTGCTTTCCACTGTCACAATTCCCACTCCCCCTGCCCTGTCCTCCACAGAGGCAGCAGCAGATTGTCTGATGTCCACTGCCTCAGAGGAGGGCAGCCCTTAGGGTGCAGAGATCAAGAGAGGCTTTTGGCTTTTCAGTCCCAAGAAACAGACCAGCCAGAGAGACAAGAAAGTCAGGCAAGGTTCAAAATGACCAGAATGACGGGTGGTGTCTCAGGGCCTCCCGCTCTGCCTCCACGGTCCCTGCAGCTCAGTGATGACAGCCAGCATGACCCAGCTAAGCACAGTTCCCTGGCACACTAGGAACTACAGCCAGGGTCCCTCTCACTCTTCACTCATTCGACAAGTGTTTCTGGAGCACACACTACTTCCAGGCACTGTTCTGGATATAGAATGTGTCAGGGAACAAGTCAGTGATCCTGCCCTCGAGTGCTTAGACCCTAGAGGAGGAAGACACATAAAAACAAAATATTATCCCTAAATTATATAGTATGTCAGATGGCAGTAAATGTTGGTGGGGGGAGAGGACAAGAAAATTCCAGCGTGTGGGTGCTGGCTGCAATGCTGAACAGTCGATCAGGGTCTGTCCTGAGGTCTCTACTTCAGCTGTCCCTCCGTATCCACAGGGATGGGTTCCAGGACCTCAGAGACCAAAACCCGGATTTAAACAGTGTAGGATTTGCACCTGATCCTCACGTATATTTTAATTTGATCCTGTCTCAATTACTCAGACACCTAGCACAGTGGAAATGCTATTTAAATGACTGTTACACCTTACATTATGTGGGGAATAATGACGAGAAAGGAAAACATCTGTACCTGTTCAGTACAGTTGTAAACAATGGAGACCCGAAGCCCGCCAAGGCGCTCAGAGCTCTGAGAAGGGGGTGCAGTGGGGGCCTCCCCAACTCCCTTGTGAGAGTCCAGCATGGTGCTTGGCGTGTGGCAGGTCCACGTTTTGACTCTGGGAACTTTGGGGAAATTTTTCTTCAGATATTATTGATCTGAGGTTGGTTGGATCTACAGATGCAGAACCCCTGGGTACAAAGGGCTGGTTGTACTTTGAACGTTACCCCAAGGCCTCTTTTAGCAATTTACACAGAGCCTTTCTACGTAAACTTCCACATAAGCACAAGCCTCGGGGAAATCTGAACCAAGTCAGATTGACTTTCCACAAACACCTGAAAAATGGAGACTCCATACTGAGAGTCAAAATAGCAAAGTCCAGAGCTTACAGAGTCACCCGGCATCTCGGGGCTCCTACAGGTTTTAACTGCTTCTGCCTTTCGGCCCCAGGCTGCTACTCTTCCTGAGCTCATGACACAGATTGGCGGGAGAGGTCGGAACCCTGCCCACCCTCCTGCCCTCTCTGGGCTCAGCTCGCCGCAGGCTCACACAGACCACACAGTCTGAGGGCTGGATTTCGGCTGTGACAGCACTTTCCACCTGTGCGCAGGGCAGGCTGGAAGCTCCCAAGGGTTAACACCCCAGAAACAGCCCCAACCAGTGACAAACTGGGAGTGGTGTGCCGCAGGGATGACCGGGTCCCACATTCAACACGGTCTCCCTGCGTCCACGGCCCACGGTGGTCACAGGCTGAGTAACCCTCCTGCCCGGCTCCTTCTCCTCCCATCTCCTTCCTCATGCTGCCCCGTCGCTGGGGACTCCAGGGAACACCTCACAAAGCACTCATCTCACTTTCATCTTGGAGTCTGCGTCTGCTTCTGAGAGAAACCGAACCAAGACAGACGCTGAGCAGTTCTGGAGCCCAGGTCGCCGGGCTTCTGTGGCTGCCATCCGGACGACTTTACAATGCTGTATTTCTAATCGATCAAGTACCTAAGAAAATACCGCCACTCAAACACTGGGGACTGGAATACGGACTCGGTAATACTCTGATAAAACCCAAGGCCCTGAGTTAACATCACCAGGCCAACAGCAGAGCTGGGGCCACCAGGCCTTCCCTCCAGGCCCTGGGGCTCTCCGCCCGCCCTCTCAGCCCTCTGAGGGGCACAGGAGGCTGTCTTGTAAGGTGGGTGGACTCTAAAAGCCAAAGAAATGGCTGGGCCACTGGGCTCCGAGGCGTGGAAGGAGCCCAGCCGCTCAGGCAGAGAGGCCTTCCACAGCCCGAAATTGAAAGTTTCCTCCACCGTTGTCACTGCCTGCTCCTCGGTTCCTGGTGGGGTGTGAGCAGACAATGGGGAACTGGCAGGCCTGGTAATTAGTGGTAATTGTTTCTAATATCTGGGCGGCTGCCTGATTTCCCATCCCAGGGCGCCTCGCTGGCTGCCAGGGAACCAGGCTAATGCCCTGGAAACCCCGAGCCAGCGCGTCCTCCACGGGCTGGAGGAGGAGGTCAGTGTGGCCGCTTCCTGCTGGCCGAAGGGCTGCGGCTCCGGAGACCCCCTCCACCTTGGGTCTCCCCTGGAGCAGGAAAAAAGGCTGCTAAGTCAGACCTGGAGCTCTGACAAGTTGCTGTCGTCAGTGCATTTTAGTGCTCCTATCTGTCAACAAGATGGCATGACCCTGTGGAGAGGGGACAGTCATTTAGGAGGCTGGAGCCTATGCTCTTATCAGTTGTAAATGTTTCCAAATTGTCTTCTTACAGGGCTCATTAGCAGAGGCACACTTAGAGCTGGCTGAATTATGAAGTGCCACATCATGCTACTACTTAGACCAGTCCTGGTATGCAACAGGAGCTTAATACATGTTCATTATCAAACCCCACAGCTGGTCTCAAACAGGCAGAATGAAGGATACTGGTTAAGATTGGACTTTGGCAGAACATGGACCTTGGATCCTATGTGCAATCTGGGACTGTTTCCTTCTTCCTTCCTTCCTTCCTTGTGTGCAATCTGGGACTATTTCCTTCTTCCTTCCTCCTTCCTTCCTTCCTTCCTTCCTTCCTTCCTTCCTTCCTTCCTTCCTTCCTTCCTTCCTTCCTTCCTTCCTTCCTTCCTTCCTTCCTTTTTGGTATTGGATATTGACCCCAGGAGCACTCTACCACTGAGTTACAGTGGTAGCGATCTCCCTACCTCAGCTTCCTCCTAATTGACTGTCCAATCTCCACTCTTTTGGGGAGTGGGGGTGGGGGTAGCAGGAATTGAACTCGGGGGCACTCAACCACTGAGCCACATCCCCAGCCCTATTTGCTTGCATTTGACTTAGAGACAGGGTCTCCCTGAGTTGTTTCACGCCTTGCTTTTTGCTGAGGCTGGCTTTGAACTCGCAGTCCTCCTGTCTCAGCCTCCTGAGCTGCTGGGATTACAGGTGTATGACATCGTGCCGGACCCCAGAACTTTCTATTTTGGATTTTGAGTCAGGGTCTTGCTAAGTTGCCAAGGCTGATCTTGAACTTGCGATCTCCTTGCCTCAGCCTCCTCCTGAGTCAGTGGGATCAGCAGGATCTGTGGGAGCAAGTTTTTAATCTCTCTTAGCTGCAGTTTCCTTATTTATAAAATGGGAATAAATGGTAATTGCCTTGCTGAATTGCTGGGGAGAGCTGGTGAGATAAGTCAGACTCTGCACAGAGGATCTGCTGTGAACCCAGGAGGGAGACGCCCTGGCCTGGCCTGCGGGGCCTCCTCTTGGCACTCTCATGGCTTCTCCAGGCCTGTTAGGCAGTGCAGCAGCTGGACGTCTGCAACCCAGCCCCGGCCATCTGGAGGGGTGGGGCAGGGCTGCAGGCCAGGTTCCTCCAGGGATGGCAGGCCCTGAAACAGGGGACACCCGTGTTCGACTGGCCTTTCATTTTGTGTTCATGGTGAAATGAGATTTCTTGCACTTCAAATTCCGTTAGTTTTGTTCATGGACCTAAAAGTCATCTGTCTTTTTTTTTTTTTATCATTAACCTTTGAGCTTGGTTTGGCCCCTGGATTTTCTGTGCTCTTGATAGTTGAAGTAATAATTGGGTTTTCTGGGGTTCACTCCAGTCTCTTTTCCAGATGGGTCACCGGTCTCCACAGCATCAGGAATCTTAAGGTTGCAAAAGCCTCGCGGTGATGACTGGCTACAGGGTTCTCTGAAAGCTCCTGGGAATTCACTGCCCACTTGTGCACCCCTGCATGTCTGTCTGTCCAACCACCCTGCCAGGCCTACAAATACATCAATTCTGCTGTAGTGCAAAGTATGCAGTTCTAAAAATTACTGTGGGTTGCAAAATCCTGCAAAGAAGAACACGGCTTATGGAGAAAATGGGGTCAGTGTCACATTAAAAAAAAAGGAGGACAGGAGCCTAGTAAATACGGTAGCAGGGCAGCAGTTTGATGCAGGCTAAATGGTTCTGAAATGCATAAAAATACGAGGACAGCACTTTTCCTTGAAAACCTGGTTTGCTCAAGGACGTGGAAGTTTGCTTGTCAGAAGAGAAGCAGACAGCGAGTTACTGAAATGGGGTGGAAAACTGTCCCGCCAGGAGTGGCTCATGACACCCGGTAAACTGAGGGCACCTGAGCGGTGTGGGGTTTCGCGCATGGCTGGCTGGGGACAGCCTCTGCATTCACCTGGTGTTTCTCATGGATGAAACCAACGCCTGAATGAGCAAATGCGAAATCCCTGTTATGCTCAGATTGTTCCCTAATACTGCCATCATGTTGGAACAAATTGCGGTTTTCAAAACCAGCGCTTGTAGCAGAATTGACTGAGTGCCAGGACACACCGCGTCACACAATCCTGACTGGCTTTTCAGGCATTCAAGACAGTTCCAAACCGGCCCCACTCCCATGAGAGTGTGGCTTGTGGGCATGAAGCCAGGGATTTATTTTTTATTTATCAAAAATGTGTCATGAGCCAAGTACTGATCGTACTAAGTTATCCATGTTATCTCACTTGATCCTCTTAACAACTCTCTACGAAAGCTAGGCATTTGAGATCGATGCCCATTTCACAGAAGGGTAAATCAAGGCACGGAACTGTTAATAAGTAAATCAAGATCTACCTGCTATGATCTGAACCCCAGGGGTCTGACTCTAGAGTTCACCTTCTGAGCCATTACAGTAGACAGTCAACCCTGAGTGTCCCCGGGAGTTGGTTTCAGGACTTCCCACAGACTCCCAAACCCACATATGCTTATGTTCCTTACATAAGGTGGTGTAGTATCTGCAAACGACCTACGCACCTCCTCTGTATATTTTAAATCATCCCTAGATCATTTGTAACCCCTAATCAATGTCAATTCTATGCAAACCATTGGTTTACTAGACCGTTCAGGGAATGACAGCAAGAAAAAAAGCATTCACACATTCCGTACAAACACTGTTTTTCCTCCGGACATTTTCCATCGGAGGCTGATGGAACCCACGGGGCAGGACCCTTGGGTGTGGAGGGCTGACATCTGGCTCCACGGCCCTGAGGGGCCCTCAGCGCTGGGGTCAGACAGGCCTGGGTTTTCCTGGAGACACCTGATTCCCCTCTCCAGGCCTCGGCTCCCTTTTCAGGAAACAGGGATAAACAACGACGGGAGAGTTCCTGGTGCCGCTGAAGCAAAGGAGACAGACTCCGCAGAAGGACTGGCCCCATCGCATGCTCCACAGATAGGAGCGCTTGTGAAACAGAGGGACGACCCCATCTGATGGACGACCCCACCAGTCCCACTTTGTCCTTTAGGCACAATGACCTGCTACAGCAGAAGAGGGGGAGGGGAGGGGTCTGACCATCTTCCGACCCCCGGGCCCACAGTGAACAGGGAAACTGCGTGGCAGACGTGTGACCCTGAGCGGGTGCGTTTATGCCCTGTCACTGGCTCCCATGCTGCTTTCCTGGGATGTGGGCACAGTGACCCAGACGCCCAGAGGCCTGGCTGCTGATGACCCAGACACTTCAGGTCAACAACAGGCAGAGGGGAGAGCAGGTGGGGCCTGGGAGAGAACTCTAGGAGCCCCCCAATGGACAGAGGATGAGGCGGCCCTGGCTTTTGTGAGATGAGGAAGGCTGCGGGGGGCGGAAGGAATGGGACTGCGTGTGGCTTCGGCTCCCCACCTCTGTTCGCCAAAATCTGCAGAGCATGTGGGCCAGCCGGGTGGACACGGAATCTGGTGTCCAGTGGGACGGACACACACAGGGGACATTAGAGTGGAGAGTAGAAGGTGCTGTGGCGGGGAGTCCAGGGCCGTGGGTGCTGCTGATGCGCTCGCTCTTCCACTTGCCCGGCCCACACCCAGGGCAGACATTGCTAATCGACTCCAGCCCTGCCAGGCCCGGACTTGGCTCCAGAACCCTTCTCCACACAGACTCCGGGGAGCCACTATCCATTAGCTGGAGTTGGCACATGAGCTGAAGCCTGTGTGCCAGTTCTGAGCGGAGATCTGGAGGCGGCATGAGTCAGAGGGCGAAGCGGGAGTACAGGCAGAAAAAGGAGTGCCAGGCGCGGAGGCAACGGCCGCGGAAACTTGGGGTGAGGTGGGGAAGTGTGGAGGGATTGGGGTGGTGGGCTGGGCCGCAAGGCTGGGGACTGGGAGGAGCCTAGAGAGGCAGAGAAGGTGTGAGGTGACAGAGTGGGGACCAAGAAGGAGACTTGCTGGTATCTAGGGGAGAGTGACAAGTGGCCTCAGCCAGGGCCACTCATGGATGCAGATGGGGGGAAACGGATGGATTCAAGGAATAATCGAGAGTAAAATGGCGGGGGGGCAACTGTGGATGAGGTAAGAGAAAGAGAGGGGAGCCCTCGGAGAGAAGTCCCAGGCTTCGGCTGGGCAGCGGGAGATGGAGGCTCTGCCCTCAGGCAGCGCGTGGCTCTGTGGGCCCACCCCCCAAAAAACTATTTAGTGTCCACGACTTCTAATTGCAGCAGTGACATTCCTTTGCCTAAGTCTCGTGGCCTCTAAAGGACTCCGGTCCTAGCCCCTCTCTCTACAAGAAGAGCAAGACTCCCAACAGGAGCAGCCTCCAGTCAGTAACTGTGAAGAGCCGGAGTGTACATACTCTGCCCTCACCTCCTGGGGGTAACTGCCGGCTTCCCCAGCAGGACTCGGGTCACACTGCTGCAGTGGGGCTGGCTGGCTGCTGCCGCTGCTGCTCCCACCCCCCACATGCACTCTTTTGTGGTACTGGGAATTGAACCCAGGGATGCTCTACCATTGAGCTATATCGCAACCCTTTTTCACTTTTTATTTTGAGATAGGGCCTTGCTAAGTTGCTGAGGCTGGCCTTGAACTTGCCATCCTCCTGTCTCAGCCTCCTGAGTCACTGGGATTATAGGCATGGGAGACCCCGCTGGATGGGAGCTGGCTTCTTACAGCTGCATTTACTGCGTGCCTCTCCAGCCCTGTCTCTCTCACACGATCCTCTGCCATGATTTCCCAGAATTACCTCCTAAGTGGATTCCTTGCACCAGGTCTCAGATCTGATTCTGAGAAAACCCTTAAACTAAGGCAGTCAGTCAACAGGAGCATCTCAGGCTGGAGCAGGTGCCGTTCCCCGGGGCCTTTCTTAGGGGCTTGAACTCGACTCCTGCCCTTCATAGGAGCAAGATGGGCCTGTCTGCAGGGCGGAAGCTCAGTTGGCTGGTTGGCTGGTTGTCCCTCCATCCTTCACATACAGAACTCCAACTTTTGACAAGGCAGAAAGGGGCTCAGGAAGAAGAAGCCTTTCCCCAGCCCGGGGATAAGCCATAACTCGTCTAACACAGGAGGTCTGCAGAAGGGAAAGATGGAGGGGATTGAGGTCCTCGGTGGCATCGTCACGCCACCAAACCATCCAGGAAGCATCTACTTGAGAAATCTTGGCAGAGGGAATTGCTAAATGAAAGAGCTGAGCCTGACTGTTAAAGACAAATGCCTGGCTTTGAATCCTGGCTGGGCCACTTACTCACCATGTGACCTTGGGCCAGTCACCCTTTCCACGTCCTCATGTCTAGGACGGGGATTAGCAAACAGCCCCACCACCTCAGGTTGTCATGAGACTTAACTGTCACTCTATGTGACTGTATGGCACAGTGCCGGCACTTGCTGCTCTCTTCAAGCGTCACCTGTGGCCACTAATGCAATGAAGCCAGGGGTCACCCTGACGCTCCCACAAACCAGCGGGGAGGCTTGTTAAAGTTCAGATTATGACCCCATGGGCCCCGGCTGGAGCAGATTGTGCATTTCTAACAAGTGCCAGGAGATGAGATGCTGCGGAAGTACAGAGGTCACCTTGACCAGCAAGGTCAGGAGCCACTGTCCACTGGCATTAAGTAACGAGGAGCCCAAGGCACCCTTACTGATAGAGGGCCCCAACACAGGTGTGCCCCTTCCCTGCCCTGAGATCTGGCCAGGTCTTCCACACCTGGTCTTGGCAGCTCTCACCACTGCCCACTACTTGGTCAGCACCCTGCGAAGGAAATCCGTGGAGGGCCGGGCCTCTGCAGCGCCCACCCAGTTGCCTGGCGCATAGCAGGTGCTTAATGGAATTTGTTGCAAATCCATATGGGAGCGCCCTGTGCCCCCTTGCAGGAATACACACACCCAGTGGGCAGCAGCTCAGGCAGGCCCGGCAGCCCGGGGCTGCAGCCTGGTGGGGCTGCTCCAGGGAGGCTGCCTCCCCACCGGCCTCGGCTGGGCTGGCAGAAGCCAGGGGTGGGAAGAGGGCGGGACAGTCACAGCCCTTCTTGATTCAGAGCCTGGCATCTGGGTCCAAACAAGGCCCCTAACACCTGCAGAACAAGGAGAGGGCTGGCTATGGCTCATGTCTCCCTGTCCCTTCTATGCCTCTCCCTCATGCAGGTGTGGGTGAGGTGGCAGCCTTAAGCTGGGCCCCACTTAGACTCAGTCTCTCTCAGGAGGCAAGACTGACCCCACTTCTGGACCCAGCTTCCTCGGACCCCCGGATCCTGCTCAGTTGGAATCAAACCACGCACCCCAAACCTTTAATAATCAGCCACCACAGCCAACCTCTCCCCGTGCTTACGCTGTGCTAAGCACTATATTTGGGGTGGCTCATGGTATCTGTTAGAATGTGATTGACCCCAAGCAGCAAAATGCCCACGAGTGGCTTAATTAACAACAAAATACAAACAGTGCATGATTCCAGTGCTCGCCACGTGATGGTTGGTGTCCTAGGTGTTTCCCATGTATTAGCTCATTTAAAGCTCACTGTCCCCTTTCTGCAACTGGAGAAACTGGGTTTAGAGAGGTAAGGGACCTTTCCCAAAGCCACATGGCTACTGAGGAGCAGGAACAAGTCACAGGCCAAGGATGACTGCCAGCTGAGTCCTGGGTTTGAGCCCATGACACAGAAGGGACAGGGTGATTTTGAACCTGTCTGTGAAGAGACTTGCAGGTCCCTGCAAGCACATTTCAGCAAATGTCACCAACAGCCACCCTCCAGGGCCTTGTCACAGGCAGCCACCACCTCCTTAGGACCTGCTCCCGGTGGGTGAGTCACATGACCCCCGAGCCTTCCCTTCCTCTTCTGTAAAGTGGGAATATGCTTCTCCTCACCTGCTGCAGCCACAGGGCCGCCCTGGCCTCCCCTCCCCAGGTCTTCCTGACCCGTGTGAGGCCAACCAGGTGTCGCCCGGCCTCCCTGAAGCTTCAAGAAGCCCATGGGTGTGCCTAAGGCGGTGCCGAGGTCTGAGGCAGAGCCAGGACTGTGGCCTGAGCCTCCTGGACCCCTGAGACTCTCGACAGTCAGCGGGGACCCCGTCCCCCAGGAGCCTGGCTCCTCCCCCCAGCACGGACGCCTGCCAGGTTTCGCAGGTGAAACACACGCCAGCTGCTTCCTCCTCCTCCTCCTCCTCCTCCTTCCGCCCGTCCTCCTCCTCTTCCTGCCCACCGGAAAGCTCCGCTCGGAGGTGGGTGGACCAGCCGCATCTGCCAAGGCAGGGCCATTCACAGGACCTGAGATGCCCCTCGCAGGAAGGGCCAGGCATCAAGGTGTTGGCCCCCCGGCCCCCCGATGAGGGCTGTAGCCAGAGGTGGAGGGCAGTCACCGGGGGCGATCGGGAGCCTGCCCACCCTGCGCTGGCTGGTGTCTGCTCTCAGACAAGCCGCCGGGCCAGGGCTGTCCAGCAGGACTTTCTGTGATGATGGAACTATTCCATCTCCGCACCGCCCAGTACAGTTGTCATGAGCCACATTTCGCTACTGAGCATCAGTGTGACAGAGGAACAGAATAATACATCTTCCTTAATTTTAATTAACTTACATTTAAATAGCCATGTGTATCTGATGACATCTGTACAGGATAATACAGACCTTAACTTTTCCAAGCCTCAGTCTCCTCAAGTACATAGCAAGGGTCATGACGCCCCAGGCCCCTTCCCTGACTCAGAGGACTCTAAAGCAATATGCTGTCGTGGAATAAGCCACACTGGGAGTCAGGATCCCTGTGTTCCACACCTATGTTAGCATGCTGTGTGACCCAGGGCAAGCTCCTGAACCTGTCTGAGTGCTTTAGTCATCGACACAATATGGAAGTTGCTTTGGTCTTTGCCAGGTATCCATGGGTTGACTTTGGGGATCTGAGAGCCCTTTGCCATTAGAAGAAGAGTGTGTCTGTGTAACTGTGTGAATGTATCCATGCCTGTGTTTACTGGGGGGAAAGCAAGATGAATCAAGATGAATTCTTCAGAGAGCTTTTAAAGACAGAGCTCCCAGGAGCTCTTCACAGAGTTTCTAATTCAATGACTCAGAAGCGGGACCCTGCCATCTGCATTTGTGACGAGTTCCCCAGTGACTCCAGTGTGCAGCCCAGGAGGGGAACGCTGACCAGGTGCCAGGCAGCACCAGGTCTTGGATCTGAGATGCATGAGATGCCTTTGACACGTTTAAAATCCCACTAGGATTTAAGACCACGGAACACAAGAACGACGATGCCCTCTCTGCTCCAGCCTTCGCTCAGCGACACCCACACGGGCCGGACGCGCCAAGCTGCCCTGCGCTCTTCAGAGGTACCAACCCAGGACTCCTTGGATCGTTGAGTGTCTGACTCCTAAGATCCCCTGTGGCTGGTGCCATCACCCCACCCTACAGATGAGGCAGCTGTTGCTCAGGGATGTGACCTCCCCAAGGTCACGCCGCTGCCAGGTCGTGGAGCAGGCCACCAGGAACCAGAACCTGCACCCTGGGAGCTGCACGGCTTGCTGCCTACCTTCCCAAGATGGGTATGCCCCGGAGCCCAGAGCCCCTGCCAGCCTGAACTGACCCCGGCCTCCTGGTCAGCCCCCGGGGCACTGCTCAGCCTCTCCTTCCCCCCCCCCCCAGAAGACCAAGAGCCAGGTGGCTGCGGCAGGCGCGGCCCACACTCACTTGCCCTCCGAGCCGTAGCTGTTCATGCTGTCCTCGATGGACTCGTGGCTGGCCTGGCGCAGGGTCCGGCTGGGCATCTCCACTGCCAGGCCTGTCTCCGTGCTCCTCTGGATGGCCCCCTTCAGCCTCCGGCTGTCTCCTTCCCGCAGAGAGGCCAGGACGGGGGGGGGGGGGGGGGGGGGGAGAGAGAGAGAGAGAGAGAGAGAGAGAGAGAGAGAGAGAGGCAGTTAGCTGGTTAGCGTTTCAGCGGCTGGCTGCGGCCCTGCTTTTGCCCCCAGCCCAGCCCGATCTCCTGCTCACCCGGCCTCGCCTGCCCCCACCCTCCCCGGAGCGCACCCCCGGGGGGCTACCTGCACTTTGATCTGGAGAATCCTCCACCATGGACTCTCTCCCTGTGGAACCTTCTCCATCGCCGGCTCCCCCTCTTCAACTGCTAGTTTTTAAGCACTTACTATGCGTCGCACTCTGCCGGGGGCTCTGTGCGGTTCAGACCAGCATGACTGCCATTGTGGGTGGCATGCTGCTTGGCTGTGGGTGCTGTTCTGTGCACTGTGGAATTTCTAGAAGCTTTCCTGGTCTCTCCCTAGTACCTGCTAGTGGCGCCCCCAGTGCAGAAGTGTCAACCAAGAACATCTCCAGACCCTGCCAAATATCCCACATGGGGCAAAAGGCACCCCCAACCGAGGACCGATGATTGAAACCACTGGCTGAGACTAAATGGCATGGGTTCAAATCCTGAGTGTCCTTCTCACTGGCTGTTAGACTTTGGGCAAACATTCAGCCTCTCTGTGCCTCCATTTCCTCGCCTGTAAAATGGGAGAGCAACAGGGTCATCATGAGGATGAAGACTGTGTGCTTGGTCCCAACACCTCCTCCCCTGGGATCAAACTTCATCTTACCAAAGGCCCTTCGTGACCACCACTGGCCACTCGGAAACAGCAGCCCTGGTCACTGCCTGCCCCTCTCTGCCCTAACACCCTGTTTGGTTTTCACCCTAGCACTTACCACCCCGCCGGCTGTTGGCCAGTGTCCTCTGTGAAGAAGGTAAACCCCCCACACATCCCAGGACATGGCACCTGGTTCACAGTTGGAAGCCTCTGCCAACAAGAGGGCGTGGCCCGTTGTAGGTGCTCGTTCAGAAGTGCTGAATGAACCAACACCCCCGTGGGGGCAACCTTGGTCCCTCTGCGGTCCCTGAGGTGGTGGATGCTACTTTTCTTCCACTTGAGTGCCCAGGTCGAGAGTACGAGGTCAGGGACTTGTCCTCACCCCTATAGTCAGTAAGGTGGCACCATCAGAATGCACCCAAGAGTCTTCCTCCCGCTCCTGGGTCCACTTTATCGTCCTATCTGCCCAAGGGGACAGTGGCTCTACACCTCCCTGCTCCTGCCAGGACAGCACACCTCTCACGGGCCTCCTCTGGCCTCTCTCCGCTCCAGTGTTTCCCAGAGGGGCGCCCACGGGATTCTGACTCCCACACGTGGTCATGTTGTTCAGACACACACATGCCGAGTCCTCGGGAAGACACACACACACACACACACACAGGAATATACATGCAAACACAGTGTCTGTGTGTCTCCACGGGTCTGTCTGCCATTCTGTGTACATGTGTGCCTGTGTGTGCCCCCGCCACACACACACACACACACTCACACACACACACACACACACACACAGGCACTTGCATTAGACGTCTTCGCCCACCTACTGAAGAAACACACAGAGAGACTGCCACTTGGCGTCTGTGTGTCACCTGGTATCTCTGAACACGTGGGGAGGTGGGTGCTGTCTGTTCCCCTTCATCCCCATTGGTTCTCCTGAACTTGCAGCTGCATCCGCCCCCACCCACCCCCATTACCGTTTCTGTGCTCCTCTGTACAGCAGGTACACACACACACACACACACACACACACACACACACACACACGGAAACAGACTGGCAGGCACACGGTGCTGTCCACATGTGCTCACACACACAAGTCACGTGGGCAGGGCAAACGCCCCCCACTGGGCCTTCAGACCCGCCCTGGGTGGAGCCCCCCACCATCCCCACCCTCTAGCGCTGACAGCTCTCCTCTGGGGAAGAGGGTGGCGCCAAGCTTTATGGGCACTGAATCCCCATCCCTGCGGCCCCGCTGGAGAGCGCCTCACATCTGCGGTGTCCTGGGGCCTGGTGGCAGTTCACACGGCCCCAGGCCCCACCGCAGCCCTGGCTCAGCCCACAGGCAGCCTGGCGTGGCCGTCAGCGGCCCAGGCAGAGGCCAGCGCCACTCGTGGTGGAGGTGACAAGAGGGCGTTGCCCAGAGCCTGGCGGAGCAGGTGCCAATCGGGGGTAGCGCAGCGCTACTAAGACAGACTCACCGGCATTCCCCACATCCGCCCTGGCCAGCTGTCCTGCTGATGCCCTCCTGTGACCTTCCTACCCGGGGACCCCCAACCAATCACACCAACGGCACTCACCTAACTCAGGCAGCCTTCTGTTGGTCGAGTCTTTCAAACATTTCTCTCTTTAATGTTTTTTGTAGTTGTAGGAGGAGAGATGCCTTGATTTCATTTGTTCATTTACTTTTACGTGGTGCTGAGGATCGGACCCTGTGCCTCAGGCATGCTAGGCTAGCGTCTGCCACTGAGCCCCACCCAGCCCTGTTGGTCACCCTGTGTGACGGTCCTAATGCTTCCCCACCCCTGCCCCTAACCCACCCGCGGGGGCACAGTCCTGCTCCCTCTTGGCTGGAAGCTGTGGTCAGCTCTTCTCCCTCCCAGACTTCACCAGCCTGAGGCTTTTCCACCCCCCTGGCCCTGCCTCCCCGAGGGGCCTTCCCCTCTCCTGGTCCTCGCCCCACTCCGCCCAGGCCCAACCTGACTTCCTCCCCCTGGCTTGCTCCCCTCTGCTCCTGGCTCTCTCCTTCCTCCTCCAGCCTCTGGAGGCTCCACCTCCTGCCAGCCGGCTGCGTCAGGGACTTGGCTGCCCACCTCAGCATCCATGTGCTCTCTCTGGTCAGTCCCACACACCTCGGCCGCTGCCTTCTTTCTGTCCTGCCCTGCTGGACAGGAATCTCACCACAGGGTCTGCCCGGGGAAATGTCACCTAACACAGGATGGAACCCCCAGGAGTTGACGTTCAAAACTCTTGGCACAGGTGGGTCCCAGTGTGGCAGCAGAACCCTCCCCCTCCAAGGGCGGGCATGTTTTCCAGAGACGGCTAAGGGGTAAGCAAGAGGGGATGTCACACACCCTTATCACCACACACCGCCACCACCACCGAGGGGCTTGGGGTGTGAGTCCTGTGAACTCTGGGAGTGAGGATGCCTGATGTCGGTTGGGCTAGTAGGTGCAGCCAGGGTGACACAGCTCCTGCTCCTGAGCTCACGTTCAGAGGGGAGGCAGCGACCCGCAAGGATCATACTGAATAGTCACAGCTGTGTCAAGAGCTTGGCAGAGCTAGTGCAGAAGGTAATGACAACACGTCGGGGCAGCGGGGAGGGGGACTAACGGCCACTGATGACTTCATCCTTTGACCCAGAGTCTCTCCAGACCCCTTCGCCTTTGACATCCCTGACAGTGGGCACCTCTGTCTTCCCTGCCCGCCCCGTCCCCACATAGCAGGTGCTGGCCAGGCCGTCCCTGGGTTCCCTCTCTGGATCCCCCTGGGTGCTTTCATTCCCCTCAGCAACCTCAGGACTGCCCTATGCCCCAGGCTGTCACCTTACCCACCAGATAGCAGCCTGCACCCACCACCAGCCCACTCCCCAGTCACCAGCCCACTCCCCAGTCAGCTTCTGATTACGTTCCAATCTTCCCACCACCAGACTCCACCTTCCGGGAACACGGCGGCTCTTTCCTCTCTCATCTGGTGCCGGGCCTGACAAAGCCTGGGCCACCAATACTCCCAGACCTCACATCCTCCCCATCCATCCTCCCCGCCAAGCAGCTCCTGCCTCAGGCTTTGACTGACCATTCCCAGCAGCCTCCTCCCTGTCCTCCTGCTTCCCGCCCGCCAGCCACAGCCGATCACAGATTAGATCTCCACTCAGACCAAGGCCCGCCACTCTCACTAGTTCTTCTACACAAACAGCCACAAAAGTCCACAGCACCAGGCACCAAGGGGCTCCCCGCAGCATCCTCTACACCAGGGAAATGCTGGAATCAACCGCCGTGGACACGGGACCCGTTAACTACACAAGACATCGCCACCGTGAAACGCTCCGTCACTGCCACACGGAACGACTCCCCCAGCACCCTGGCAGTTCAAAAAAAGCAGGTTGCAGGGCAGTATGTGAAACATGGTGCCATTTCTGTAGAGCTATAGATAGCTCTGTGTGTGTGTGTGTGTGTGTGTGTGTGTGTGTGTGTGTGTGGAGAGAGAGAGAGAGAGAGCGCGTGCGAGAGAGAGCACACAAGCTTTATCTTAGGCACAGAAAAATCCAGGAGTATATGGGCAGAGCGGCTCATGGGGAGTGACTGCAGGGAGACCATTGGAGGAGGTGTGCGGAGTCATTTTGTGATTCAAGATCTAACTACACAGAAGAGTGCCCAAACCTTCAGTGTAGAGCTCCATGCATCTGCACAAACCAAACCCGCTGCACCAGCAAACCCCATGCAGAAACAGCATTCCTAGGATTCCAAGGTCCCTGGGCACCCGTCTCCCAACACCAACTGGCTCCAAGGGTCACCCTGTCTCCCATCACCAACTGGCTCCAAGGGTCACCCTGTCTCCCATCACCAACTGGCTCCAAGGGTCATCACTGCTGGTCTCTGACGCCACTCTGCAATGCCTGGTTTTGAATGCTCTATAAAGAGTGTGGCCTTCTTTTTATTGGCCTGGTTTCTTCTGGTTCATGTCCCACATGAGGTGCGTTCACATGGCCTGAGTCGCCAGGTGCTCGCCATCGCTGCAGGATGGACCTGGTTTTATCCACTGTCCGGCTGATGGGTTTTTGCATTTTCCCCCTCCAGTTTAGGACAAGGAACAAGGCTGCTGCGGCTGTTTTCATGCACACCTTTTGGGGAACATCCTCACCTGAGTCTCCTGGAAAACCACCTGGGAGAGGAACTGCTGAGTCCGAGGGGGGCATGTGTTCAGCTCTAGGTGAAGCTGCCAAAGAGCTGTGCCAACTGACACTCCAGCCAGCACCCTGGGAAGGAGGCTTTATTTCTCTTTTGTTTGCTTCTATGTCACTTGAATTTTTTAATAGTTAAATGTATTAATTCCATAATGTAAAGGAAAGTAAAATACAGACAAGTTCATAAATAAATCACACTTTCAATCAGGCCAAGATCTTACCTAAAAGCCTCAGGATGATTCCTCATCACCTGCCAAATGAAGTCCAATCACTGCCCAGAGGCATCCAAGACTCTGCATCACCTGATTCCTTCCCCTCTGCTCTGGTCTCCCTTGGTCTCTGTACCCCCATCTGGCCAGCATCTCGCTGCTCCAGGTCCATCCCAAACTTCATCCTTCTCTCTCTCCTTTCCTTTCCTTTCTCGTCTCCTCTATCAAAATTCTAACCATCCTCCAGAGTTTAGCTTTAAATAAACCCGATAGCCTGGCACAGTGGCCAACACCTATAATCCCCGAGGCTAGGGAGGCTGAGGCAGGAGGATGTGAGTTCAAAGCTAGACTTAGTGAGGCCATAATCAACTCTGCAAGACCCTGTCTCTAAATAAAATACCAAAAAAGGACTGGCGATGTGGCATAGTGGGTAAGCACCCCTGGGTTCAATCCCTGGTACCAAAACCAACCAGCCAGCCAACCCTGTAATTCATCAGTCACTCCACAACTCCGTTTCCCCACTGTGTAGCAGGGACACCAGCACCATATTCCTAGGACTGCAGTGAGCATCGAATGTCACAGGTGATGTAATGTTGTAACAACACTTAATCCTCGGGACACCCTAGGTGGGCTGTGTGGGACACACTAAGGATTCAACACAGGTAGCTATTACAGTATGCTATTAGCCACTGTGCCAGATGCTGGGCCAAGTGTTGAACACAGCCATCATCTCACTTAATTCTCACAACCAAACATGAGATGGTTACAACCCCACTTTACAGAGAAGGAAAATGAGGATCAAGAAGATCAAGGTCATATACAGCTATTCATGGCAGAGCTGGGTTTCAACCCCAGGTCTTCTCACTCCAAAGCCATGCTTTTAATGAGCCACTGAGCTCTACCAGAATTCAAATGCCATCTCTTCCCCAAAGACGTCCCTGATCAGACTCCTTGAGTCCCAGGGGCACTCAGCTCACCTCTGTTGGAGTGACTGGTCCACTACACTTTGGAAGGCAATGCGGTCAACCCTGCCGTGTCCACAGTGAGCTCCAGCCTCACCGTTCAGCACCGAGGACAGCACCACGCTGCCGGGCTGGCTAAAAGTGAGCTTAGCTGAACTGGCTTTAGCAGAGAACTCCACAAATTCTCTGGCAAAGAAAACAAGTAAATTTTACTCAGTTGTTTATCATACCTGAATATAAATGTGCTTAATGTACCTTCTCCCAAAAGCAAGTGTTCACAGGGAGCAGGATAATAAAATGATGATGATGATAGATTATGAGAGCAGATACCATTATTTTTAGCATTTGCCCTGCACCAAGCACCATGAGCTATGTGATTTAACCTCGCCGTAGCCCTGAGAGGCAAGTGCTGTTATCTTAACAAGGCAACAGGCTCAGAACAGCTTAGCAACGCGTCCAGAGTTACGTCAGATGAGACGGCCAGATCTGAAACCCAGGTCTGTGTGGAAGCAGATCCTAAATTCAGACCCAGGAGAGACCCTGGGCAGGGGGGGATGGGGGAGAAGAAGAGGACAAGCACCACCATAATTCTGCACTTCTATGTTTTACTGAAGATGAGAATCACCCGTTTTGTTTCCCAGAGGAGGAGTCTGAAGCTGAGGGAGCCTCCATGATCCAGGCTGCCAAGCCTTAAAACCCAATCCATGTCCCTGACCAGTGTCTATCCCAGCTCCACGAGGGCCAACTGCATGCAGGTCCACACAGCAGCCTGTGAAGTTCCCCCAGACACAAGACTCAGGTGACTGGGTTATTTGAACCCAGGATCACAGAAGCACCGAAATCCCTGGCCTCACTTCCTCTTCCCTCTTCTTCCTCCCCATTCAACCTCTCCCTGGTCCCAGTGACTTCAGCCTCCCATGCCCCCTTGCCCAGGTCTAGAATTTCAAAGGGCTGAGGTCTTATGTGAGCACTCAGGCCTCTAGAGTTCCCATGTCGCCTCTGGCCATGCCTCCAAGGACAGGCAGAGGAAGCACAAACCCTGTGTTGCTTCTCTTCCCTGTTCTCTCCCTAGAGTTATGAGTCTACCTTCCCTCATCATCAGAGAACTCAGGAGCCATCCAGAGCACACCTTCACTGTGTAGAGAACAAGAGAGGGGTGGGTTCCTGACCACGCTGCTGTGAGGACTCAAGTCTCTGCTAACCCCCCATCCCGTTGCATTCACAGTCAACAGCCGTTCCCCAGCGTTTCTGGAACATCTTCAGGGGGCAGTGGAGCCCAACACCAAAGGCCTGGACCATGGCTGCAACCCACCCCCGTCACCGAGAGCTGCGCAGTCCTGAGCAGCTGCGTCTCCCTGTGTCGGTTTCTTCTTCTGTGCTAACTGGCATCCCCAGCACCAAGTGTCCTTTTCTGCCAACCTCTCCCCTGTGGCCTGCGTGAGATTCCAAACCTCAATCTTGAGCACATCATCTCTTTGATTAAGAGCTTCTGATGGTACCCCACGGCTTGCAAAGGCTTTAACCCACTGCCTTCCTGACCTGGTCCCGATCGACAGGTCCAGCCTTACGGATTCCCCCCTCCCCCTCCCCCAGGGTGCTCTACATTCTATTTACACTGAAGAGTTCCAAATATTCCATGAGGCCAGCCACTCCCCAACGTTCTGACCCATCCTCTTGCTCACAAACGTCTCGGGATTCTCTTCTATACTGGAGACAGATATTTTTAAAACAACTGCTGAACTACGGCGAACACCTGGGAAGGTGTGCGACCGCAGAGCGGAGGGTCGTAGCACCCAGCTCCATGAAGGCTACGCAGTGCGCTCACCTACGGAACCAGCCCCAGGTGAGCAAATGGCATGACCAGCGTCCCAGGGTCCCTACGCCCCCTTCCTGCTTCTCTCCCTCAAGGAGCAGCACTGCCCTGACTTCTAAGAATGCAGACTTGGCTGCCTGTGTCTGCTCCTAGCCGACAGGACCATCCGTCTGAGTTCCTTAGCGTCAAGTTAATTTCCCTCAGCATGACTGCTTCATGGGAGCTCATTCATTCTCCTGGCCTCAATGTAGCCCCTGGTACAAGTATATCACAAAAAATTCCATCTATTCTCTTGTTGATGAGCATTTGGGTGGTCTCCATATGCAGACACTGCAAACAGCTGTGACAAAAGCAATCTTTTTTTTTTTTTAAAGAAAGAGTGAGAGAGGAGAAAGAGAGAATTTTTAATATTTATTTTTTAGTTCTCGGCGGACACAACATCTTTGTTGGTATGTGGTGCTGAGGATCGAACCCGGGCCGCACGTATACCAGGCAAGCACGCTACCACTTGAGCCACATCCCCAGCCCAACAAAAGCAATCTTGTATGTGTCTGCGTGTGCACACTTCTTCTGGGCACAAACCTAGCATTGAAGATGCTGGGTCAGAGGTCACACATTTGGATGCTTTATAAAGAGGTCAAAGCCAACTGGTACGGTCGCACATGGATTATCCTCCCTCGGGAGGCAGTGGCCTGAAGAGGTGAGGCTCGGGACTGGAAGTATTTGGGGAAGAAGGATGATGGAAAGGCGGCTGGTGTCCAGTCTACCTGACTCACATTTGTATTCTCCAAACGTAACATCTGTCAGTGAAGGTACAGACTGCAGACAGCACCCAGGACAGGAGAGGAAGGAGTAAACGGGCCTGGACTGCAGCGGCCATTCCATAAATGCTGGCTATTGGTATTAACCTAGCTAAGGGTTACAGGTCAAGTGCTCACCCACCGTCCCTCTAGCATACTGCCTGGTCTCGTCAATCCATTTTCAATACCTCCCAAATTAAGATGCAAATGACAATCAATGGCATGTCAGAAGCTGTCACTTGCTTCTGAAGGCCAAACAGTCAGAGGCCATGGGGACTGTCCGTGGTGCTGACCAGGTGTGGCAAGTGGCCCTGATGGAGGCGGAGTGGGGCTCACACCCAGAGGAGATTTCAGAACAGGGAGGCTCCTCCGTCTCACCACGTGCTTTTAAAACACAATTCCTTCCCGCCCGCTTGCCGAGGCTGAAATTCCACTCTCAATCAACCTTCCACATAAAGACGCAGACTCCCACGCACAGGCTCAACCAGCGCCTATGAGAGGTGCTCACATTTGTTCCTTCATTCAGTCCCAACCTCCAGTGAAGGTGTATGGTCTCCATCTTCAAAACAGAGCCAACAGCCAGCGGTGGGCGTGCCTGCCTGGGGGCAAGGCTGAGGGGGCAGACCTAGGCTCTGGCATACCAGAGTGTGCTTGGCCCCTGAGGCTGGGGGAGGGCGAAACCTCAGACCCCTTCCCAAAACCATCTGGAGAAGAGGGAGAGGTCACAAGGACAGAGAGAGGAAAGGGGTGGAGGCCGCGGAGGCAAAGGCAGCGTGAGGAGGACTCCAGAGGGCAGAGAAAGGGTCAGCGGGAAATGCGTAGGAACGTGTTCTGCGACTCTAAAGGGTTCTGCCCTGGCTGGAACCACTACTTCTTTTTACCCAATAAAATGTGCACTCATGAGCTCATTTCTTATGCCACTCTTTTCTTGGTGCTGGGGATTTAAATAAGACCATCTTTGTCCTTAGGAGCTAACAGGTAGTGGAGGGGGAAGGGGAGACGAGACCGATGGGTAATTTTCATTCATTCCACCAACTCTGTAAACTAATTGCCTATTCAGTGCCAGAGCCTGTGCTGGGGACTCACAACACAGGTGATTTAAACCCAGACTCTGCTCAAACTCTCAGTCTACCAGAAGAGGCAGACAAGCAAAGGGGCAATTACAATCCAAGGTGTTATAATTACAAAGTAGTAGAGTATGAGGGGGAGAGAGATGCAGAATATTATGGGGGCTGCGGAGAGAGCGAGAATGAATCCAGTCCTGCAGGTACCGGCAGGCTCTGGGCTGGAAGGAGGACTGTTTCCACGCTGAATTGCAAATAGAATTTAATTGCAAATAGAATAATCTTTCACCTGCAAGTGCTGCCTTCCGGTACAGTGAAGGTTATGTGGACAAATGGAAACTGGGCGGAGAGAAGGCAAACCGTAGGACACAAATGGAAGGCAGGGTGGGACGTCTGACTGTTAAGTAAACGCATCTGGTGGGGGGCTGCCGGGGCAAGTCACCCACTGCTCCAGCCAACGTGGAGACCTTCTAAAGAAGAGGCATTGGGGCTGTCACTGGAAGGACACCACAAACAGCTGCTTTCCCCAGGAAGCCACTCCTACCAGGACTTGGGGCCCCTGAACATGCTCTGGAAGAAGCTGACCGTGGGCAAAAGACACAGTGTACAGCCTCACCTGGCACCCGAGGCCTCACATACACACAGCACTCGAGACTTCCAGGGTTCGCCCCAAACCTGTACTACAAGTCTGATGCCATGCACCTACCAGGTGTACCGTCTACACGGGATTACTCACCCGTCACCAGACAGCCCACGTACTTCCGTCTTCTTAAGAGCACGGGCTCTGATGCCTGAGTAACGGGGTATGGGACTTGAAGCATCACTCTGCCACTCTCTGAGCCAATTCAAGAAAGTCACGGAACCTATCTGAGCCTCCGTTTCCTTATAAATTAGAAATAACATAACCCGTCCCTTACACTCATAAGGATTAAGTTGTATTAGTCAGCTCTCACCGGGTTATGCTGTGGTAACAAGTGACCCCGAACTTCAGTGGTTTCCAGGACAAAGGTTTATTTCTTGCTCATATTAAACATCTTTTATGAGTTGGCCATGGCCGTGCCCCGGGAATTCTTCTGGCACCGAGGGTAAAGGAGCGAGTCCTACTGGGACACGTTATTCCCATGGTGGAGAGGAAACAGGAAAGATGAAACTTGGGCGAGCACTTGTAGCACTGCACTTTTGTCTATATATACACTTGAATTAAAAAAATGTTTAAGAGGAAATATGGCTCTAATAACGCGAAAATGCCAAAGGTACAGCGGAGGTGGGGAGGTTGGAAAGAGAACCCTTCCATCACAGGGGATTTCTTATTATCAGGCGGCATGTTGGCCCGTTTTAGCACAGATACACCCTCACTATGAAATTAACCCTCCCATGCCCCTCGTGGGGCTGAATTTAATGCCAACAGATGTACAGTGCCTGTCACAAGAAGGTAAGAGCACTCAGTCGAGTACAGCTACTATTATCAACAATACTCAGAGACATTCATGTCTCCAATTCCCAGAAACTCTCAGAAAACTGAGGTTCTGAGAGCCGAAGTAGTTTGTCAAGGAGTCCACAGCAATTAAGTGGCAAAGACAGAATGGCAAAGGATGCCATCAGAGCTGAACCCAAATGTCCATGATAGCAGTAGGCACAATAGTCAAAAGGTGGAAACAGCTCAAATGTCCATTGACAGGTGAATACATGAACAAATGTGGTGTACACATACCGTGGAATATTAATCACGAAAGGAATGAAGTAGTGATGCATGCTACAGCAGAGATGAGCCTTGGCCACATTACACCAAGGGAAAGAAGCTAGCTGCAAAAACCTTCTATAACTCTATTTTTTTTTTGAGGGGGGGGTACCGGGAATTGAACTCAGGGGCACTCAACCACTGAGTCACATCCCCAGCCCTATTTTGTATTTTATTTAGGGACAGGGTCTCACTGAGGTGCTTAGTGCTTCACGATTGCTAAGGCTGGCTTTGAACTCATGATCCTCCTGCCTCAGCCTCCGGAGCCACTGGGATCACAGGTGTGTGCCACTGGGCCTGGCTCTGTAACTATTTCTATGAAATGTCCATCATAGGCAAATCTGTACTGATAGAAAGAAGACTGGTGATCGGCAGGGACGGAAGTGAGGGGAAACAGGAAGTGACTGCTA